>NW_028276398.1:0-312500 GCF_052056855.1 Sturnus vulgaris
TCTCCTTGAAAGACGAGCGAGAGCGTCCTTCCGGGTGCATTGCACTGAGTCGAGTGCTCGCTCGGGACTTTGCTCTCGGGGCCAAGGCAAGAGGGCGTGCTTGCCCGCAGAACTGAGAACACGCTGTTGGGCAGAGCTGCAACTTGACCGCTGGAGTTCAGCTCTCGCCGGACGGCAGAAGGCGAAGAACGAAGCCGCTTGCGAGCGGCGCAGTGCAGCGAAGAGCTCTCCGAATTCGCCGCTAGCTCCACGGTCCTTCTCAGCTGCGAGTAGCAGCGCTCGCAGTACACAGAGCTTCGCAAGGCCCGAAGACCCGGAGGGAAGTATCGCACACGAAAATGCGCCAGGACAGAGACGTGTTCTACGTTGTCCCTTCTCGTCATGCAGTTTGTGCCTCTGCTGCTTCTGCTGTAGGTAATCGCTCCTTGAAAGACGAGCGAGAGCGTCCTTCCGGGTGCATTGCACTGAGTCGAGTGCTCGCTCGGGACTTTGCACTCGGGGCCAAGGCAAGAGGGCGTGCTTGCCCGCAGAACTGAGAACACGCTGTTGGGCAGAGCTGCAACTGACCGCTGGAGTTCAGCTCTCGCCGGACGGCAGAAGGCGAAGAACGAAGCCGCTTGCGAGCGGCGCAGTGCAGCGAAGAGCTCTCCGAATTCGCCGCTAGCTCCACGGTCCTTCTCAGCTGCGAGTAGCAGCGCTCGCAGTACACAGGGCTTCGCAAGGCCCGAAGACCCGGAGGGAAGTATCGCACACGAAAATGTGCCAGGACAGAGACGTGTTCTACGTTGTCCCTTCTCGTCATGCAGTTTGTGCCTCTGCTGCTTCTGCTGTTAGGAATCGCTCCTTGAAAGGCGAGCGAGAGCGTCCTTCCGGGTGCATTGCACTGAGTCGAGTGCTCGCTCGGGGCTTTGCTCTCGGGGCCAAGGCAAGAGGGCGTGCTTGCTCGCAGAACTGAGAACACGCTGTTGGGCAGAGCTGCAACTGACCGCTGGAGTTCAGCTCTCGCCGGACGGCAGAAGGCGAAGAACGAAGCCGCTTGCGAGCGGCGCAGTGCAGCGAAGAGCTCTCCGAATTCGCCGCTAGCTCCACGGTCCTTCTCAGCTGCGAGTAGCAGCGCTCGCAGTACACAGGGCTTCGCAAGGCCCGAAGACCCGGAGGGAAGTTTCGCACACGAAAATGTGCCAGGACAGAGACGTGTTCTACGTTGTCCCTTCTCGTCATGCAGTTTGTGCCTCTGCTGCTTCTGCTGTTAGGAATCGCTCCTTGAAAGACGAGCGAGAGCGTCCTTCCGGGTGCATTGCACTGAGTCGAGTGCTCGCTCGGGACTTTGCACTCGGGGCCAAGGCAAGATGGCGTGCTTGCCCGCAGAACTGAGAACACGCTGTTGGCAGAGCTGCAACTGACCGCTGGAGTTCAGCTCTCGCCGGACGGCAGAAGGCGAAGAACGAAGCCGCTTGCGAGCGGCGCAGTGCAGCGAAGAGCTCTCCGAATTCGCCGCTAGCTCCACGGTCCTTCTCAGCTGCGAGTAGCAGCGCTCGCAGTACACAGGGCTTCGCAAGGCCCGAAGACCCGGAGGGAAGTTTCGCACACGGAAATGTGCCAGGACAGAGACGTGTTCTACGTTGTCCCTTCTCGTCATGCAGTTTGTGCCTCTGCTGCTTCTGCTGTTAGGAATCGCTCCTTGAAAGGCGAGCGAGAGCGTCCTTCCGGTGCATTGCACTGAGTCGAGTGCTCGCTCGGGGCTTTGCTCTCGGGGCCAAGGCAAGAGGGCGTGCTTGCCCGCAGAACTGAGAACACGCTGTTGGGCAGAGCTGCAACTGACCGCTGGAGTTCAGCTCTCGCCGGACGGCAGAAGGCGAAGAACGAAGCCGCTTGCGAGCGGCGCAGTGCAGCGAAGAGCTCACCGAATTCGCCGCTAGCTCCACGGTCCTTCTCAGCTGCGAGTAGCAGCGCTCGCAGTACACAGGGCTTCGCAAGGCCCGAAGACCCGGAGGGAAGTTTCGCACACGAAAATGTGCCAGGACAGAGACGTGTTCTACGTTGTCCCTTCTCGTCATGCAGTTTGTGCCTCTGCTGCTTCTGCTGTTAGGAATCGCTCCTTGAAAGGCGAGCGAGAGCGTCCTTCCGGGTGCATTGCACTGAGTCGAGTGCTCGCTCGGGACTTTGCACTCGGGGCCAAGGCAAGAGGGCGTGCTTGCCCGCAGAACTGAGAACACGCTGTTGGGCAGAGCTGCAACTGACCGCTGGAGTTCAGCTCTCGCCGGACGGCAGAAGGCGAAGAACGAAGCCGCTTGCGAGCGGCGCAGTGCAGCGAAGAGCTCTCCGAATTCGCCGCTAGCTCCACGGTCCTTCTCAGCTGCGAGTAGCAGCGCTCGCAGTACACAGAGCTTCGCAAGGCCCGAAGACCCGGAGGGAAGTATCGCACACGAAAATGCGCCAGGACAGAGACGTGTTCTACGTTGTCCCTTCTCGTCATGCAGTTTGTGCCTCTGCTGCTTCTGCTGTTAGGAATCGCTCCTTGAAAGAAGAGCGAGAGCGTCCTTCCGGGTGCATTGCACTGAGTCGAGTGCTCGCTCGGGACTTTGCACTCGGGGCCAAGGCAAGAGGGCGTGCTTGCCCGCAGAACTGAGAACACGCTGCTGGGCAGAGCTGCAACTGACCGCTGGAGTTCAGCTCTCGCCGGACGGCAGAAGGCGAAGAACGAAGCCGCTTGCGAGCGGCGCAGTGCAGCGAAGAGCTCTCCGAATTCGCCGCTAGCTCCACGGTCCTTCTCAGCTGCGAGTAGCAGCGCTCGCAGTACACAGAGCTTCGCAAGGCCCGAAGACCCGGAGGGAAGTATCGCACACGAAAATGCGCCAGGACAGAGACGTGTTCTACGTTGTCCCTTCTCGTCATGCAGTTTGTGCCTCTGCTGCTTCTGCTGTAGGTAATCGCTCCTTGAAAGACGAGCGAGAGCGTCCTTCCGGGTGCATTGCACTGAGTCGAGTGCTCGCTCGGGGCTTTGCACTCGGGGCCAAGGCAAGAGGGCGTGCTTGCCCGCAGAACTGAGAACACGCTGTTGGGCAGAGCTGCAACTGACCGCTGGAGTTCAGCTCTCGCCGGACGGCAGAAGGCGAAGAACGAAGCCGCTTGCGAGCGGCGCAGTGCAGCGAAGAGCTCTCCGAATTCGCCGCTAGCTCCACGGTCCTTCTCAGCTGCGAGTAGCAGGGCTCGCAGTACACAGAGCTTCGCAAGGCCCGAAGACCCGGAGGGAAGTATCGCACACGAAAATGCGCCAGGACAGAGACGTGTTCTACGTTGTCCCTTCTCGTCATGCAGTTTGTGCCTCTGCTGCTTCTGCTGTAGGTAATCGCTCCTTGAAAGACGAGCGAGAGCGTCCTTCCGGGTGCATTGCACTGAGTCGAGTGCTCGCTCGGGACTTTGCACTCGGGGCCAAGGCAAGAGGGCGTGCTTGCCCGCAGAACTGAGAACACGCTGTTGGGCAGAGCTGCAACTGACCGCTGGAGTTCAGCTCTCGCCGGACGGCAGAAGGCGAAGAACGAAGCCACTTGCGAGCGGCGCAGTGCAGCGAAGAGCTCTCCGAATTCGCCGCTAGCTCCACGGTCCTTCTCAGCTGCGAGTAGCAGCGCTCGCAGTACACAGGGCTTCGCAAGGCCCGAAGACCCGGAGGGAAGTATCGCACACGAAAATGTGCCAGGACAGAGACGTGTTCTACGTTGTCCCTTCTCGTCATGCAGTTTGTGCCTCTGCTGCTTCTGCTGTTAGGAATCGCTCCTTGAAAGGCGAGCGAGAGCGTCCTTCCGGGTGCATTGCACTGAGTCGAGTGCTCGCTCGGGCTTTGCTCTCGGGGCCAAGGCAAGAGGGCGTGCTTGCTCGCAGAACTGAGAACACGCTGTTGGGCAGAGCTGCAACTGACCGCTGGAGTTCAGCTCTCGCCGGACGGCAGAAGGCGAAGAACGAAGCCGCTTGCGAGCGGCGCAGTGCAGCGAAGAGCTCTCCGAATTCGCCGCTAGCTCCACGGTCCTTCTCAGCTGCGAGTAGCAGCGCTCGCAGTACACAGGGCTTCGCAAGGCCCGATGACCCGGAGGGAAGTTTCGCACACGAAAATGTGCCAGGACAGAGACGTGTTCTACGTTGTCCCTTCTCGTCATGCAGTTTGTGCCTCTTCTGCTTCTGCTGTTAGGAATCGCTCCTTGAAAGGCGAGCGAGAGCGTCCTTCCGGGTGCATTGCACTGAGTCGAGTGCTCGCTCGGGGCTTTGCTCTCGGGGCCAAGGCAAGAGGGCGTGCTTGCCCGCAGAACTGAGAACACGCTGTTGGGCAGTGCTGCAACTGACCGCTGGAGTTCAGCTCTCGCCGGACGGCAGAAGGCGAAGAACGAAGCCGCTTGCGAGCGGCGCAGTGCAGCGAAGAGCTCTCCGAATTCGCCGCTAGCTCCACGGTCCTTCTCAGCTGCGAGTAGCAGCGCTCGCAGTACACAGGGCTTCGCAAGGCCCGAAGACCCGGAGGGAAGTATCGCACACGAAAATGTGCCAGGACAGAGACGTGTTCTACGTTGTCCCTTCTCGTCATGCAGTTTGTGCCTCTGCTGCTTCTGCTGTTAGGAATCGCTCCTTGAAAGGCGAGCGAGAGCGTCCTTCCGGGTGCATTGCACTGAGTCGAGTGCTCGCTCGGGACTTTGCACTCGGGGCCAAGGCAAGAGGGCGTGCTTGCCCGCAGAACTGAGAACACGCTGTTGGGCAGAGCTGCAACTGACCGCTGGAGTTCAGCTCTCGCCGGACGGCAGAAGGCGAAGAACGAAGCCGCTTGCGAGCGGCGCAGTGCAGCGAAGAGCTCTCCGAATTCGCCGCTAGCTCCACGGTCCTTCTCAGCTGCGAGTAGCAGCGCTCGCAGTACACAGGGCTTCGCAAGGCCCGAAGACCCGGAGGGAAGTTTCGCACACGAAAATGTGCCAGGACAGAGACGTGTTCTACGTTGTCCCTTCTCGTCATGCAGTTTGTGCCTCTGCTGCTTCTGCTGTTAGGAATCGCTCCTTGAAAGGCGAGCGAGAGCGTCCTTCCGGGTGCATTGCACTGAGTCGAGTGCTCGCTCGGGGCTTTGCTCTCGGGGCCAAGGCAAGAGGGCGTGCTTGCCCGCAGAACTGAGAACACGCTGTTGGGCAGAGCTGCAACTGACCGCTGGAGTTCAGCTCTCGCCGGACGGCAGAAGGCGAAGAACGAAGCCGCTTGCGAGCGGCGCAGTGCAGCGAAGAGCTCTCCGAATTCGCCGCTAGCTCCACGGTCCTTCTCAGCTGCGAGTAGCAGCGCTCGCAGTACACAGGGCTTCGCAAGGCCCGAAGACTCGGAGGGAAGTTTCGCACACGAAAATGCGCCAGGACAGAGACGTGTTCTACGTTGTCCCTTCTCGTCATGCAGTTTGTGCCTCTGCTGCTTCTGCTGTTAGGAATCGCTCCTTGAAAGAAGAGCGAGAGCGTCCTTCCGGGTGCATTGCACTGAGTCGAGTGCTCGCTCGGGACTTTGCACTCGGGGCCAAGGCAAGAGGGCGTGCTTGCCCGCAGAACTGAGAACACGCTGCTGGGCAGAGCTGCAACTGACCGCTGGAGTTCAGCTCTCGCCGGACGGCAGAAGGCGAAGAACGAAGCCGCTTGCGAGCGGCGCAGTGCAGCGAAGAGCTCTCCGAATTCGCCGCTAGCTCCACGGTCCTTCTCAGCTGCGAGTAGCAGCGCTCGCAGTACACAGAGCTTCGCAAGGACCGAAGACCCGGAGGGAAGTATCGCACACGAAAATGCGCCAGGACAGAGACGTGTTCTACGTTGTCCCTTCTCGTCATGCAGTTTGTGCCTCTGCTGCTTCTGCTGTTAGGAATCGCTCCTTGAAAGGCGAGCGAGAGCGTCCTTCCGGGTGCATTGCACTGAGTCGAGTGCTCGCTCGGGACTTTGCACTCGGGGCCAAGGCAAGAGGGCGTGCTTGCCCGCAGAACTGAGAACACGCTGTTGGGCAGAGCTGCAACTGACCGCTGGAGTTCAGCTCTCGCCGGACGGCAGAAGGCGAAGAACGAAGCCGCTTGCGAGCGGCGCAGTGCAGCGAAGAGCTCTCCGAATTCGCCGCTAGCTCCACGGTCCTTCTCAGCTGCGAGTAGCAGCGCTCGCAGTACACAGAGCTTCGCAAGGCCCGAAGACCCGGAGGGAAGTATCGCACACGAAAATGCGCCAGGACAGAGACGTGTTCTACGTTGTCCCTTCTCGTCATGCAGTTTGTGCCTCTGCTGCTTCTGCTGTAGGTAATCGCTCCTTGAAAGACGAGCGAGAGCGTCCTTCCGGGTGCATTGCACTGAGTCGAGTGCTCGCTCGGGACTTTGCACTCGGGGCCAAGGCAAGAGGGCGTGCTTGCCCGCAGAACCGAGAACACGCTGTTGGGCAGAGCTGCAACTGACCGCTGGAGTTCAGCTCTCGCCGGACGGCAGAAGGCGAAGAACGAAGCCGCTTGCGAGCGGCGCAGTGCAGCGAAGAGCTCTCCGAATTCGCCGCTAGCTCCACGGTCCTTCTCAGCTGCGTGTAGCAGCGCTCGCAGTACACAGAGCTTCGCAAGGCCCGAAGACCCGGAGGGAAGTATCGCACACGAAAATGCGCCAGGACAGAGACGTGTTCTACGTTGTCCCTTCTCGTCATGCAGTTTGTGCCTCTGCTGCTTCTGCTGTAGGTAATCGCTCCTTGAAAGACGAGCGAGAGCGTCCTTCCGGGTGCATTGCACTGAGTCGAGTGCTCGCTCGGGACTTTGCTCTCGGGGCCAAGGCAAGAGGGCGTGCTTGCCCGCAGAACTGAGAACACGCTGTTGGGCAGAGCTGCAACTGACCGCTGGAGTTCAGCTCTCGCCGGACGGCAGAAGGCGAAGAACGAAGCCGCTTGCGAGCGGCGCAGTGCAGCGAAGAGCTCTCCGAATTCGCCGCTAGCTCCACGGTCCTTCTCAGCTGCGAGTAGCAGGGCTCGCAGTACACAGAGCTTCGCAAGGCCCGAAGACCCAGAGGGAAGTATCGCACACGAAAATGCGCCAGGACAGAGACGTGTTCTACGTTGTCCCTTCTCGTCATGCAGTTTGTGCCTCTGCTGCTTCTGCTGTAGGTAATCGCTCCTTGAAAGACGAGCGAGAGCGTCCTTCCGGGTGCATTGCACTGAGTCGAGTGCTCGCTCGGGACTTTGCACTCGGGGCCAAGGCAAGAGGGCGTGCTTGCCCGCAGAACTGAGAACACGCTGTTGGGCAGAGCTGCAACTGACCGCTGGAGTTCAGCTCTCGCCGGACGGCAGAAGGCGAAGAACGAAGCCGCTTGCGAGCGGCGCAGTGCAGCGAAGAGCTCTCCGAATTCGCCGCTAGCTCCACGGTCCTTCTCAGCTGCGAGTAGCAGCGCTCGCAGTACACAGGGCTTCGCAAGGCCCGAAGACCCGGAGGGAAGTATCGCACACGAAAATGTGCCAGGACAGAGACGTGTTCTACGTTGTCCCTTCTCGTCATGCAGTTTGTGCCTCTGCTGCTTCTGCTGTTAGGAATCGCTCCTTGAAAGGCGAGCGAGAGCGTCCTTCCGGGTGCATTGCACTGAGTCGAGTGCTCGCTCGGGACTTTGCTCTCGGGGCCAAGGCAAGAGGGCGTGCTTGCCCGCAGAACTGAGAACACGCTGTTGGGCAGAGCTGCAACTGACCGCTGGAGTTCAGCTCTCGCCGGACGGCAGAAGGCGAAGAACGAAGCCACTTGCGAGCGGCGCAGTGCAGCGAAGAGCTCTCCGAATTCGCCGCTAGCTCCACGGTCCTTCTCAGCTGCGAGTAGCAGCGCTCGCAGTACACAGGGCTTCGCAAGGCCCGAAGACCCGGAGGGAAGTATCGCACACGAAAATGTGCCAGGACAGAGACGTGTTCTACGTTGTCCCTTCTCGTCATGCAGTTTGTGCCTCTGCTGCTTCTGCTGTTAGGAATCGCTCCTTGAAAGGCGAGCGAGAGCGTCCTTCCGGGTGCATTGCACTGAGTCGAGTGCTCGCTCGGGACTTTGCTCTCGGGGCCAAGGCAAGAGGGCGTGCTTGCCCGCAGAACTGAGAACACGCTGTTGGGCAGAGCTGCAACTGACCGCTGGAGTTCAGCTCTCGCCGGACGGCAGAAGGCGAAGAACGAAGCCGCTTGCGAGCGGCGCAGTGCAGCGAAGAGCTCTCCGAATTCGCCGCTAGCTCCACGGTCCTTCTCAGCTGCGAGTAGCAGCGCTCGCAGTACACAGGGCTTCGCAAGGCCCGAAGACCCGGAGGGAAGTATCGCACACGAAAATGTGCCAGGACAGAGACGTGTTCTACGTTGTCCCTTCTCGTCATGCAGTTTGTGCCTCTGCTGCTTCTGCTGTTAGGAATCGCTCCTTGAAAGGCGAGCGAGAGCGTCCTTCCGGGTGCATTGCACTGAGTCGAGTGCTCGCTCGGGGCTTTGCTCTCGGGGCCAAGGCAAGAGGGCGTGCTTGCTCGCAGAACTGAGAACACGCTGTTGGGCAGAGCTGCAACTGACCGCTGGAGTTCAGCTCTCGCCGGACGGCAGAAGGCGAAGAACGAAGCCGCTTGCGAGCGGCGCAGTGCAGCGAAGAGCTCTCCGAATTCGCCGCTAGCTCCACGGTCCTTCTCAGCTGCGAGTAGCAGCGCTCGCAGTACACAGGGCTTCGCAAGGCCCGATGACCCGGAGGGAAGTTTCGCACACGAAAATGTGCCAGGACAGAGACGTGTTCTACGTTGTCCCTTCTCGTCATGCAGTTTGTGCCTCTGCTGCTTCTGCTGTTAGGAATCGCTCCTTGAAAGACGAGCGAGAGCGTCCTTCCGGGTGCATTGCACTGAGTCGAGTGCTCGCTCGGGACTTTGCACTCGGGGCCAAGGCAAGATGGCGTGCTTGCCCGCAGAACTGAGAACACGCTGTTGGGCAGAGCTGCAACTGACCGCTGGAGTTCAGCTCTCGCCGGACGGCAGAAGGCGAAGAACGAAGCCGCTTGCGAGCGGCGCAGTGCAGCGAAGAGCTCTCCGAATTCGCCGCTAGCTCCACGGTCCTTCTCAGCTGCGAGTAGCAGCGCTCGCAGTACACAGGGCTTCGCAAGGCCCGAAGACCCGGAGGGAAGTTTCGCACACGGAAATGTGCCAGGACAGAGACGTGTTCTACGTTGTCCCTTCTCGTCATGCAGTTTGTGCCTCTGCTGCTTCTGCTGTTAGGAATCGCTCCTTGAAAGGCGAGCGAGAGCGTCCTTCCGGGTGCATTGCACTGAGTCGAGTGCTCGCTCGGGGCTTTGCTCTCGGGGCCAAGGCAAGAGGGCGTGCTTGCCCGCAGAACTGAGAACACGCTGTTGGGCAGAGCTGCAACTGACCGCTGGAGTTCAGCTCTCGCCGGACGGCAGAAGGCGAAGAACGAAGCCGCTTGCGAGCGGCGCAGTGCAGCGAAGAGCTCACCGAATTCGCCGCTAGCTCCACGGTCCTTCTCAGCTGCGAGTAGCAGCGCTCGCAGTACACAGGGCTTCGCAAGGCCCGAAGACCCGGAGGGAAGTTTCGCACACGAAAATGTGCCAGGACAGAGACGTGTTCTACGTTGTCCCTTCTCGTCATGCAGTTTGTGCCTCTGCTGCTTCTGCTGTTAGGAATCGCTCCTTGAAAGGCGAGCGAGAGCGTCCTTCCGGGTGCATTGCACTGAGTCGAGTGCTCGCTCGGGACTTTGCACTCGGGGCCAAGGCAAGAGGGCGTGCTTGCCCGCAGAACTGAGAACACGCTGTTGGGCAGAGCTGCAACTGACCGCTGGAGTTCAGCTCTCGCCGGACGGCAGAAGGCGAAGAACGAAGCCGCTTGCGAGCGGCGCAGTGCAGCGAAGAGCTCTCCGAATTCGCCGCTAGCTCCACGGTCCTTCTCAGCTGCGAGTAGCAGCGCTCGCAGTACACAGAGCTTCGCAAGGCCCGAAGACCCGGAGGGAAGTATCGCACACGAAAATGCGCCAGGACAGAGACGTGTTCTACGTTGTCCCTTCTCGTCATGCAGTTTGTGCCTCTGCTGCTTCTGCTGTTAGGAATCGCTCCTTGAAAGGCGAGCGAGAGCGTCCTTCCGGGTGCATTGCACTGAGTCGAGTGCTCGCTCGGGACTTTGCACTCGGGGCCAAGGCAAGAGGGCGTGCTTGCCCGCAGAACTGAGAACACGCTGTTGGGCAGAGCTGCAACTGACCGCTGGAGTTCAGCTCTCGCCGGACGGCAGAAGGCGAAGAACGAAGCCGCTTGCGAGCGGCGCAGTGCAGCGAAGAGCTCTCCGAATTCGCCGCTAGCTCCACGGTCCTTCTCAGCTGCGAGTAGCAGCGCTCGCAGTACACAGAGCTTCGCAAGGACCGAAGACCCGGAGGGAAGTATCGCACACGAAAATGCGCCAGGACAGAGACGTGTTCTACGTTGTCCCTTCTCGTCATGCAGTTTGTGCCTCTGCTGCTTCTGCTGTAGGTAATCGCTCCTTGAAAGACGAGCGAGAGCGTCCTTCCGGGTGCATTGCACTGAGTCGAGTGCTCGCTCGGGACTTTGCACTCGGGGCCAAGGCAAGAGGGCGTGCTTGCCCGCAGAACCGAGAACACGCTGTTGGGCAGAGCTGCAACTGACCGCTGGAGTTCAGCTCTCGCCGGACGGCAGAAGGCGAAGAACGAAGCCGCTTGCGAGCGGCGCAGTGCAGCGAAGAGCTCTCCGAATTCGCCGCTAGCTCCACGGTCCTTCTCAGCTGCGTGTAGCAGCGCTCGCAGTACACAGAGCTTCGCAAGGCCCGAAGACCCGGAGGGAAGTATCGCACACGAAAATGCGCCAGGACAGAGACGTGTTCTACGTTGTCCCTTCTCGTCATGCAGTTTGTGCCTCTGCTGCTTCTGCTGTAGGTAATCGCTCCTTGAAAGACGAGCGAGAGCGTCCTTCCGGGTGCATTGCACTGAGTCGAGTGCTCGCTCGGGACTTTGCACTCGGGGCCAAGGCAAGAGGGCGTGCTTGCCCGCAGAACTGAGAACACGCTGTTGGGCAGAGCTGCAACTGACCGCTGGAGTTCAGCTCTCGCCGGACGGCAGAAGGCGAAGAACGAAGCCGCTTGCGAGCGGCGCAGTGCAGCGAAGAGCTCTCCGAATTCGCCGCTAGCTCCACGGTCCTTCTCAGCTGCGAGTAGCAGCGCTCGCAGTACACAGGGCTTCGCAAGGCCCGAAGACCCGGAGGGAAGTATCGCACACGAAAATGTGCCAGGACAGAGACGTGTTCTACGTTGTCCCTTCTCGTCATGCAGTTTGTGCCTCTGCTGCTTCTGCTGTTAGGAATCGCTCCTTGAAAGGCGAGCGAGAGCGTCCTTCCGGGTGCATTGCACTGAGTCGAGTGCTCGCTCGGGACTTTGCTCTCGGGGCCAAGGCAAGAGGGCGTGCTTGCCCGCAGAACTGAGAACACGCTGTTGGGCAGAGCTGCAACTGACCGCTGGAGTTCAGCTCTCGCCGGACGGCAGAAGGCGAAGAACGAAGCCACTTGCGAGCGGCGCAGTGCAGCGAAGAGCTCTCCGAATTCGCCGCTAGCTCCACTGTCCTTCTCAGCTGCGAGTAGCAGCGCTCGCAGTACACAGGGCTTCGCAAGGCCCGAAGACCCGGAGGGAAGTATCGCACACGAAAATGTGCCAGGACAGAGACGTGTTCTACGTTGTCCCTTCTCGTCATGCAGTTTGTGCCTCTGCTGCTTCTGCTGTTAGGAATCGCTCCTTGAAAGGCGAGCGAGAGCGTCCTTCCGGGTGCATTGCACTGAGTCGAGTGCTCGCTCGGGGCTTTGCTCTCGGGGCCAAGGCAAGAGGGCGTGCTTGCTCGCAGAACTGAGAACACGCTGTTGGGCAGAGCTGCAACTGACCGCTGGAGTTCAGCTCTCGCCGGACGGCAGAAGGCGAAGAACGAAGCCGCTTGCGAGCGGCGCAGTGCAGCGAAGAGCTCTCCGAATTCGCCGCTAGCTCCACGGTCCTTCTCAGCTGCGAGTAGCAGCGCTCGCAGTACACAGGGCTTCGCAAGGCCCGATGACCCGGAGGGAAGTTTCGCACACGAAAATGTGCCAGGACAGAGACGTGTTCTACGTTGTCCCTTCTCGTCATGCAGTTTGTGCCTCTGCTGCTTCTGCTGTTAGGAATCGCTCCTTGAAAGACGAGCGAGAGCGTCCTTCCGGGTGCATTGCACTGAGTCGAGTGCTCGCTCGGGACTTTGCACTCGGGGCCAAGGCAAGATGGCGTGCTTGCCCGCAGAACTGAGAACACGCTGTTGGGCAGAGCTGCAACTGACCGCTGGAGTTCAGCTCTCGCCGGACGGCAGAAGGCGAAGAACGAAGCCGCTTGCGAGCGGCGCAGTGCAGCGAAGAGCTCTCCGAATTCGCCGCTAGCTCCACGGTCCTTCTCAGCTGCGAGTAGCAGCGCTCGCAGTACACAGGGCTTCGCAAGGCCCGAAGACCCGGAGGGAAGTTTCGCACACGGAAATGTGCCAGGACAGAGACGTGTTCTACGTTGTCCCTTCTCGTCATGCAGTTTGTGCCTCTGCTGCTTCTGCTGTTAGGAATCGCTCCTTGAAAGGCGAGCGAGAGCGTCCTTCCGGGTGCATTGCACTGAGTCGAGTGCTCGCTCGGGGCTTTGCTCTCGGGGCCAAGGCAAGAGGGCGTGCTTGCCCGCAGAACTGAGAACACGCTGTTGGGCAGAGCTGCAACTGACCGCTGGAGTTCAGCTCTCGCCGGACGGCAGAAGGCGAAGAACGAAGCCGCTTGCGAGCGGCGCAGTGCAGCGAAGAGCTCACCGAATTCGCCGCTAGCTCCACGGTCCTTCTCAGCTGCGAGTAGCAGCGCTCGCAGTACACAGGGCTTCGCAAGGCCCGAAGACCCGGAGGGAAGTTTCGCACACGAAAATGTGCCAGGACAGAGACGTGTTCTACGTTGTCCCTTCTCGTCATGCAGTTTGTGCCTCTGCTGCTTCTGCTGTTAGGAATCGCTCCTTGAAAGGCGAGCGAGAGCGTCCTTCCGGGTGCATTGCACTGAGTCGAGTGCTCGCTCGGGACTTTGCACTCGGGGCCAAGGCAAGAGGGCGTGCTTGCCCGCAGAACTGAGAACACGCTGTTGGGCAGAGCTGCAACTGACCGCTGGAGTTCAGCTCTCGCCGGACGGCAGAAGGCGAAGAACGAAGCCGCTTGCGAGCGGCGCAGTGCAGCGAAGAGCTCTCCGAATTCGCCGCTAGCTCCACGGTCCTTCTCAGCTGCGAGTAGCAGCGCTCGCAGTACACAGAGCTTCGCAAGGCCCGAAGACCCGGAGGGAAGTATCGCACACGAAAATGCGCCAGGACAGAGACGTGTTCTACGTTGTCCCTTCTCGTCATGCAGTTTGTGTCTCTGCTGCTTCTGCTGTTAGGAATCGCTCCTTGAAAGAAGAGCGAGAGCGTCCTTCCGGGTGCATTGCACTGAGTCGAGTGCTCGCTCGGGACTTTGCACTCGGGGCCAAGGCAAGAGGGCGTGCTTGCCCGCAGAACTGAGAACACGCTGCTGGGCAGAGCTGCAACTGACCGCTGGAGTTCAGCTCTCGCCGGACGGCAGAAGGCGAAGAACGAAGCCGCTTGCGAGCGGCGCAGTGCAGCGAAGAGCTCTCCGAATTCGCCGCTAGCTCCACGGTCCTTCTCAGCTGCGAGTAGCAGCGCTCGCAGTACACAGAGCTTCGCAAGGCCCGAAGACCCGGAGGGAAGTATCGCACACGAAAATGCGCCAGGACAGAGACGTGTTCTACGTTGTCCCTTCTCGTCATGCAGTTTGTGCCTCTGCTGCTTCTGCTGTAGGTAATCGCTCCTTGAAAGACGAGCGAGAGCGTCCTTCCGGGTGCATTGCACTGAGTCGAGTGCTCGCTCGGGACTTTGCACTCGGGGCCAAGGCAAGAGGGCGTGCTTGCCCGCAGAACTGAGAACACGCTGTTGGGCAGAGCTGCAACTGACCGCTGGAGTTCAGCTCTCGCCGGACGGCAGAAGGCGAAGAACGAAGCCGCTTGCGAGCGGCGCAGTGCAGCGAAGAGCTCTCCGAATTCGCCGCTAGCTCCACGGTCCTTCTCAGCTGCGAGTAGCAGCGCTCGCAGTACACAGAGCTTCGCAAGGACCGAAGACCCGGAGGGAAGTATCGCACACGAAAATGCGCCAGGACAGAGACGTGTTCTACGTTGTCCCTTCTCGTCATGCAGTTTGTGCCTCTGCTGCTTCTGCTGTTAGGAATCGCTCCTTGAAAGGCGAGCGAGAGCGTCCTTCCGGGTGCATTGCACTGAGTCGAGTGCTCGCTCGGGACTTTGCACTCGGGGCCAAGGCAAGAGGGCGTGCTTGCCCGCAGAACTGAGAACACGCTGTTGGGCAGAGCTGCAACTGACCGCTGGAGTTCAGCTCTCGCCGGACGGCAGAAGGCGAAGAACGAAGCCGCTTGCGAGCGGCGCAGTGCAGCGAAGAGCTCTCCGAATTCGCCGCTAGCTCCACGGTCCTTCTCAGCTGCGAGTAGCAGCGCTCGCAGTACACAGAGCTTCGCAAGGACCGAAGACCCGGAGGGAAGTATCGCACACGAAAATGCGCCAGGACAGAGACGTGTTCTACGTTGTCCCTTCTCGTCATGCAGTTTGTGCCTCTGCTGCTTCTGCTGTAGGTAATCGCTCCTTGAAAGACGAGCGAGAGCGTCCTTCCGGGTGCATTGCACTGAGTCGAGTGCTCGCTCGGGACTTTGCACTCGGGGCCAAGGCAAGAGGGCGTGCTTGCCCGCAGAACCGAGAACACGCTGTTGGGCAGAGCTGCAACTGACCGCTGGAGTTCAGCTCTCGCCGGACGGCAGAAGGCGAAGAACGAAGCCGCTTGCGAGCGGCGCAGTGCAGCGAAGAGCTCTCCGAATTCGCCGCTAGCTCCACGGTCCTTCTCAGCTGCGTGTAGCAGCGCTCGCAGTACACAGAGCTTCGCAAGGCCCGAAGACCCGGAGGGAAGTATCGCACACGAAAATGCGCCAGGACAGAGACGTGTTCTACGTTGTCCCTTCTCGTCATGCAGTTTGTGCCTCTGCTGCTTCTGCTGTAGGTAATCGCTCCTTGAAAGACGAGCGAGAGCGTCCTTCCGGGTGCATTGCACTGAGTCGAGTGCTCGCTCGGGACTTTGCTCTCGGGGCCAAGGCAAGAGGGCGTGCTTGCCCGCAGAACTGAGAACACGCTGTTGGGCAGAGCTGCAACTGACCGCTGGAGTTCAGCTCTCGCCGGACGGCAGAAGGCGAAGAACGAAGCCGCTTGCGAGCGGCGCAGTGCAGCGAAGAGCTCTCCGAATTCGCCGCTAGCTCCACGGTCCTTCTCAGCTGCGAGTAGCAGGGCTCGCAGTACACAGAGCTTCGCAAGGCCCGAAGACCCGGAGGGAAGTATCGCACACGAAAATGCGCCAGGACAGAGACGTGTTCTACGTTGTCCCTTCTCGTCATGCAGTTTGTGCCTCTGCTGCTTCTGCTGTAGGTAATCGCTCCTTGAAAGACGAGCGAGAGCGTCCTTCCGGGTGCATTGCACTGAGTCGAGTGCTCGCTCGGGACTTTGCACTCGGGGCCAAGGCAAGAGGGCGTGCTTGCCCGCAGAACTGAGAACACGCTGTTGGGCAGAGCTGCAACTGACCGCTGGAGTTCAGCTCTCGCCGGACGGCAGAAGGCGAAGAACGAAGCCGCTTGCGAGCGGCGCAGTGCAGCGAAGAGCTCTCCGAATTCGCCGCTAGCTCCACGGTCCTTCTCAGCTGCGAGTAGCAGCGCTCGCAGTACACAGGGCTTCGCAAGGCCCGAAGACCCGGAGGGAAGTATCGCACACGAAAATGTGCCAGGACAGAGACGTGTTCTACGTTGTCCCTTCTCGTCATGCAGTTTGTGCCTCTGCTGCTTCTGCTGTTAGGAATCGCTCCTTGAAAGGCGAGCGAGAGCGTCCTTCCGGGTGCATTGCACTGAGTCGAGTGCTCGCTCGGGACTTTGCTCTCGGGGCCAAGGCAAGAGGGCGTGCTTGCCCGCAGAACTGAGAACACGCTGTTGGGCAGAGCTGCAACTGACCGCTGGAGTTCAGCTCTCGCCGGACGGCAGAAGGCGAAGAACGAAGCCACTTGCGAGCGGCGCAGTGCAGCGAAGAGCTCTCCGAATTCGCCGCTAGCTCCACGGTCCTTCTCAGCTGCGAGTAGCAGCGCTCGCAGTACACAGGGCTTCGCAAGGCCCGAAGACCCGGAGGGAAGTATCGCACACGAAAATGTGCCAGGACAGAGACGTGTTCTACGTTGTCCCTTCTCGTCATGCAGTTTGTGCCTCTGCTGCTTCTGCTGTTAGGAATCGCTCCTTGAAAGGCGAGCGAGAGCGTCCTTCCGGGTGCATTGCACTGAGTCGAGTGCTCGCTCGGGGCTTTGCTCTCGGGGCCAAGGCAAGAGGGCGTGCTTGCTCGCAGAACTGAGAACACGCTGTTGGGCAGAGCTGCAACTGACCGCTGGAGTTCAGCTCTCGCCGGACGGCAGAAGGCGAAGAACGAAGCCGCTTGCGAGCGGCGCAGTGCAGCGAAGAGCTCTCCGAATTCGCCGCTAGCTCCACGGTCCTTCTCAGCTGCGAGTAGCAGCGCTCGCAGTACACAGGGCTTCGCAAGGCCCGATGACCCGGAGGGAAGTTTCGCACACGAAAATGTGCCAGGACAGAGACGTGTTCTACGTTGTCCCTTCTCGTCATGCAGTTTGTGCCTCTGCTGCTTCTGCTGTTAGGAATCGCTCCTTGAAAGACGAGCGAGAGCGTCCTTCCGGGTGCATTGCACTGAGTCGAGTGCTCGCTCGGGACTTTGCACTCGGGGCCAAGGCAAGATGGCGTGCTTGCCCGCAGAACTGAGAACACGCTGTTGGGCAGAGCTGCAACTGACCGCTGGAGTTCAGCTCTCGCCGGACGGCAGAAGGCGAAGAACGAAGCCGCTTGCGAGCGGCGCAGTGCAGCGAAGAGCTCTCCGAATTCGCCGCTAGCTCCACGGTCCTTCTCAGCTGCGAGTAGCAGCGCTCGCAGTACACAGGGCTTCGCAAGGCCCGAAGACCCGGAGGGAAGTTTCGCACACGGAAATGTGCCAGGACAGAGACGTGTTCTACGTTGTCCCTTCTCGTCATGCAGTTTGTGCCTCTGCTGCTTCTGCTGTTAGGAATCGCTCCTTGAAAGGCGAGCGAGAGCGTCCTTCCGGGTGCATTGCACTGAGTCGAGTGCTCGCTCGGGGCTTTGCTCTCGGGGCCAAGGCAAGAGGGCGTGCTTGCCCGCAGAACTGAGAACACGCTGTTGGGCAGAGCTGCAACTGACCGCTGGAGTTCAGCTCTCGCCGGACGGCAGAAGGCGAAGAACGAAGCCGCTTGCGAGCGGCGCAGTGCAGCGAAGAGCTCACCGAATTCGCCGCTAGCTCCACGGTCCTTCTCAGCTGCGAGTAGCAGCGCTCGCAGTACACAGGGCTTCGCAAGGCCCGAAGACCCGGAGGGAAGTTTCGCACACGGAAATGTGCCAGGACAGAGACGTGTTCTACGTTGTCCCTTCTCGTCATGCAGTTTGTGCCTCTGCTGCTTCTGCTGTTAGGAATCGCTCCTTGAAAGGCGAGCGAGAGCGTCCTTCCGGGTGCATTGCACTGAGTCGAGTGCTCGCTCGGGACTTTGCACTCGGGGCCAAGGCAAGAGGGCGTGCTTGCCCGCAGAACCGAGAACACGCTGTTGGGCAGAGCTGCAACTGACCGCTGGAGTTCAGCTCTCGCCGGACGGCAGAAGGCGAAGAACGAAGCCGCTTGCGAGCGGCGCAGTGCAGCGAAGAGCTCTCCGAATTCGCCGCTAGCTCCACGGTCCTTCTCAGCTGCGAGTAGCAGCGCTCGCAGTACACAGAGCTTCGCAAGGACCGAAGACCCGGAGGGAAGTATCGCACACGAAAATGCGCCAGGACAGAGACGTGTTCTACGTTGTCCCTTCTCGTCATGCAGTTTGTGCCTCTGCTGCTTCTGCTGTTAGGAATCGCTCCTTGAAAGGCGAGCGAGAGCGTCCTTCCGGGTGCATTGCACTGAGTCGAGTGCTCGCTCGGGACTTTGCACTCGGGGCCAAGGCAAGAGGGCGTGCTTGCCCGCAGAACTGAGAACACGCTGTTGGGCAGAGCTGCAACTGACCGCTGGAGTTCAGCTCTCGCCGGACGGCAGAAGGCGAAGAACGAAGCCGCTTGCGAGCGGCGCAGTGCAGCGAAGAGCTCTCCGAATTCGCCGCTAGCTCCACGGTCCTTCTCAGCTGCGAGTAGCAGCGCTCGCAGTACACAGAGCTTCGCAAGGCCCGAAGACCCGGAGGGAAGTATCGCACACGAAAATGCGCCAGGACAGAGACGTGTTCTACGTTGTCCCTTCTCGTCATGCAGTTTGTGCCTCTGCTGCTTCTGCTGTAGGTAATCGCTCCTTGAAAGACGAGCGAGAGCGTCCTTCCGGGTGCATTGCACTGAGTCGAGTGCTCGCTCGGGACTTTGCACTCGGGGCCAAGGCAAGAGGGCGTGCTTGCCCGCAGAACCGAGAACACGCTGTTGGGCAGAGCTGCAACTGACCGCTGGAGTTCAGCTCTCGCCGGACGGCAGAAGGCGAAGAACGAAGCCGCTTGCGAGCGGCGCAGTGCAGCGAAGAGCTCTCCGAATTCGCCGCTAGCTCCACGGTCCTTCTCAGCTGCGTGTAGCAGCGCTCGCAGTACACAGAGCTTCGCAAGGCCCGAAGACCCGGAGGGAAGTATCGCACACGAAAATGCGCCAGGACAGAGACGTGTTCTACGTTGTCCCTTCTCGTCATGCAGTTTGTGCCTCTGCTGCTTCTGCTGTAGGTAATCGCTCCTTGAAAGACGAGCGAGAGCGTCCTTCCGGGTGCATTGCACTGAGTCGAGTGCTCGCTCGGGACTTTGCTCTCGGGGCCAAGGCAAGAGGGCGTGCTTGCCCGCAGAACTGAGAACACGCTGTTGGGCAGAGCTGCAACTGACCGCTGGAGTTCAGCTCTCGCCGGACGGCAGAAGGCGAAGAACGAAGCCGCTTGCGAGCGGCGCAGTGCAGCGAAGAGCTCTCCGAATTCGCCGCTAGCTCCACGGTCCTTCTCAGCTGCGAGTAGCAGCGCTCGCAGTACACAGAGCTTCGCAAGGCCCGAAGACCCGGAGGGAAGTATCGCACACGAAAATGCGCCAGGACAGAGACGTGTTCTACGTTGTCCCTTCTCGTCATGCAGTTTGTGCCTCTGCTGCTTCTGCTGTAGGTAATCGCTCCTTGAAAGACGAGCGAGAGCGTCCTTCCGGGTGCATTGCACTGAGTCGAGTGCTCGCTCGGGACTTTGCACTCGGGGCCAAGGCAAGAGGGCGTGCTTGCCCGCAGAACTGAGAACACGCTGTTGGGCAGAGCTGCAACTGACCGCTGGAGTTCAGCTCTCGCCGGACGGCAGAAGGCGAAGAACGAAGCCGCTTGCGAGCGGCGCAGTGCAGCGAAGAGCTCTCCGAATTCGCCGCTAGCTCCACGGTCCTTCTCAGCTGCGAGTAGCAGCGCTCGCAGTACACAGGGCTTCGCAAGGCCCGAAGACCCGGAGGGAAGTATCGCACACGAAAATGTGCCAGGACAGAGACGTGTTCTACGTTGTCCCTTCTCGTCATGCAGTTTGTGCCTCTGCTGCTTCTGCTGTTAGGAATCGCTCCTTGAAAGGCGAGCGAGAGCGTCCTTCCGGGTGCATTGCACTGAGTCGAGTGCTCGCTCGGGGCTTTGCTCTCGGGGCCAAGGCAAGAGGGCGTGCTTGCTCGCAGAACTGAGAACACGCTGTTGGGCAGAGCTGCAACTGACCGCTGGAGTTCAGCTCTCGCCGGACGGCAGAAGGCGAAGAACGAAGCCGCTTGCGAGCGGCGCAGTGCAGCGAAGAGCTCTCCGAATTCGCCGCTAGCTCCACGGTCCTTCTCAGCTGCGAGTAGCAGCGCTCGCAGTACACAGGGCTTCGCAAGGCCCGAAGACCCGGAGGGAAGTTTCGCACACGAAAATGTGCCAGGACAGAGACGTGTTCTACGTTGTCCCTTCTCGTCATGCAGTTTGTGCCTCTGCTGCTTCTGCTGTTAGGAATCGCTCCTTGAAAGACGAGCGAGAGCGTCCTTCCGGGTGCATTGCACTGAGTCGAGTGCTCGCTCGGGACTTTGCACTCGGGGCCAAGGCAAGATGGCGTGCTTGCCCGCAGAACTGAGAACACGCTGTTGGGCAGAGCTGCAACTGACCGCTGGAGTTCAGCTCTCGCCGGACGGCAGAAGGCGAAGAACGAAGCCGCTTGCGAGCGGCGCAGTGCAGCGAAGAGCTCTCCGAATTCGCCGCTAGCTCCACGGTCCTTCTCAGCTGCGAGTAGCAGCGCTCGCAGTACACAGGGCTTCGCAAGGCCCGAAGACCCGGAGGGAAGTTTCGCACACGGAAATGTGCCAGGACAGAGACGTGTTCTACGTTGTCCCTTCTCGTCATGCAGTTTGTGCCTCTGCTGCTTCTGCTGTTAGGAATCGCTCCTTGAAAGGCGAGCGAGAGCGTCCTTCCGGGTGCATTGCACTGAGTCGAGTGCTCGCTCGGGGCTTTGCTCTCGGGGCCAAGGCAAGAGGGCGTGCTTGCCCGCAGAACTGAGAACACGCTGTTGGGCAGAGCTGCAACTGACCGCTGGAGTTCAGCTCTCGCCGGACGGCAGAAGGCGAAGAACGAAGCCGCTTGCGAGCGGCGCAGTGCAGCGAAGAGCTCACCGAATTCGCCGCTAGCTCCACGGTCCTTCTCAGCTGCGAGTAGCAGCGCTCGCAGTACACAGGGCTTCGCAAGGCCCGAAGACCCGGAGGGAAGTTTCGCACACGAAAATGTGCCAGGACAGAGACGTGTTCTACGTTGTCCCTTCTCGTCATGCAGTTTGTGCCTCTGCTGCTTCTGCTGTTAGGAATCGCTCCTTGAAAGGCGAGCGAGAGCGTCCTTCCGGGTGCATTGCACTGAGTCGAGTGCTCGCTCGGGACTTTGCACTCGGGGCCAAGGCAAGAGGGCGTGCTTGCCCGCAGAACTGAGAACACGCTGTTGGGCAGAGCTGCAACTGACCGCTGGAGTTCAGCTCTCGCCGGACGGCAGAAGGCGAAGAACGAAGCCGCTTGCGAGCGGCGCAGTGCAGCGAAGAGCTCTCCGAATTCGCCGCTAGCTCCACGGTCCTTCTCAGCTGCGAGTAGCAGCGCTCGCAGTACACAGAGCTTCGCAAGGCCCGAAGACCCGGAGGGAAGTATCGCACACGAAAATGCGCCAGGACAGAGACGTGTTCTACGTTGTCCCTTCTCGTCATGCAGTTTGTGCCTCTGCTGCTTCTGCTGTTAGGAATCGCTCCTTGAAAGAAGAGCGAGAGCGTCCTTCCGGGTGCATTGCACTGAGTCGAGTGCTCGCTCGGGACTTTGCACTCGGGGCCAAGGCAAGAGGGCGTGCTTGCCCGCAGAACTGAGAACACGCTGCTGGGCAGAGCTGCAACTGACCGCTGGAGTTCAGCTCTCGCCGGACGGCAGAAGGCGAAGAACGAAGCCGCTTGCGAGCGGCGCAGTGCAGCGAAGAGCTCTCCGAATTCGCCGCTAGCTCCACGGTCCTTCTCAGCTGCGAGTAGCAGCGCTCGCAGTACACAGAGCTTCGCAAGGCCCGAAGACCCGGAGGGAAGTATCGCACACGAAAATGCGCCAGGACAGAGACGTGTTCTACGTTGTCCCTTCTCGTCATGCAGTTTGTGCCTCTGCTGCTTCTGCTGTAGGTAATCGCTCCTTGAAAGACGAGCGAGAGCGTCCTTCCGGGTGCATTGCACTGAGTCGAGTGCTCGCTCGGGGCTTTGCACTCGGGGCCAAGGCAAGAGGGCGTGCTTGCCCGCAGAACTGAGAACACGCTGTTGGGCAGAGCTGCAACTGACCGCTGGAGTTCAGCTCTCGCCGGACGGCAGAAGGCGAAGAACGAAGCCGCTTGCGAGCGGCGCAGTGCAGCGAAGAGCTCTCCGAATTCGCCGCTAGCTCCACGGTCCTTCTCAGCTGCGAGTAGCAGGGCTCGCAGTACACAGAGCTTCGCAAGGCCCGAAGACCCGGAGGGAAGTATCGCACACGAAAATGCGCCAGGACAGAGACGTGTTCTACGTTGTCCCTTCTCGTCATGCAGTTTGTGCCTCTGCTGCTTCTGCTGTAGGTAATCGCTCCTTGAAAGACGAGCGAGAGCGTCCTTCCGGGTGCATTGCACTGAGTCGAGTGCTCGCTCGGGCTTTGCTCTCGGGGCCAAGGCAAGAGGGCGTGCTTGCTCGCAGAACTGAGAACACGCTGTTGGGCAGAGCTGCAACTGACCGCTGGAGTTCAGCTCTCGCCGGACGGCAGAAGGCGAAGAACGAAGCCGCTTGCGAGCGGCGCAGTGCAGCGAAGAGCTCTCCGAATTCGCCGCTAGCTCCACGGTCCTTCTCAGCTGCGAGTAGCAGCGCTCGCAGTACACAGGGCTTCGCAAGGCCCGATGACCCGGAGGGAAGTTTCGCACACGAAAATGTGCCAGGACAGAGACGTGTTCTACGTTGTCCCTTCTCGTCATGCAGTTTGTGCCTCTTCTGCTTCTGCTGTTAGGAATCGCTCCTTGAAAGGCGAGCGAGAGCGTCCTTCCGGGTGCATTGCACTGAGTCGAGTGCTCGCTCGGGGCTTTGCTCTCGGGGCCAAGGCAAGAGGGCGTGCTTGCCCGCAGAACTGAGAACACGCTGTTGGGCAGTGCTGCAACTGACCGCTGGAGTTCAGCTCTCGCCGGACGGCAGAAGGCGAAGAACGAAGCCGCTTGCGAGCGGCGCAGTGCAGCGAAGAGCTCTCCGAATTCGCCGCTAGCTCCACGGTCCTTCTCAGCTGCGAGTAGCAGCGCTCGCAGTACACAGGGCTTCGCAAGGCCCGAAGACCCGGAGGGAAGTATCGCACACGAAAATGTGCCAGGACAGAGACGTGTTCTACGTTGTCCCTTCTCGTCATGCAGTTTGTGCCTCTGCTGCTTCTGCTGTTAGGAATCGCTCCTTGAAAGGCGAGCGAGAGCGTCCTTCCGGGTGCATTGCACTGAGTCGAGTGCTCGCTCGGGACTTTGCACTCGGGGCCAAGGCAAGAGGGCGTGCTTGCCCGCAGAACTGAGAACACGCTGTTGGGCAGAGCTGCAACTGACCGCTGGAGTTCAGCTCTCGCCGGACGGCAGAAGGCGACGAACGAAGCCGCTTGCGAGCGGCGCAGTGCAGCGAAGAGCTCTCCGAATTCGCCGCTAGCTCCACGGTCCTTCTCAGCTGCGAGTAGCAGCGCTCGCAGTACACAGGGCTTCGCAAGGCCCGAAGACCCGGAGGGAAGTTTCGCACACGAAAATGTGCCAGGACAGAGACGTGTTCTACGTTGTCCCTTCTCGTCATGCAGTTTGTGCCTCTGCTGCTTCTGCTGTTAGGAATCGCTCCTTGAAAGGCGAGCGAGAGCGTCCTTCCGGGTGCATTGCACTGAGTCGAGTGCTCGCTCGGGGCTTTGCTCTCGGGGCCAAGGCAAGAGGGCGTGCTTGCCCGCAGAACTGAGAACACGCTGTTGGGCAGAGCTGCAACTGACCGCTGGAGTTCAGCTCTCGCCGGACGGCAGAAGGCGAAGAACGAAGCCGCTTGCGAGCGGCGCAGTGCAGCGAAGAGCTCTCCGAATTCGCCGCTAGCTCCACGGTCCTTCTCAGCTGCGAGTAGCAGCGCTCGCAGTACACAGGGCTTCGCAAGGCCCGAAGACTCGGAGGGAAGTTTCGCACACGAAAATGCGCCAGGACAGAGACGTGTTCTACGTTGTCCCTTCTCGTCATGCAGTTTGTGCCTCTGCTGCTTCTGCTGTTAGGAATCGCTCCTTGAAAGAAGAGCGAGAGCGTCCTTCCGGGTGCATTGCACTGAGTCGAGTGCTCGCTCGGGACTTTGCACTCGGGGCCAAGGCAAGAGGGCGTGCTTGCCCGCAGAACTGAGAACACGCTGCTGGGCAGAGCTGCAACTGACCGCTGGAGTTCAGCTCTCGCCGGACGGCAGAAGGCGAAGAACGAAGCCGCTTGCGAGCGGCGCAGTGCAGCGAAGAGCTCTCCGAATTCGCCGCTAGCTCCACGGTCCTTCTCAGCTGCGAGTAGCAGCGCTCGCAGTACACAGAGCTTCGCAAGGACCGAAGACCCGGAGGGAAGTATCGCACACGAAAATGCGCCAGGACAGAGACGTGTTCTACGTTGTCCCTTCTCGTCATGCAGTTTGTGCCTCTGCTGCTTCTGCTGTTAGGAATCGCTCCTTGAAAGGCGAGCGAGAGCGTCCTTCCGGGTGCATTGCACTGAGTCGAGTGCTCGCTCGGGACTTTGCACTCGGGGCCAAGGCAAGAGGGCGTGCTTGCCCGCAGAACTGAGAACACGCTGTTGGGCAGAGCTGCAACTGACCGCTGGAGTTCAGCTCTCGCCGGACGGCAGAAGGCGAAGAACGAAGCCGCTTGCGAGCGGCGCAGTGCAGCGAAGAGCTCTCCGAATTCGCCGCTAGCTCCACGGTCCTTCTCAGCTGCGAGTAGCAGCGCTCGCAGTACACAGAGCTTCGCAAGGCCCGAAGACCCGGAGGGAAGTATCGCACACGAAAATGCGCCAGGACAGAGACGTGTTCTACGTTGTCCCTTCTCGTCATGCAGTTTGTGCCTCTGCTGCTTCTGCTGTAGGTAATCGCTCCTTGAAAGACGAGCGAGAGCGTCCTTCCGGGTGCATTGCACTGAGTCGAGTGCTCGCTCGGGACTTTGCACTCGGGGCCAAGGCAAGAGGGCGTGCTTGCCCGCAGAACCGAGAACACGCTGTTGGGCAGAGCTGCAACTGACCGCTGGAGTTCAGCTCTCGCCGGACGGCAGAAGGCGAAGAACGAAGCCGCTTGCGAGCGGCGCAGTGCAGCGAAGAGCTCTCCGAATTCGCCGCTAGCTCCACGGTCCTTCTCAGCTGCGTGTAGCAGCGCTCGCAGTACACAGAGCTTCGCAAGGCCCGAAGACCCGGAGGGAAGTATCGCACACGAAAATGCGCCAGGACAGAGACGTGTTCTACGTTGTCCCTTCTCGTCATGCAGTTTGTGCCTCTGCTGCTTCTGCTGTAGGTAATCGCTCCTTGAAAGACGAGCGAGAGCGTCCTTCCGGGTGCATTGCACTGAGTCGAGTGCTCGCTCGGGACTTTGCTCTCGGGGCCAAGGCAAGAGGGCGTGCTTGCCCGCAGAACTGAGAACACGCTGTTGGGCAGAGCTGCAACTGACCGCTGGAGTTCAGCTCTCGCCGGACGGCAGAAGGCGAAGAACGAAGCCGCTTGCGAGCGGCGCAGTGCAGCGAAGAGCTCTCCGAATTCGCCGCTAGCTCCACGGTCCTTCTCAGCTGCGAGTAGCAGGGCTCGCAGTACACAGAGCTTCGCAAGGCCCGAAGACCCGGAGGGAAGTATCGCACACGAAAATGCGCCAGGACAGAGACGTGTTCTACGTTGTCCCTTCTCGTCATGCAGTTTGTGCCTCTGCTGCTTCTGCTGTAGGTAATCGCTCCTTGAAAGACGAGCGAGAGCGTCCTTCCGGGTGCATTGCACTGAGTCGAGTGCTCGCTCGGGACTTTGCACTCGGGGCCAAGGCAAGAGGGCGTGCTTGCCCGCAGAACTGAGAACACGCTGTTGGGCAGAGCTGCAACTGACCGCTGGAGTTCAGCTCTCGCCGGACGGCAGAAGGCGAAGAACGAAGCCGCTTGCGAGCGGCGCAGTGCAGCGAAGAGCTCTCCGAATTCGCCGCTAGCTCCACGGTCCTTCTCAGCTGCGAGTAGCAGCGCTCGCAGTACACAGGGCTTCGCAAGGCCCGAAGACCCGGAGGGAAGTATCGCACACGAAAATGTGCCAGGACAGAGACGTGTTCTACGTTGTCCCTTCTCGTCATGCAGTTTGTGCCTCTGCTGCTTCTGCTGTTAGGAATCGCTCCTTGAAAGGCGAGCGAGAGCGTCCTTCCGGGTGCATTGCACTGAGTCGAGTGCTCGCTCGGGACTTTGCTCTCGGGGCCAAGGCAAGAGGGCGTGCTTGCCCGCAGAACTGAGAACACGCTGTTGGGCAGAGCTGCAACTGACCGCTGGAGTTCAGCTCTCGCCGGACGGCAGAAGGCGAAGAACGAAGCCACTTGCGAGCGGCGCAGTGCAGCGAAGAGCTCTCCGAATTCGCCGCTAGCTCCACGGTCCTTCTCAGCTGCGAGTAGCAGCGCTCGCAGTACACAGGGCTTCGCAAGGCCCGAAGACCCGGAGGGAAGTATCGCACACGAAAATGTGCCAGGACAGAGACGTGTTCTACGTTGTCCCTTCTCGTCATGCAGTTTGTGCCTCTGCTGCTTCTGCTGTTAGGAATCGCTCCTTGAAAGGCGAGCGAGAGCGTCCTTCCGGGTGCATTGCACTGAGTCGAGTGCTCGCTCGGGGCTTTGCTCTCGGGGCCAAGGCAAGAGGGCGTGCTTGCTCGCAGAACTGAGAACACGCTGTTGGGCAGAGCTGCAACTGACCGCTGGAGTTCAGCTCTCGCCGGACGGCAGAAGGCGAAGAACGAAGCCGCTTGCGAGCGGCGCAGTGCAGCGAAGAGCTCTCCGAATTCGCCGCTAGCTCCACGGTCCTTCTCAGCTGCGAGTAGCAGCGCTCGCAGTACACAGGGCTTCGCAAGGCCCGATGACCCGGAGGGAAGTTTCGCACACGAAAATGTGCCAGGACAGAGACGTGTTCTACGTTGTCCCTTCTCGTCATGCAGTTTGTGCCTCTGCTGCTTCTGCTGTTAGGAATCGCTCCTTGAAAGACGAGCGAGAGCGTCCTTCCGGGTGCATTGCACTGAGTCGAGTGCTCGCTCGGGACTTTGCACTCGGGGCCAAGGCAAGATGGCGTGCTTGCCCGCAGAACTGAGAACACGCTGTTGGGCAGAGCTGCAACTGACCGCTGGAGTTCAGCTCTCGCCGGACGGCAGAAGGCGAAGAACGAAGCCGCTTGCGAGCGGCGCAGTGCAGCGAAGAGCTCTCCGAATTCGCCGCTAGCTCCACGGTCCTTCTCAGCTGCGAGTAGCAGCGCTCGCAGTACACAGGGCTTCGCAAGGCCCGAAGACCCGGAGGGAAGTTTCGCACACGGAAATGTGCCAGGACAGAGACGTGTTCTACGTTGTCCCTTCTCGTCATGCAGTTTGTGCCTCTGCTGCTTCTGCTGTTAGGAATCGCTCCTTGAAAGGCGAGCGAGAGCGTCCTTCCGGGTGCATTGCACTGAGTCGAGTGCTCGCTCGGGGCTTTGCTCTCGGGGCCAAGGCAAGAGGGCGTGCTTGCCCGCAGAACTGAGAACACGCTGTTGGGCAGAGCTGCAACTGACCGCTGGAGTTCAGCTCTCGCCGGACGGCAGAAGGCGAAGAACGAAGCCGCTTGCGAGCGGCGCAGTGCAGCGAAGAGCTCACCGAATTCGCCGCTAGCTCCACGGTCCTTCTCAGCTGCGAGTAGCAGCGCTCGCAGTACACAGGGCTTCGCAAGGCCCGAAGACCCGGAGGGAAGTTTCGCACACGAAAATGTGCCAGGACAGAGACGTGTTCTACGTTGTCCCTTCTCGTCATGCAGTTTGTGCCTCTGCTGCTTCTGCTGTTAGGAATCGCTCCTTGAAAGGCGAGCGAGAGCGTCCTTCCGGGTGCATTGCACTGAGTCGAGTGCTCGCTCGGGACTTTGCACTCGGGGCCAAGGCAAGAGGGCGTGCTTGCCCGCAGAACTGAGAACACGCTGTTGGGCAGAGCTGCAACTGACCGCTGGAGTTCAGCTCTCGCCGGACGGCAGAAGGCGAAGAACGAAGCCGCTTGCGAGCGGCGCAGTGCAGCGAAGAGCTCTCCGAATTCGCCGCTAGCTCCACGGTCCTTCTCAGCTGCGAGTAGCAGCGCTCGCAGTACACAGAGCTTCGCAAGGCCCGAAGACCCGGAGGGAAGTATCGCACACGAAAATGCGCCAGGACAGAGACGTGTTCTACGTTGTCCCTTCTCGTCATGCAGTTTGTGCCTCTGCTGCTTCTGCTGTTAGGAATCGCTCCTTGAAAGAAGAGCGAGAGCGTCCTTCCGGGTGCATTGCACTGAGTCGAGTGCTCGCTCGGGACTTTGCACTCGGGGCCAAGGCAAGAGGGCGTGCTTGCCCGCAGAACTGAGAACACGCTGCTGGGCAGAGCTGCAACTGACCGCTGGAGTTCAGCTCTCGCCGGACGGCAGAAGGCGAAGAACGAAGCCGCTTGCGAGCGGCGCAGTGCAGCGAAGAGCTCTCCGAATTCGCCGCTAGCTCCACGGTCCTTCTCAGCTGCGAGTAGCAGCGCTCGCAGTACACAGAGCTTCGCAAGGCCCGAAGACCCGGAGGGAAGTATCGCACACGAAAATGTGCCAGGACAGAGACGTGTTCTACGTTGTCCCTTCTCGTCATGCAGTTTGTGCCTCTGCTGCTTCTGCTGTAGGTAATCGCTCCTTGAAAGACGAGCGAGAGCGTCCTTCCGGGTGCATTGCACTGAGTCGAGTGCTCGCTCGGGACTTTGCACTCGGGGCCAAGGCAAGAGGGCGTGCTTGCCCGCAGAACTGAGAACACGCTGTTGGGCAGAGCTGCAACTGACCGCTGGAGTTCAGCTCTCGCCGGACGGCAGAAGGCGAAGAACGAAGCCGCTTGCGAGCGGCGCAGTGCAGCGAAGAGCTCTCCGAATTCGCCGCTAGCTCCACGGTCCTTCTCAGCTGCGAGTAGCAGCGCTCGCAGTACACAGAGCTTCGCAAGGCCCGAAGACCCGGAGGGAAGTATCGCACACGAAAATGCGCCAGGACAGAGACGTGTTCTACGTTGTCCCTTCTCGTCATGCAGTTTGTGCCTCTGCTGCTTCTGCTGTTAGGAATCGCTCCTTGAAAGGCGAGCGAGAGCGTCCTTCCGGGTGCATTGCACTGAGTCGAGTGCTCGCTCGGGACTTTGCACTCGGGGCCAAGGCAAGAGGGCGTGCTTGCCCGCAGAACTGAGAACACGCTGTTGGGCAGAGCTGCAACTGACCGCTGGAGTTCAGCTCTCGCCGGACGGCAGAAGGCGAAGAACGAAGCCGCTTGCGAGCGGCGCAGTGCAGCGAAGAGCTCTCCGAATTCGCCGCTAGCTCCACGGTCCTTCTCAGCTGCGAGTAGCAGCGCTCGCAGTACACAGAGCTTCGCAAGGACCGAAGACCCGGAGGGAAGTATCGCACACGAAAATGCGCCAGGACAGAGACGTGTTCTACGTTGTCCCTTCTCGTCATGCAGTTTGTGCCTCTGCTGCTTCTGCTGTAGGTAATCGCTCCTTGAAAGACGAGCGAGAGCGTCCTTCCGGGTGCATTGCACTGAGTCGAGTGCTCGCTCGGGACTTTGCACTCGGGGCCAAGGCAAGAGGGCGTGCTTGCCCGCAGAACCGAGAACACGCTGTTGGGCAGAGCTGCAACTGACCGCTGGAGTTCAGCTCTCGCCGGACGGCAGAAGGCGAAGAACGAAGCCGCTTGCGAGCGGCGCAGTGCAGCGAAGAGCTCTCCGAATTCGCCGCTAGCTCCACGGTCCTTCTCAGCTGCGAGTAGCAGCGCTCGCAGTACACAGGGCTTCGCAAGGCCCGAAGACCCGGAGGGAAGTATCGCACACGAAAATGTGCCAGGACAGAGACGTGTTCTACGTTGTCCCTTCTCGTCATGCAGTTTGTGCCTCTGCTGCTTCTGCTGTTAGGAATCGCTCCTTGAAAGGCGAGCGAGAGCGTCCTTCCGGGTGCATTGCACTGAGTCGAGTGCTCGCTCGGGACTTTGCTCTCGGGGCCAAGGCAAGAGGGCGTGCTTGCCCGCAGAACTGAGAACACGCTGTTGGGCAGAGCTGCAACTGACCGCTGGAGTTCAGCTCTCGCCGGACGGCAGAAGGCGAAGAACGAAGCCACTTGCGAGCGGCGCAGTGCAGCGAAGAGCTCTCCGAATTCGCCGCTAGCTCCACGGTCCTTCTCAGCTGCGAGTAGCAGCGCTCGCAGTACACAGGGCTTCGCAAGGCCCGAAGACCCGGAGGGAAGTATCGCACACGAAAATGTGCCAGGACAGAGACGTGTTCTACGTTGTCCCTTCTCGTCATGCAGTTTGTGCCTCTGCTGCTTCTGCTGTTAGGAATCGCTCCTTGAAAGGCGAGCGAGAGCGTCCTTCCGGGTGCATTGCACTGAGTCGAGTGCTCGCTCGGGGCTTTGCTCTCGGGGCCAAGGCAAGAGGGCGTGCTTGCTCGCAGAACTGAGAACACGCTGTTGGGCAGAGCTGCAACTGACCGCTGGAGTTCAGCTCTCGCCGGACGGCAGAAGGCGAAGAACGAAGCCGCTTGCGAGCGGCGCAGTGCAGCGAAGAGCTCTCCGAATTCGCCGCTAGCTCCACGGTCCTTCTCAGCTGCGAGTAGCAGCGCTCGCAGTACACAGGGCTTCGCAAGGCCCGATGACCCGGAGGGAAGTTTCGCACACGAAAATGTGCCAGGACAGAGACGTGTTCTACGTTGTCCCTTCTCGTCATGCAGTTTGTGCCTCTGCTGCTTCTGCTGTTAGGAATCGCTCCTTGAAAGACGAGCGAGAGCGTCCTTCCGGGTGCATTGCACTGAGTCGAGTGCTCGCTCGGGACTTTGCACTCGGGGCCAAGGCAAGATGGCGTGCTTGCCCGCAGAACTGAGAACACGCTGTTGGGCAGAGCTGCAACTGACCGCTGGAGTTCAGCTCTCGCCGGACGGCAGAAGGCGAAGAACGAAGCCGCTTGCGAGCGGCGCAGTGCAGCGAAGAGCTCTCCGAATTCGCCGCTAGCTCCACGGTCCTTCTCAGCTGCGAGTAGCAGCGCTCGCAGTACACAGGGCTTCGCAAGGCCCGAAGACCCGGAGGGAAGTTTCGCACACGGAAATGTGCCAGGACAGAGACGTGTTCTACGTTGTCCCTTCTCGTCATGCAGTTTGTGCCTCTGCTGCTTCTGCTGTTAGGAATCGCTCCTTGAAAGGCGAGCGAGAGCGTCCTTCCGGGTGCATTGCACTGAGTCGAGTGCTCGCTCGGGGCTTTGCTCTCGGGGCCAAGGCAAGAGGGCGTGCTTGCCCGCAGAACTGAGAACACGCTGTTGGGCAGAGCTGCAACTGACCGCTGGAGTTCAGCTCTCGCCGGACGGCAGAAGGCGAAGAACGAAGCCGCTTGCGAGCGGCGCAGTGCAGCGAAGAGCTCACCGAATTCGCCGCTAGCTCCACGGTCCTTCTCAGCTGCGAGTAGCAGCGCTCGCAGTACACAGGGCTTCGCAAGGCCCGAAGACCCGGAGGGAAGTTTCGCACACGAAAATGTGCCAGGACAGAGACGTGTTCTACGTTGTCCCTTCTCGTCATGCAGTTTGTGCCTCTGCTGCTTCTGCTGTTAGGAATCGCTCCTTGAAAGGCGAGCGAGAGCGTCCTTCCGGGTGCATTGCACTGAGTCGAGTGCTCGCTCGGGACTTTGCACTCGGGGCCAAGGCAAGAGGGCGTGCTTGCCCGCAGAACTGAGAACACGCTGTTGGGCAGAGCTGCAACTGACCGCTGGAGTTCAGCTCTCGCCGGACGGCAGAAGGCGAAGAACGAAGCCGCTTGCGAGCGGCGCAGTGCAGCGAAGAGCTCTCCGAATTCGCCGCTAGCTCCACGGTCCTTCTCAGCTGCGAGTAGCAGCGCTCGCAGTACACAGAGCTTCGCAAGGACCGAAGACCCGGAGGGAAGTATCGCACACGAAAATGCGCCAGGACAGAGACGTGTTCTACGTTGTCCCTTCTCGTCATGCAGTTTGTGCCTCTGCTGCTTCTGCTGTTAGGAATCGCTCCTTGAAAGGCGAGCGAGAGCGTCCTTCCGGGTGCATTGCACTGAGTCGAGTGCTCGCTCGGGACTTTGCACTCGGGGCCAAGGCAAGAGGGCGTGCTTGCCCGCAGAACTGAGAACACGCTGTTGGGCAGAGCTGCAACTGACCGCTGGAGTTCAGCTCTCGCCGGACGGCAGAAGGCGAAGAACGAAGCCGCTTGCGAGCGGCGCAGTGCAGCGAAGAGCTCTCCGAATTCGCCGCTAGCTCCACGGTCCTTCTCAGCTGCGAGTAGCAGCGCTCGCAGTACACAGAGCTTCGCAAGGCCCGAAGACCCGGAGGGAAGTATCGCACACGAAAATGCGCCAGGACAGAGACGTGTTCTACGTTGTCCCTTCTCGTCATGCAGTTTGTGCCTCTGCTGCTTCTGCTGTAGGTAATCGCTCCTTGAAAGACGAGCGAGAGCGTCCTTCCGGGTGCATTGCACTGAGTCGAGTGCTCGCTCGGGACTTTGCACTCGGGGCCAAGGCAAGAGGGCGTGCTTGCCCGCAGAACCGAGAACACGCTGTTGGGCAGAGCTGCAACTGACCGCTGGAGTTCAGCTCTCGCCGGACGGCAGAAGGCGAAGAACGAAGCCGCTTGCGAGCGGCGCAGTGCAGCGAAGAGCTCTCCGAATTCGCCGCTAGCTCCACGGTCCTTCTCAGCTGCGTGTAGCAGCGCTCGCAGTACACAGAGCTTCGCAAGGCCCGAAGACCCGGAGGGAAGTATCGCACACGAAAATGCGCCAGGACAGAGACGTGTTCTACGTTGTCCCTTCTCGTCATGCAGTTTGTGCCTCTGCTGCTTCTGCTGTAGGTAATCGCTCCTTGAAAGACGAGCGAGAGCGTCCTTCCGGGTGCATTGCACTGAGTCGAGTGCTCGCTCGGGACTTTGCTCTCGGGGCCAAGGCAAGAGGGCGTGCTTGCCCGCAGAACTGAGAACACGCTGTTGGGCAGAGCTGCAACTGACCGCTGGAGTTCAGCTCTCGCCGGACGGCAGAAGGCGAAGAACGAAGCCGCTTGCGAGCGGCGCAGTGCAGCGAAGAGCTCTCCGAATTCGCCGCTAGCTCCACGGTCCTTCTCAGCTGCGAGTAGCAGGGCTCGCAGTACACAGAGCTTCGCAAGGCCCGAAGACCCGGAGGGAAGTATCGCACACGAAAATGCGCCAGGACAGAGACGTGTTCTACGTTGTCCCTTCTCGTCATGCAGTTTGTGCCTCTGCTGCTTCTGCTGTAGGTAATCGCTCCTTGAAAGACGAGCGAGAGCGTCCTTCCGGGTGCATTGCACTGAGTCGAGTGCTCGCTCGGGGCTTTGCACTCGGGGCCAAGGCAAGAGGGCGTGCTTGCCCGCAGAACTGAGAACACGCTGTTGGGCAGAGCTGCAACTGACCGCTGGAGTTCAGCTCTCGCCGGACGGCAGAAGGCGAAGAACGAAGCCGCTTGCGAGCGGCGCAGTGCAGCGAAGAGCTCTCCGAATTCGCCGCTAGCTCCACGGTCCTTCTCAGCTGCGAGTAGCAGGGCTCGCAGTACACAGAGCTTCGCAAGGCCCGAAGACCCGGAGGGAAGTATCGCACACGAAAATGCGCCAGGACAGAGACGTGTTCTACGTTGTCCCTTCTCGTCATGCAGTTTGTGCCTCTGCTGCTTCTGCTGTAGGTAATCGCTCCTTGAAAGACGAGCGAGAGCGTCCTTCCGGGTGCATTGCACTGAGTCGAGTGCTCGCTCGGGACTTTGCACTCGGGGCCAAGGCAAGAGGGCGTGCTTGCCCGCAGAACTGAGAACACGCTGTTGGGCAGAGCTGCAACTGACCGCTGGAGTTCAGCTCTCGCCGGACGGCAGAAGGCGAAGAACGAAGCCACTTGCGAGCGGCGCAGTGCAGCGAAGAGCTCTCCGAATTCGCCGCTAGCTCCACGGTCCTTCTCAGCTGCGAGTAGCAGCGCTCGCAGTACACAGGGCTTCGCAAGGCCCGAAGACCCGGAGGGAAGTATCGCACACGAAAATGTGCCAGGACAGAGACGTGTTCTACGTTGTCCCTTCTCGTCATGCAGTTTGTGCCTCTGCTGCTTCTGCTGTTAGGAATCGCTCCTTGAAAGGCGAGCGAGAGCGTCCTTCCGGGTGCATTGCACTGAGTCGAGTGCTCGCTCGGGCTTTGCTCTCGGGGCCAAGGCAAGAGGGCGTGCTTGCTCGCAGAACTGAGAACACGCTGTTGGGCAGAGCTGCAACTGACCGCTGGAGTTCAGCTCTCGCCGGACGGCAGAAGGCGAAGAACGAAGCCGCTTGCGAGCGGCGCAGTGCAGCGAAGAGCTCTCCGAATTCGCCGCTAGCTCCACGGTCCTTCTCAGCTGCGAGTAGCAGCGCTCGCAGTACACAGGGCTTCGCAAGGCCCGATGACCCGGAGGGAAGTTTCGCACACGAAAATGTGCCAGGACAGAGACGTGTTCTACGTTGTCCCTTCTCGTCATGCAGTTTGTGCCTCTTCTGCTTCTGCTGTTAGGAATCGCTCCTTGAAAGGCGAGCGAGAGCGTCCTTCCGGGTGCATTGCACTGAGTCGAGTGCTCGCTCGGGGCTTTGCTCTCGGGGCCAAGGCAAGAGGGCGTGCTTGCCCGCAGAACTGAGAACACGCTGTTGGGCAGTGCTGCAACTGACCGCTGGAGTTCAGCTCTCGCCGGACGGCAGAAGGCGAAGAACGAAGCCGCTTGCGAGCGGCGCAGTGCAGCGAAGAGCTCTCCGAATTCGCCGCTAGCTCCACGGTCCTTCTCAGCTGCGAGTAGCAGCGCTCGCAGTACACAGGGCTTCGCAAGGCCCGAAGACCCGGAGGGAAGTATCGCACACGAAAATGTGCCAGGACAGAGACGTGTTCTACGTTGTCCCTTCTCGTCATGCAGTTTGTGCCTCTGCTGCTTCTGCTGTTAGGAATCGCTCCTTGAAAGGCGAGCGAGAGCGTCCTTCCGGGTGCATTGCACTGAGTCGAGTGCTCGCTCGGGACTTTGCACTCGGGGCCAAGGCAAGAGGGCGTGCTTGCCCGCAGAACTGAGAACACGCTGTTGGGCAGAGCTGCAACTGACCGCTGGAGTTCAGCTCTCGCCGGACGGCAGAAGGCGACGAACGAAGCCGCTTGCGAGCGGCGCAGTGCAGCGAAGAGCTCTCCGAATTCGCCGCTAGCTCCACGGTCCTTCTCAGCTGCGAGTAGCAGCGCTCGCAGTACACAGGGCTTCGCAAGGCCCGATGACCCGGAGGGAAGTTTCGCACACGAAAATGTGCCAGGACAGAGACGTGTTCTACGTTGTCCCTTCTCGTCATGCAGTTTGTGCCTCTGCTGCTTCTGCTGTTAGGAATCGCTCCTTGAAAGGCGAGCGAGAGCGTCCTTCCGGGTGCATTGCACTGAGTCGAGTGCTCGCTCGGGGCTTTGCTCTCGGGGCCAAGGCAAGAGGGCGTGCTTGCCCGCAGAACTGAGAACACGCTGTTGGGCAGAGCTGCAACTGACCGCTGGAGTTCAGCTCTCGCCGGACGGCAGAAGGCGAAGAACGAAGCCGCTTGCGAGCGGCGCAGTGCAGCGAAGAGCTCTCCGAATTCGCCGCTAGCTCCACGGTCCTTCTCAGCTGCGAGTAGCAGCGCTCGCAGTACACAGGGCTTCGCAAGGCCCGAAGACTCGGAGGGAAGTTTCGCACACGAAAATGCGCCAGGACAGAGACGTGTTCTACGTTGTCCCTTCTCGTCATGCAGTTTGTGCCTCTGCTGCTTCTGCTGTTAGGAATCGCTCCTTGAAAGAAGAGCGAGAGCGTCCTTCCGGGTGCATTGCACTGAGTCGAGTGCTCGCTCGGGACTTTGCACTCGGGGCCAAGGCAAGAGGGCGTGCTTGCCCGCAGAACTGAGAACACGCTGCTGGGCAGAGCTGCAACTGACCGCTGGAGTTCAGCTCTCGCCGGACGGCAGAAGGCGAAGAACGAAGCCGCTTGCGAGCGGCGCAGTGCAGCGAAGAGCTCTCCGAATTCGCCGCTAGCTCCACGGTCCTTCTCAGCTGCGAGTAGCAGCGCTCGCAGTACACAGAGCTTCGCAAGGACCGAAGACCCGGAGGGAAGTATCGCACACGAAAATGCGCCAGGACAGAGACGTGTTCTACGTTGTCCCTTCTCGTCATGCAGTTTGTGCCTCTGCTGCTTCTGCTGTTAGGAATCGCTCCTTGAAAGGCGAGCGAGAGCGTCCTTCCGGGTGCATTGCACTGAGTCGAGTGCTCGCTCGGGACTTTGCACTCGGGGCCAAGGCAAGAGGGCGTGCTTGCCCGCAGAACTGAGAACACGCTGTTGGGCAGAGCTGCAACTGACCGCTGGAGTTCAGCTCTCGCCGGACGGCAGAAGGCGAAGAACGAAGCCGCTTGCGAGCGGCGCAGTGCAGCGAAGAGCTCTCCGAATTCGCCGCTAGCTCCACGGTCCTTCTCAGCTGCGAGTAGCAGCGCTCGCAGTACACAGAGCTTCGCAAGGCCCGAAGACCCGGAGGGAAGTATCGCACACGAAAATGCGCCAGGACAGAGACGTGTTCTACGTTGTCCCTTCTCGTCATGCAGTTTGTGCCTCTGCTGCTTCTGCTGTAGGTAATCGCTCCTTGAAAGACGAGCGAGAGCGTCCTTCCGGGTGCATTGCACTGAGTCGAGTGCTCGCTCGGGACTTTGCACTCGGGGCCAAGGCAAGAGGGCGTGCTTGCCCGCAGAACCGAGAACACGCTGTTGGGCAGAGCTGCAACTGACCGCTGGAGTTCAGCTCTCGCCGGACGGCAGAAGGCGAAGAACGAAGCCGCTTGCGAGCGGCGCAGTGCAGCGAAGAGCTCTCCGAATTCGCCGCTAGCTCCACGGTCCTTCTCAGCTGCGTGTAGCAGCGCTCGCAGTACACAGAGCTTCGCAAGGCCCGAAGACCCGGAGGGAAGTATCGCACACGAAAATGCGCCAGGACAGAGACGTGTTCTACGTTGTCCCTTCTCGTCATGCAGTTTGTGCCTCTGCTGCTTCTGCTGTAGGTAATCGCTCCTTGAAAGACGAGCGAGAGCGTCCTTCCGGGTGCATTGCACTGAGTCGAGTGCTCGCTCGGGACTTTGCTCTCGGGGCCAAGGCAAGAGGGCGTGCTTGCCCGCAGAACTGAGAACACGCTGTTGGGCAGAGCTGCAACTGACCGCTGGAGTTCAGCTCTCGCCGGACGGCAGAAGGCGAAGAACGAAGCCGCTTGCGAGCGGCGCAGTGCAGCGAAGAGCTCTCCGAATTCGCCGCTAGCTCCACGGTCCTTCTCAGCTGCGAGTAGCAGGGCTCGCAGTACACAGAGCTTCGCAAGGCCCGAAGACCCAGAGGGAAGTATCGCACACGAAAATGCGCCAGGACAGAGACGTGTTCTACGTTGTCCCTTCTCGTCATGCAGTTTGTGCCTCTGCTGCTTCTGCTGTAGGTAATCGCTCCTTGAAAGACGAGCGAGAGCGTCCTTCCGGGTGCATTGCACTGAGTCGAGTGCTCGCTCGGGACTTTGCACTCGGGGCCAAGGCAAGAGGGCGTGCTTGCCCGCAGAACTGAGAACACGCTGTTGGGCAGAGCTGCAACTGACCGCTGGAGTTCAGCTCTCGCCGGACGGCAGAAGGCGAAGAACGAAGCCGCTTGCGAGCGGCGCAGTGCAGCGAAGAGCTCTCCGAATTCGCCGCTAGCTCCACGGTCCTTCTCAGCTGCGAGTAGCAGCGCTCGCAGTACACAGGGCTTCGCAAGGCCCGAAGACCCGGAGGGAAGTATCGCACACGAAAATGTGCCAGGACAGAGACGTGTTCTACGTTGTCCCTTCTCGTCATGCAGTTTGTGCCTCTGCTGCTTCTGCTGTTAGGAATCGCTCCTTGAAAGGCGAGCGAGAGCGTCCTTCCGGGTGCATTGCACTGAGTCGAGTGCTCGCTCGGGACTTTGCTCTCGGGGCCAAGGCAAGAGGGCGTGCTTGCCCGCAGAACTGAGAACACGCTGTTGGGCAGAGCTGCAACTGACCGCTGGAGTTCAGCTCTCGCCGGACGGCAGAAGGCGAAGAACGAAGCCACTTGCGAGCGGCGCAGTGCAGCGAAGAGCTCTCCGAATTCGCCGCTAGCTCCACTGTCCTTCTCAGCTGCGAGTAGCAGCGCTCGCAGTACACAGGGCTTCGCAAGGCCCGATGACCCGGAGGGAAGTTTCGCACACGAAAATGTGCCAGGACAGAGACGTGTTCTACGTTGTCCCTTCTCGTCATGCAGTTTGTGCCTCTGCTGCTTCTGCTGTTAGGAATCGCTCCTTGAAAGACGAGCGAGAGCGTCCTTCCGGGTGCATTGCACTGAGTCGAGTGCTCGCTCGGGACTTTGCACTCGGGGCCAAGGCAAGATGGCGTGCTTGCCCGCAGAACTGAGAACACGCTGTTGGGCAGAGCTGCAACTGACCGCTGGAGTTCAGCTCTCGCCGGACGGCAGAAGGCGAAGAACGAAGCCGCTTGCGAGCGGCGCAGTGCAGCGAAGAGCTCTCCGAATTCGCCGCTAGCTCCACGGTCCTTCTCAGCTGCGAGTAGCAGCGCTCGCAGTACACAGGGCTTCGCAAGGCCCGAAGACCCGGAGGGAAGTTTCGCACACGGAAATGTGCCAGGACAGAGACGTGTTCTACGTTGTCCCTTCTCGTCATGCAGTTTGTGCCTCTGCTGCTTCTGCTGTTAGGAATCGCTCCTTGAAAGGCGAGCGAGAGCGTCCTTCCGGGTGCATTGCACTGAGTCGAGTGCTCGCTCGGGGCTTTGCTCTCGGGGCCAAGGCAAGAGGGCGTGCTTGCCCGCAGAACTGAGAACACGCTGTTGGGCAGAGCTGCAACTGACCGCTGGAGTTCAGCTCTCGCCGGACGGCAGAAGGCGAAGAACGAAGCCGCTTGCGAGCGGCGCAGTGCAGCGAAGAGCTCACCGAATTCGCCGCTAGCTCCACGGTCCTTCTCAGCTGCGAGTAGCAGCGCTCGCAGTACACAGGGCTTCGCAAGGCCCGAAGACCCGGAGGGAAGTTTCGCACACGAAAATGTGCCAGGACAGAGACGTGTTCTACGTTGTCCCTTCTCGTCATGCAGTTTGTGCCTCTGCTGCTTCTGCTGTTAGGAATCGCTCCTTGAAAGGCGAGCGAGAGCGTCCTTCCGGGTGCATTGCACTGAGTCGAGTGCTCGCTCGGGACTTTGCTTTCGGGGCCAAGGCAAGAGGGCGTGCTTGCCCGCAGAACTGAGAACACGCTGTTGGGCAGAGCTGCAACTGACCGCTGGAGTTCAGCTCTCGCCGGACGGCAGAAGGCGAAGAACGAAGCCGCTTGCGAGCGGCGCAGTGCAGCGAAGAGCTCTCCGAATTCGCCGCTAGCTCCACGGTCCTTCTCAGCTGCGAGTAGCAGCGCTCGCAGTACACAGAGCTTCGCAAGGCCCGAAGACCCGGAGGGAAGTATCGCACACGAAAATGCGCCAGGACAGAGACGTGTTCTACGTTGTCCCTTCTCGTCATGCAGTTTGTGCCTCTGCTGCTTCTGCTGTTAGGAATCGCTCCTTGAAAGGCGAGCGAGAGCGTCCTTCCGGGTGCATTGCACTGAGTCGAGTGCTCGCTCGGGACTTTGCACTCGGGGCCAAGGCAAGAGGGCGTGCTTGCCCGCAGAACTGAGAACACGCTGCTGGGCAGAGCTGCAACTGACCGCTGGAGTTCAGCTCTCGCCGGACGGCAGAAGGCGAAGAACGAAGCCGCTTGCGAGCGGCGCAGTGCAGCGAAGAGCTCTCCGAATTCGCCGCTAGCTCCACGGTCCTTCTCAGCTGCGAGTAGCAGCGCTCGCAGTACACAGAGCTTCGCAAGGCCCGAAGACCCGGAGGGAAGTATCGCACACGAAAATGCGCCAGGACAGAGACGTGTTCTACGTTGTCCCTTCTCGTCATGCAGTTTGTGCCTCTGCTGCTTCTGCTGTAGGTAATCGCTCCTTGAAAGACGAGCGAGAGCGTCCTTCCGGGTGCATTGCACTGAGTCGAGTGCTCGCTCGGGACTTTGCACTCGGGGCCAAGGCAAGAGGGCGTGCTTGCCCGCAGAACTGAGAACACGCTGTTGGGCAGAGCTGCAACTGACCGCTGGAGTTCAGCTCTCGCCGGACGGCAGAAGGCGAAGAACGAAGCCGCTTGCGAGCGGCGCAGTGCAGCGAAGAGCTCTCCGAATTCGCCGCTAGCTCCACGGTCCTTCTCAGCTGCGAGTAGCAGGGCTCGCAGTACACAGAGCTTCGCAAGGCCCGAAGACCCGGAGGGAAGTATCGCACACGAAAATGCGCCAGGACAGAGACGTGTTCTACGTTGTCCCTTCTCGTCATGCAGTTTGTGCCTCTGCTGCTTCTGCTGTAGGTAATCGCTCCTTGAAAGACGAGCGAGAGCGTCCTTCCGGGTGCATTGCACTGAGTCGAGTGCTCGCTCGGGACTTTGCACTCGGGGCCAAGGCAAGAGGGCGTGCTTGCCCGCAGAACTGAGAACACGCTGTTGGGCAGAGCTGCAACTGACCGCTGGAGTTCAGCTCTCGCCGGACGGCAGAAGGCGAAGAACGAAGCCACTTGCGAGCGGCGCAGTGCAGCGAAGAGCTCTCCGAATTCGCCGCTAGCTCCACGGTCCTTCTCAGCTGCGAGTAGCAGCGCTCGCAGTACACAGGGCTTCGCAAGGCCCGAAGACCCGGAGGGAAGTATCGCACACGAAAATGTGCCAGGACAGAGACGTGTTCTACGTTGTCCCTTCTCGTCATGCAGTTTGTGCCTCTGCTGCTTCTGCTGTTAGGAATCGCTCCTTGAAAGGCGAGCGAGAGCGTCCTTCCGGGTGCATTGCACTGAGTCGAGTGCTCGCTCGGGGCTTTGCTCTCGGGGCCAAGGCAAGAGGGCGTGCTTGCTCGCAGAACTGAGAACACGCTGTTGGGCAGAGCTGCAACTGACCGCTGGAGTTCAGCTCTCGCCGGACGGCAGAAGGCGAAGAACGAAGCCGCTTGCGAGCGGCGCAGTGCAGCGAAGAGCTCTCCGAATTCGCCGCTAGCTCCACGGTCCTTCTCAGCTGCGAGTAGCAGCGCTCGCAGTACACAGGGCTTCGCAAGGCCCGATGACCCGGAGGGAAGTTTCGCACACGAAAATGTGCCAGGACAGAGACGTGTTCTACGTTGTCCCTTCTCGTCATGCAGTTTGTGCCTCTTCTGCTTCTGCTGTTAGGAATCGCTCCTTGAAAGGCGAGCGAGAGCGTCCTTCCGGGTGCATTGCACTGAGTCGAGTGCTCGCTCGGGGCTTTGCTCTCGGGGCCAAGGCAAGAGGGCGTGCTTGCCCGCAGAACTGAGAACACGCTGTTGGGCAGAGCTGCAACTGACCGCTGGAGTTCAGCTCTCGCCGGACGGCAGAAGGCGAAGAACGAAGCCGCTTGCGAGCGGCGCAGTGCAGCGAAGAGCTCTCCGAATTCGCCGCTAGCTCCACGGTCCTTCTCAGCTGCGAGTAGCAGCGCTCGCAGTACACAGGGCTTCGCAAGGCCCGAAGACCCGGAGGGAAGTATCGCACACGAAAATGTGCCAGGACAGAGACGTGTTCTACGTTGTCCCTTCTCGTCATGCAGTTTGTGCCTCTGCTGCTTCTGCTGTTAGGAATCGCTCCTTGAAAGGCGAGCGAGAGCGTCCTTCCGGGTGCATTGCACTGAGTCGAGTGCTCGCTCGGGACTTTGCACTCGGGGCCAAGGCAAGAGGGCGTGCTTGCCCGCAGAACTGAGAACACGCTGTTGGGCAGAGCTGCAACTGACCGCTGGAGTTCAGCTCTCGCCGGACGGCAGAAGGCGAAGAACGAAGCCGCTTGCGAGCGGCGCAGTGCAGCGAAGAGCTCACCGAATTCGCCGCTAGCTCCACGGTCCTTCTCAGCTGCGAGTAGCAGCGCTCGCAGTACACAGGGCTTCGCAAGGCCCGAAGACCCGGAGGGAAGTTTCGCACACGAAAATGTGCCAGGACAGAGACGTGTTCTACGTTGTCCCTTCTCGTCATGCAGTTTGTGCCTCTGCTGCTTCTGCTGTTAGGAATCGCTCCTTGAAAGGCGAGCGAGAGCGTCCTTCCGGGTGCATTGCACTGAGTCGAGTGCTCGCTCGGGACTTTGCTTTCGGGGCCAAGGCAAGAGGGCGTGCTTGCCCGCAGAACTGAGAACACGCTGTTGGGCAGAGCTGCAACTGACCGCTGGAGTTCAGCTCTCGCCGGACGGCAGAAGGCGAAGAACGAAGCCGCTTGCGAGCGGCGCAGTGCAGCGAAGAGCTCTCCGAATTCGCCGCTAGCTCCACGGTCCTTCTCAGCTGCGAGTAGCAGCGCTCGCAGTACACAGAGCTTCGCAAGGCCCGAAGACCCGGAGGGAAGTATCGCACACGAAAATGCGCCAGGACAGAGACGTGTTCTACGTTGTCCCTTCTCGTCATGCAGTTTGTGCCTCTGCTGCTTCTGCTGTTAGGAATCGCTCCTTGAAAGGCGAGCGAGAGCGTCCTTCCGGGTGCATTGCACTGAGTCGAGTGCTCGCTCGGGACTTTGCACTCGGGGCCAAGGCAAGAGGGCGTGCTTGCCCGCAGAACTGAGAACACGCTGCTGGGCAGAGCTGCAACTGACCGCTGGAGTTCAGCTCTCGCCGGACGGCAGAAGGCGAAGAACGAAGCCGCTTGCGAGCGGCGCAGTGCAGCGAAGAGCTCTCCGAATTCGCCGCTAGCTCCACGGTCCTTCTCAGCTGCGAGTAGCAGCGCTCGCAGTACACAGAGCTTCGCAAGGCCCGAAGACCCGGAGGGAAGTATCGCACACGAAAATGCGCCAGGACAGAGACGTGTTCTACGTTGTCCCTTCTCGTCATGCAGTTTGTGCCTCTGCTGCTTCTGCTGTAGGTAATCGCTCCTTGAAAGACGAGCGAGAGCGTCCTTCCGGGTGCATTGCACTGAGTCGAGTGCTCGCTCGGGACTTTGCACTCGGGGCCAAGGCAAGAGGGCGTGCTTGCCCGCAGAACTGAGAACACGCTGTTGGGCAGAGCTGCAACTGACCGCTGGAGTTCAGCTCTCGCCGGACGGCAGAAGGCGAAGAACGAAGCCGCTTGCGAGCGGCGCAGTGCAGCGAAGAGCTCTCCGAATTCGCCGCTAGCTCCACGGTCCTTCTCAGCTGCGAGTAGCAGGGCTCGCAGTACACAGAGCTTCGCAAGGCCCGAAGACCCGGAGGGAAGTATCGCACACGAAAATGCGCCAGGACAGAGACGTGTTCTACGTTGTCCCTTCTCGTCATGCAGTTTGTGCCTCTGCTGCTTCTGCTGTAGGTAATCGCTCCTTGAAAGACGAGCGAGAGCGTCCTTCCGGGTGCATTGCACTGAGTCGAGTGCTCGCTCGGGACTTTGCACTCGGGGCCAAGGCAAGAGGGCGTGCTTGCCCGCAGAACTGAGAACACGCTGTTGGGCAGAGCTGCAACTGACCGCTGGAGTTCAGCTCTCGCCGGACGGCAGAAGGCGAAGAACGAAGCCACTTGCGAGCGGCGCAGTGCAGCGAAGAGCTCTCCGAATTCGCCGCTAGCTCCACGGTCCTTCTCAGCTGCGAGTAGCAGCGCTCGCAGTACACAGGGCTTCGCAAGGCCCGAAGACCCGGAGGGAAGTATCGCACACGAAAATGTGCCAGGACAGAGACGTGTTCTACGTTGTCCCTTCTCGTCATGCAGTTTGTGCCTCTGCTGCTTCTGCTGTTAGGAATCGCTCCTTGAAAGGCGAGCGAGAGCGTCCTTCCGGGTGCATTGCACTGAGTCGAGTGCTCGCTCGGGGCTTTGCTCTCGGGGCCAAGGCAAGAGGGCGTGCTTGCTCGCAGAACTGAGAACACGCTGTTGGGCAGAGCTGCAACTGACCGCTGGAGTTCAGCTCTCGCCGGACGGCAGAAGGCGAAGAACGAAGCCGCTTGCGAGCGGCGCAGTGCAGCGAAGAGCTCTCCGAATTCGCCGCTAGCTCCACGGTCCTTCTCAGCTGCGAGTAGCAGCGCTCGCAGTACACAGGGCTTCGCAAGGCCCGATGACCCGGAGGGAAGTTTCGCACACGAAAATGTGCCAGGACAGAGACGTGTTCTACGTTGTCCCTTCTCGTCATGCAGTTTGTGCCTCTTCTGCTTCTGCTGTTAGGAATCGCTCCTTGAAAGGCGAGCGAGAGCGTCCTTCCGGGTGCATTGCACTGAGTCGAGTGCTCGCTCGGGGCTTTGCTCTCGGGGCCAAGGCAAGAGGGCGTGCTTGCCCGCAGAACTGAGAACACGCTGTTGGGCAGAGCTGCAACTGACCGCTGGAGTTCAGCTCTCGCCGGACGGCAGAAGGCGAAGAACGAAGCCGCTTGCGAGCGGCGCAGTGCAGCGAAGAGCTCTCCGAATTCGCCGCTAGCTCCACGGTCCTTCTCAGCTGCGAGTAGCAGCGCTCGCAGTACACAGGGCTTCGCAAGGCCCGAAGACCCGGAGGGAAGTATCGCACACGAAAATGTGCCAGGACAGAGACGTGTTCTACGTTGTCCCTTCTCGTCATGCAGTTTGTGCCTCTGCTGCTTCTGCTGTTAGGAATCGCTCCTTGAAAGGCGAGCGAGAGCGTCCTTCCGGGTGCATTGCACTGAGTCGAGTGCTCGCTCGGGACTTTGCACTCGGGGCCAAGGCAAGAGGGCGTGCTTGCCCGCAGAACTGAGAACACGCTGTTGGGCAGAGCTGCAACTGACCGCTGGAGTTCAGCTCTCGCCGGACGGCAGAAGGCGACGAACGAAGCCGCTTGCGAGCGGCGCAGTGCAGCGAAGAGCTCTCCGAATTCGCCGCTAGCTCCACGGTCCTTCTCAGCTGCGAGTAGCAGCGCTCGCAGTACACAGGGCTTCGCAAGGCCCGAAGACCCGGAGGGAAGTTTCGCACACGAAAATGTGCCAGGACAGAGACGTGTTCTACGTTGTCCCTTCTCGTCATGCAGTTTGTGCCTCTGCTGCTTCTGCTGTTAGGAATCGCTCCTTGAAAGGCGAGCGAGAGCGTCCTTCTGGGTGCATTGCACTGAGTCGAGTGCTCGCTCGGGGCTTTGCTCTCGGGGCCAAGGCAAGAGGGCGTGCTTGCCCGCAGAACTGAGAACACGCTGTTGGGCAGAGCTGCAACTGACCGCTGGAGTTCAGCTCTCGCCGGACGGCAGAAGGCGAAGAACGAAGCCGCTTGCGAGCGGCGCAGTGCAGCGAAGAGCTCTCCGAATTCGCCGCTAGCTCCACGGTCCTTCTCAGCTGCGAGTAGCAGCGCTCGCAGTACACAGGGCTTCGCAAGGCCCGAAGACTCGGAGGGAAGTTTCGCACACGAAAATGCGCCAGGACAGAGACGTGTTCTACGTTGTCCCTTCTCGTCATGCAGTTTGTGCCTCTGCTGCTTCTGCTGTTAGGAATCGCTCCTTGAAAGAAGAGCGAGAGCGTCCTTCCGGGTGCATTGCACTGAGTCGAGTGCTCGCTCGGGACTTTGCACTCGGGGCCAAGGCAAGAGGGCGTGCTTGCCCGCAGAACTGAGAACACGCTGCTGGGCAGAGCTGCAACTGACCGCTGGAGTTCAGCTCTCGCCGGACGGCAGAAGGCGAAGAACGAAGCCGCTTGCGAGCGGCGCAGTGCAGCGAAGAGCTCTCCGAATTCGCCGCTAGCTCCACGGTCCTTCTCAGCTGCGAGTAGCAGCGCTCGCAGTACACAGAGCTTCGCAAGGACCGAAGACCCGGAGGGAAGTATCGCACACGAAAATGCGCCAGGACAGAGACGTGTTCTACGTTGTCCCTTCTCGTCATGCAGTTTGTGCCTCTGCTGCTTCTGCTGTTAGGAATCGCTCCTTGAAAGGCGAGCGAGAGCGTCCTTCCGGGTGCATTGCACTGAGTCGAGTGCTCGCTCGGGACTTTGCACTCGGGGCCAAGGCAAGAGGGCGTGCTTGCCCGCAGAACTGAGAACACGCTGTTGGGCAGAGCTGCAACTGACCGCTGGAGTTCAGCTCTCGCCGGACGGCAGAAGGCGAAGAACGAAGCCGCTTGCGAGCGGCGCAGTGCAGCGAAGAGCTCTCCGAATTCGCCGCTAGCTCCACGGTCCTTCTCAGCTGCGAGTAGCAGCGCTCGCAGTACACAGAGCTTCGCAAGGACCGAAGACCCGGAGGGAAGTATCGCACACGAAAATGCGCCAGGACAGAGACGTGTTCTACGTTGTCCCTTCTCGTCATGCAGTTTGTGCCTCTGCTGCTTCTGCTGTAGGTAATCGCTCCTTGAAAGACGAGCGAGAGCGTCCTTCCGGGTGCATTGCACTGAGTCGAGTGCTCGCTCGGGACTTTGCACTCGGGGCCAAGGCAAGAGGGCGTGCTTGCCCGCAGAACCGAGAACACGCTGTTGGGCAGAGCTGCAACTGACCGCTGGAGTTCAGCTCTCGCCGGACGGCAGAAGGCGAAGAACGAAGCCGCTTGCGAGCGGCGCAGTGCAGCGAAGAGCTCTCCGAATTCGCCGCTAGCTCCACGGTCCTTCTCAGCTGCGTGTAGCAGCGCTCGCAGTACACAGAGCTTCGCAAGGCCCGAAGACCCGGAGGGAAGTATCGCACACGAAAATGCGCCAGGACAGAGACGTGTTCTACGTTGTCCCTTCTCGTCATGCAGTTTGTGCCTCTGCTGCTTCTGCTGTAGGTAATCGCTCCTTGAAAGACGAGCGAGAGCGTCCTTCCGGGTGCATTGCACTGAGTCGAGTGCTCGCTCGGGACTTTGCTCTCGGGGCCAAGGCAAGAGGGCGTGCTTGCCCGCAGAACTGAGAACACGCTGTTGGGCAGAGCTGCAACTGACCGCTGGAGTTCAGCTCTCGCCGGACGGCAGAAGGCGAAGAACGAAGCCGCTTGCGAGCGGCGCAGTGCAGCGAAGAGCTCTCCGAATTCGCCGCTAGCTCCACGGTCCTTCTCAGCTGCGAGTAGCAGGGCTCGCAGTACACAGAGCTTCGCAAGGCCCGAAGACCCGGAGGGAAGTATCGCACACGAAAATGCGCCAGGACAGAGACGTGTTCTACGTTGTCCCTTCTCGTCATGCAGTTTGTGCCTCTGCTGCTTCTGCTGTAGGTAATCGCTCCTTGAAAGACGAGCGAGAGCGTCCTTCCGGGTGCATTGCACTGAGTCGAGTGCTCGCTCGGGACTTTGCACTCGGGGCCAAGGCAAGAGGGCGTGCTTGCCCGCAGAACTGAGAACACGCTGTTGGGCAGAGCTGCAACTGACCGCTGGAGTTCAGCTCTCGCCGGACGGCAGAAGGCGAAGAACGAAGCCGCTTGCGAGCGGCGCAGTGCAGCGAAGAGCTCTCCGAATTCGCCGCTAGCTCCACGGTCCTTCTCAGCTGCGAGTAGCAGCGCTCGCAGTACACAGGGCTTCGCAAGGCCCGAAGACCCGGAGGGAAGTATCGCACACGAAAATGTGCCAGGACAGAGACGTGTTCTACGTTGTCCCTTCTCGTCATGCAGTTTGTGCCTCTGCTGCTTCTGCTGTTAGGAATCGCTCCTTGAAAGGCGAGCGAGAGCGTCCTTCCGGGTGCATTGCACTGAGTCGAGTGCTCGCTCGGGACTTTGCTCTCGGGGCCAAGGCAAGAGGGCGTGCTTGCCCGCAGAACTGAGAACACGCTGTTGGGCAGAGCTGCAACTGACCGCTGGAGTTCAGCTCTCGCCGGACGGCAGAAGGCGAAGAACGAAGCCACTTGCGAGCGGCGCAGTGCAGCGAAGAGCTCTCCGAATTCGCCGCTAGCTCCACGGTCCTTCTCAGCTGCGAGTAGCAGCGCTCGCAGTACACAGGGCTTCGCAAGGCCCGAAGACCCGGAGGGAAGTATCGCACACGAAAATGTGCCAGGACAGAGACGTGTTCTACGTTGTCCCTTCTCGTCATGCAGTTTGTGCCTCTGCTGCTTCTGCTGTTAGGAATCGCTCCTTGAAAGGCGAGCGAGAGCGTCCTTCCGGGTGCATTGCACTGAGTCGAGTGCTCGCTCGGGGCTTTGCTCTCGGGGCCAAGGCAAGAGGGCGTGCTTGCTCGCAGAACTGAGAACACGCTGTTGGGCAGAGCTGCAACTGACCGCTGGAGTTCAGCTCTCGCCGGACGGCAGAAGGCGAAGAACGAAGCCGCTTGCGAGCGGCGCAGTGCAGCGAAGAGCTCTCCGAATTCGCCGCTAGCTCCACGGTCCTTCTCAGCTGCGAGTAGCAGCGCTCGCAGTACACAGGGCTTCGCAAGGCCCGATGACCCGGAGGGAAGTTTCGCACACGAAAATGTGCCAGGACAGAGACGTGTTCTACGTTGTCCCTTCTCGTCATGCAGTTTGTGCCTCTGCTGCTTCTGCTGTTAGGAATCGCTCCTTGAAAGACGAGCGAGAGCGTCCTTCCGGGTGCATTGCACTGAGTCGAGTGCTCGCTCGGGACTTTGCACTCGGGGCCAAGGCAAGATGGCGTGCTTGCCCGCAGAACTGAGAACACGCTGTTGGGCAGAGCTGCAACTGACCGCTGGAGTTCAGCTCTCGCCGGACGGCAGAAGGCGAAGAACGAAGCCGCTTGCGAGCGGCGCAGTGCAGCGAAGAGCTCTCCGAATTCGCCGCTAGCTCCACGGTCCTTCTCAGCTGCGAGTAGCAGCGCTCGCAGTACACAGGGCTTCGCAAGGCCCGAAGACCCGGAGGGAAGTTTCGCACACGGAAATGTGCCAGGACAGAGACGTGTTCTACGTTGTCCCTTCTCGTCATGCAGTTTGTGCCTCTGCTGCTTCTGCTGTTAGGAATCGCTCCTTGAAAGGCGAGCGAGAGCGTCCTTCCGGGTGCATTGCACTGAGTCGAGTGCTCGCTCGGGGCTTTGCTCTCGGGGCCAAGGCAAGAGGGCGTGCTTGCCCGCAGAACTGAGAACACGCTGTTGGGCAGAGCTGCAACTGACCGCTGGAGTTCAGCTCTCGCCGGACGGCAGAAGGCGAAGAACGAAGCCGCTTGCGAGCGGCGCAGTGCAGCGAAGAGCTCACCGAATTCGCCGCTAGCTCCACGGTCCTTCTCAGCTGCGAGTAGCAGCGCTCGCAGTACACAGGGCTTCGCAAGGCCCGAAGACCCGGAGGGAAGTTTCGCACACGAAAATGTGCCAGGACAGAGACGTGTTCTACGTTGTCCCTTCTCGTCATGCAGTTTGTGCCTCTGCTGCTTCTGCTGTTAGGAATCGCTCCTTGAAAGGCGAGCGAGAGCGTCCTTCCGGGTGCATTGCACTGAGTCGAGTGCTCGCTCGGGACTTTGCACTCGGGGCCAAGGCAAGAGGGCGTGCTTGCCCGCAGAACTGAGAACACGCTGTTGGGCAGAGCTGCAACTGACCGCTGGAGTTCAGCTCTCGCCGGACGGCAGAAGGCGAAGAACGAAGCCGCTTGCGAGCGGCGCAGTGCAGCGAAGAGCTCTCCGAATTCGCCGCTAGCTCCACGGTCCTTCTCAGCTGCGAGTAGCAGCGCTCGCAGTACACAGAGCTTCGCAAGGCCCGAAGACCCGGAGGGAAGTATCGCACACGAAAATGCGCCAGGACAGAGACGTGTTCTACGTTGTCCCTTCTCGTCATGCAGTTTGTGCCTCTGCTGCTTCTGCTGTTAGGAATCGCTCCTTGAAAGAAGAGCGAGAGCGTCCTTCCGGGTGCATTGCACTGAGTCGAGTGCTCGCTCGGGACTTTGCACTCGGGGCCAAGGCAAGAGGGCGTGCTTGCCCGCAGAACTGAGAACACGCTGCTGGGCAGAGCTGCAACTGACCGCTGGAGTTCAGCTCTCGCCGGACGGCAGAAGGCGAAGAACGAAGCCGCTTGCGAGCGGCGCAGTGCAGCGAAGAGCTCTCCGAATTCGCCGCTAGCTCCACGGTCCTTCTCAGCTGCGAGTAGCAGCGCTCGCAGTACACAGAGCTTCGCAAGGCCCGAAGACCCGGAGGGAAGTATCGCACACGAAAATGCGCCAGGACAGAGACGTGTTCTACGTTGTCCCTTCTCGTCATGCAGTTTGTGCCTCTGCTGCTTCTGCTGTAGGTAATCGCTCCTTGAAAGACGAGCGAGAGCGTCCTTCCGGGTGCATTGCACTGAGTCGAGTGCTCGCTCGGGACTTTGCACTCGGGGCCAAGGCAAGAGGGCGTGCTTGCCCGCAGAACTGAGAACACGCTGTTGGGCAGAGCTGCAACTGACCGCTGGAGTTCAGCTCTCGCCGGACGGCAGAAGGCGAAGAACGAAGCCGCTTGCGAGCGGCGCAGTGCAGCGAAGAGCTCTCCGAATTCGCCGCTAGCTCCACGGTCCTTCTCAGCTGCGAGTAGCAGCGCTCGCAGTACACAGAGCTTCGCAAGGCCCGAAGACCCGGAGGGAAGTATCGCACACGAAAATGCGCCAGGACAGAGACGTGTTCTACGTTGTCCCTTCTCGTCATGCAGTTTGTGCCTCTGCTGCTTCTGCTGTTAGGAATCGCTCCTTGAAAGGCGAGCGAGAGCGTCCTTCCGGGTGCATTGCACTGAGTCGAGTGCTCGCTCGGGACTTTGCACTCGGGGCCAAGGCAAGAGGGCGTGCTTGCCCGCAGAACTGAGAACACGCTGTTGGGCAGAGCTGCAACTGACCGCTGGAGTTCAGCTCTCGCCGGACGGCAGAAGGCGAAGAACGAAGCCGCTTGCGAGCGGCGCAGTGCAGCGAAGAGCTCTCCGAATTCGCCGCTAGCTCCACGGTCCTTCTCAGCTGCGAGTAGCAGCGCTCGCAGTACACAGAGCTTCGCAAGGACCGAAGACCCGGAGGGAAGTATCGCACACGAAAATGCGCCAGGACAGAGACGTGTTCTACGTTGTCCCTTCTCGTCATGCAGTTTGTGCCTCTGCTGCTTCTGCTGTAGGTAATCGCTCCTTGAAAGACGAGCGAGAGCGTCCTTCCGGGTGCATTGCACTGAGTCGAGTGCTCGCTCGGGACTTTGCACTCGGGGCCAAGGCAAGAGGGCGTGCTTGCCCGCAGAACCGAGAACACGCTGTTGGGCAGAGCTGCAACTGACCGCTGGAGTTCAGCTCTCGCCGGACGGCAGAAGGCGAAGAACGAAGCCGCTTGCGAGCGGCGCAGTGCAGCGAAGAGCTCTCCGAATTCGCCGCTAGCTCCACGGTCCTTCTCAGCTGCGAGTAGCAGCGCTCGCAGTACACAGGGCTTCGCAAGGCCCGAAGACCCGGAGGGAAGTATCGCACACGAAAATGTGCCAGGACAGAGACGTGTTCTACGTTGTCCCTTCTCGTCATGCAGTTTGTGCCTCTGCTGCTTCTGCTGTTAGGAATCGCTCCTTGAAAGGCGAGCGAGAGCGTCCTTCCGGGTGCATTGCACTGAGTCGAGTGCTCGCTCGGGACTTTGCTCTCGGGGCCAAGGCAAGAGGGCGTGCTTGCCCGCAGAACTGAGAACACGCTGTTGGGCAGAGCTGCAACTGACCGCTGGAGTTCAGCTCTCGCCGGACGGCAGAAGGCGAAGAACGAAGCCACTTGCGAGCGGCGCAGTGCAGCGAAGAGCTCTCCGAATTCGCCGCTAGCTCCACGGTCCTTCTCAGCTGCGAGTAGCAGCGCTCGCAGTACACAGGGCTTCGCAAGGCCCGAAGACCCGGAGGGAAGTATCGCACACGAAAATGTGCCAGGACAGAGACGTGTTCTACGTTGTCCCTTCTCGTCATGCAGTTTGTGCCTCTGCTGCTTCTGCTGTTAGGAATCGCTCCTTGAAAGGCGAGCGAGAGCGTCCTTCCGGGTGCATTGCACTGAGTCGAGTGCTCGCTCGGGGCTTTGCTCTCGGGGCCAAGGCAAGAGGGCGTGCTTGCTCGCAGAACTGAGAACACGCTGTTGGGCAGAGCTGCAACTGACCGCTGGAGTTCAGCTCTCGCCGGACGGCAGAAGGCGAAGAACGAAGCCGCTTGCGAGCGGCGCAGTGCAGCGAAGAGCTCTCCGAATTCGCCGCTAGCTCCACGGTCCTTCTCAGCTGCGAGTAGCAGCGCTCGCAGTACACAGGGCTTCGCAAGGCCCGATGACCCGGAGGGAAGTTTCGCACACGAAAATGTGCCAGGACAGAGACGTGTTCTACGTTGTCCCTTCTCGTCATGCAGTTTGTGCCTCTGCTGCTTCTGCTGTTAGGAATCGCTCCTTGAAAGACGAGCGAGAGCGTCCTTCCGGGTGCATTGCACTGAGTCGAGTGCTCGCTCGGGACTTTGCACTCGGGGCCAAGGCAAGATGGCGTGCTTGCCCGCAGAACTGAGAACACGCTGTTGGGCAGAGCTGCAACTGACCGCTGGAGTTCAGCTCTCGCCGGACGGCAGAAGGCGAAGAACGAAGCCGCTTGCGAGCGGCGCAGTGCAGCGAAGAGCTCTCCGAATTCGCCGCTAGCTCCACGGTCCTTCTCAGCTGCGAGTAGCAGCGCTCGCAGTACACAGGGCTTCGCAAGGCCCGAAGACCCGGAGGGAAGTTTCGCACACGGAAATGTGCCAGGACAGAGACGTGTTCTACGTTGTCCCTTCTCGTCATGCAGTTTGTGCCTCTGCTGCTTCTGCTGTTAGGAATCGCTCCTTGAAAGGCGAGCGAGAGCGTCCTTCCGGGTGCATTGCACTGAGTCGAGTGCTCGCTCGGGGCTTTGCTCTCGGGGCCAAGGCAAGAGGGCGTGCTTGCCCGCAGAACTGAGAACACGCTGTTGGGCAGAGCTGCAACTGACCGCTGGAGTTCAGCTCTCGCCGGACGGCAGAAGGCGAAGAACGAAGCCGCTTGCGAGCGGCGCAGTGCAGCGAAGAGCTCACCGAATTCGCCGCTAGCTCCACGGTCCTTCTCAGCTGCGAGTAGCAGCGCTCGCAGTACACAGGGCTTCGCAAGGCCCGAAGACCCGGAGGGAAGTTTCGCACACGAAAATGTGCCAGGACAGAGACGTGTTCTACGTTGTCCCTTCTCGTCATGCAGTTTGTGCCTCTGCTGCTTCTGCTGTTAGGAATCGCTCCTTGAAAGGCGAGCGAGAGCGTCCTTCCGGGTGCATTGCACTGAGTCGAGTGCTCGCTCGGGACTTTGCACTCGGGGCCAAGGCAAGAGGGCGTGCTTGCCCGCAGAACTGAGAACACGCTGTTGGGCAGAGCTGCAACTGACCGCTGGAGTTCAGCTCTCGCCGGACGGCAGAAGGCGAAGAACGAAGCCGCTTGCGAGCGGCGCAGTGCAGCGAAGAGCTCTCCGAATTCGCCGCTAGCTCCACGGTCCTTCTCAGCTGCGAGTAGCAGCGCTCGCAGTACACAGAGCTTCGCAAGGACCGAAGACCCGGAGGGAAGTATCGCACACGAAAATGCGCCAGGACAGAGACGTGTTCTACGTTGTCCCTTCTCGTCATGCAGTTTGTGCCTCTGCTGCTTCTGCTGTTAGGAATCGCTCCTTGAAAGGCGAGCGAGAGCGTCCTTCCGGGTGCATTGCACTGAGTCGAGTGCTCGCTCGGGACTTTGCACTCGGGGCCAAGGCAAGAGGGCGTGCTTGCCCGCAGAACTGAGAACACGCTGTTGGGCAGAGCTGCAACTGACCGCTGGAGTTCAGCTCTCGCCGGACGGCAGAAGGCGAAGAACGAAGCCGCTTGCGAGCGGCGCAGTGCAGCGAAGAGCTCTCCGAATTCGCCGCTAGCTCCACGGTCCTTCTCAGCTGCGAGTAGCAGCGCTCGCAGTACACAGAGCTTCGCAAGGCCCGAAGACCCGGAGGGAAGTATCGCACACGAAAATGCGCCAGGACAGAGACGTGTTCTACGTTGTCCCTTCTCGTCATGCAGTTTGTGCCTCTGCTGCTTCTGCTGTAGGTAATCGCTCCTTGAAAGACGAGCGAGAGCGTCCTTCCGGGTGCATTGCACTGAGTCGAGTGCTCGCTCGGGACTTTGCACTCGGGGCCAAGGCAAGAGGGCGTGCTTGCCCGCAGAACCGAGAACACGCTGTTGGGCAGAGCTGCAACTGACCGCTGGAGTTCAGCTCTCGCCGGACGGCAGAAGGCGAAGAACGAAGCCGCTTGCGAGCGGCGCAGTGCAGCGAAGAGCTCTCCGAATTCGCCGCTAGCTCCACGGTCCTTCTCAGCTGCGTGTAGCAGCGCTCGCAGTACACAGAGCTTCGCAAGGCCCGAAGACCCGGAGGGAAGTATCGCACACGAAAATGCGCCAGGACAGAGACGTGTTCTACGTTGTCCCTTCTCGTCATGCAGTTTGTGCCTCTGCTGCTTCTGCTGTAGGTAATCGCTCCTTGAAAGACGAGCGAGAGCGTCCTTCCGGGTGCATTGCACTGAGTCGAGTGCTCGCTCGGGACTTTGCTCTCGGGGCCAAGGCAAGAGGGCGTGCTTGCCCGCAGAACTGAGAACACGCTGTTGGGCAGAGCTGCAACTGACCGCTGGAGTTCAGCTCTCGCCGGACGGCAGAAGGCGAAGAACGAAGCCGCTTGCGAGCGGCGCAGTGCAGCGAAGAGCTCTCCGAATTCGCCGCTAGCTCCACGGTCCTTCTCAGCTGCGAGTAGCAGGGCTCGCAGTACACAGAGCTTCGCAAGGCCCGAAGACCCGGAGGGAAGTATCGCACACGAAAATGCGCCAGGACAGAGACGTGTTCTACGTTGTCCCTTCTCGTCATGCAGTTTGTGCCTCTGCTGCTTCTGCTGTAGGTAATCGCTCCTTGAAAGACGAGCGAGAGCGTCCTTCCGGGTGCATTGCACTGAGTCGAGTGCTCGCTCGGGACTTTGCACTCGGGGCCAAGGCAAGAGGGCGTGCTTGCCCGCAGAACTGAGAACACGCTGTTGGGCAGAGCTGCAACTGACCGCTGGAGTTCAGCTCTCGCCGGACGGCAGAAGGCGAAGAACGAAGCCGCTTGCGAGCGGCGCAGTGCAGCGAAGAGCTCTCCGAATTCGCCGCTAGCTCCACGGTCCTTCTCAGCTGCGAGTAGCAGCGCTCGCAGTACACAGGGCTTCGCAAGGCCCGAAGACCCGGAGGGAAGTATCGCACACGAAAATGTGCCAGGACAGAGACGTGTTCTACGTTGTCCCTTCTCGTCATGCAGTTTGTGCCTCTGCTGCTTCTGCTGTTAGGAATCGCTCCTTGAAAGGCGAGCGAGAGCGTCCTTCCGGGTGCATTGCACTGAGTCGAGTGCTCGCTCGGGACTTTGCTCTCGGGGCCAAGGCAAGAGGGCGTGCTTGCCCGCAGAACTGAGAACACGCTGTTGGGCAGAGCTGCAACTGACCGCTGGAGTTCAGCTCTCGCCGGACGGCAGAAGGCGAAGAACGAAGCCACTTGCGAGCGGCGCAGTGCAGCGAAGAGCTCTCCGAATTCGCCGCTAGCTCCACTGTCCTTCTCAGCTGCGAGTAGCAGCGCTCGCAGTACACAGGGCTTCGCAAGGCCCGAAGACCCGGAGGGAAGTATCGCACACGAAAATGTGCCAGGACAGAGACGTGTTCTACGTTGTCCCTTCTCGTCATGCAGTTTGTGCCTCTGCTGCTTCTGCTGTTAGGAATCGCTCCTTGAAAGGCGAGCGAGAGCGTCCTTCCGGGTGCATTGCACTGAGTCGAGTGCTCGCTCGGGGCTTTGCTCTCGGGGCCAAGGCAAGAGGGCGTGCTTGCTCGCAGAACTGAGAACACGCTGTTGGGCAGAGCTGCAACTGACCGCTGGAGTTCAGCTCTCGCCGGACGGCAGAAGGCGAAGAACGAAGCCGCTTGCGAGCGGCGCAGTGCAGCGAAGAGCTCTCCGAATTCGCCGCTAGCTCCACGGTCCTTCTCAGCTGCGAGTAGCAGCGCTCGCAGTACACAGGGCTTCGCAAGGCCCGATGACCCGGAGGGAAGTTTCGCACACGAAAATGTGCCAGGACAGAGACGTGTTCTACGTTGTCCCTTCTCGTCATGCAGTTTGTGCCTCTGCTGCTTCTGCTGTTAGGAATCGCTCCTTGAAAGACGAGCGAGAGCGTCCTTCCGGGTGCATTGCACTGAGTCGAGTGCTCGCTCGGGACTTTGCACTCGGGGCCAAGGCAAGATGGCGTGCTTGCCCGCAGAACTGAGAACACGCTGTTGGGCAGAGCTGCAACTGACCGCTGGAGTTCAGCTCTCGCCGGACGGCAGAAGGCGAAGAACGAAGCCGCTTGCGAGCGGCGCAGTGCAGCGAAGAGCTCTCCGAATTCGCCGCTAGCTCCACGGTCCTTCTCAGCTGCGAGTAGCAGCGCTCGCAGTACACAGGGCTTCGCAAGGCCCGAAGACCCGGAGGGAAGTTTCGCACACGGAAATGTGCCAGGACAGAGACGTGTTCTACGTTGTCCCTTCTCGTCATGCAGTTTGTGCCTCTGCTGCTTCTGCTGTTAGGAATCGCTCCTTGAAAGGCGAGCGAGAGCGTCCTTCCGGGTGCATTGCACTGAGTCGAGTGCTCGCTCGGGGCTTTGCTCTCGGGGCCAAGGCAAGAGGGCGTGCTTGCCCGCAGAACTGAGAACACGCTGTTGGGCAGAGCTGCAACTGACCGCTGGAGTTCAGCTCTCGCCGGACGGCAGAAGGCGAAGAACGAAGCCGCTTGCGAGCGGCGCAGTGCAGCGAAGAGCTCTCCGAATTCGCCGCTAGCTCCACGGTCCTTCTCAGCTGCGAGTAGCAGGGCTCGCAGTACACAGAGCTTCGCAAGGCCCGAAGACCCGGAGGGAAGTATCGCACACGAAAATGCGCCAGGACAGAGACGTGTTCTACGTTGTCCCTTCTCGTCATGCAGTTTGTGCCTCTGCTGCTTCTGCTGTAGGTAATCGCTCCTTGAAAGACGAGCGAGAGCGTCCTTCCGGGTGCATTGCACTGAGTCGAGTGCTCGCTCGGGGCTTTGCTCTCGGGGCCAAGGCAAGAGGGCGTGCTTGCCCGCAGAACTGAGAACACGCTGTTGGGCAGAGCTGCAACTGACCGCTGGAGTTCAGCTCTCGCCGGACGGCAGAAGGCGAAGAACGAAGCCGCTTGCGAGCGGCGCAGTGCAGCGAAGAGCTCTCCGAATTCGCCGCTAGCTCCACGGTCCTTCTCAGCTGCGAGTAGCAGCGCTCGCAGTACACAGGGCTTCGCAAGGCCCGAAGACCCGGAGGGAAGTTTCGCACACGAAAATGTGCCAGGACAGAGACGTGTTCTACGTTGTCCCTTCTCGTCATGCAGTTTGTGCCTCTGCTGCTTATGCTGTTAGGAATCGCTCCTTGAAAGGCGAGCGAGAGCGTCCTTCCGGGTGCATTGCACTGAGTCGAGTGCTCGCTCGGGGCTTTGCACTCGGGGCCAAGGCAAGAGGGCGTGCTTGCCCGCAGAACTGAGAACACGCTGTTGGGCAGAGCTGCAACTGACCGCTGGAGTTCAGCTCTCGCCGGACGGCAGAAGGCGAAGAACGAAGCCGCTTGCGAGCGGCGCAGTGCAGCGAAGAGCTCTCCGAATTCGCCGCTAGCTCCACGGTCCTTCTCAGCTGCGAGTAGCAGCGCTCGCAGTACACAGGGCTTCGCAAGGCCCGAAGACCCGGAGGGAAGTTTCGCACACGGAAATGTGCCAGGACAGAGACGTGTTCTACGTTGTCCCTTCTCGTCATGCAGTTTGTGCCTCTGCTGCTTCTGCTGTTAGGAATCGCTCCTTGAAAGGCGAGCGAGAGCGTCCTTCCGGGTGCATTGCACTGAGTCGAGTGCTCGCTCGGGGCTTTGCTCTCGGGGCCAAGGCAAGAGGGCGTGCTTGCCCGCAGAACTGAGAACACGCTGTTGGGCAGAGCTGCAACTGACCGCTGGAGTTCAGCTCTCGCCGGACGGCAGAAGGCGAAGAACGAAGCCGCTTGCGAGCGGCGCAGTGCAGCGAAGAGCTCTCCGAATTCGCCGCTAGCTCCACGGTCCTTCTCAGCTGCGAGTAGCAGGGCTCGCAGTACACAGAGCTTCGCAAGGCCCGAAGACCCGGAGGGAAGTATCGCACACGAAAATGCGCCAGGACAGAGACGTGTTCTACGTTGTCCCTTCTCGTCATGCAGTTTGTGCCTCTGCTGCTTCTGCTGTAGGTAATCGCTCCTTGAAAGACGAGCGAGAGCGTCCTTCCGGGTGCATTGCACTGAGTCGAGTGCTCGCTCGGGGCTTTGCTCTCGGGGCCAAGGCAAGAGGGCGTGCTTGCCCGCAGAACTGAGAACACGCTGTTGGGCAGAGCTGCAACTGACCGCTGGAGTTCAGCTCTCGCCGGACGGCAGAAGGCGAAGAACGAAGCCGCTTGCGAGCGGCGCAGTGCAGCGAAGAGCTCTCCGAATTCGCCGCTAGCTCCACGGTCCTTCTCAGCTGCGAGTAGCAGCGCTCGCAGTACACAGGGCTTCGCAAGGCCCGAAGACCCGGAGGGAAGTTTCGCACACGAAAATGTGCCAGGACAGAGACGTGTTCTACGTTGTCCCTTCTCGTCATGCAGTTTGTGCCTCTGCTGCTTATGCTGTTAGGAATCGCTCCTTGAAAGGCGAGCGAGAGCGTCCTTCCGGGTGCATTGCACTGAGTCGAGTGCTCGCTCGGGGCTTTGCACTCGGGGCCAAGGCAAGAGGGCGTGCTTGCCCGCAGAACTGAGAACACGCTGTTGGGCAGAGCTGCAACTGACCGCTGGAGTTCAGCTCTCGCCGGACGGCAGAAGGCGAAGAACGAAGCCGCTTGCGAGCGGCGCAGTGCAGCGAAGAGCTCTCCGAATTCGCCGCTAGCTCCACGGTCCTTCTCAGCTGCGAGTAGCAGCGCTCGCAGTACACAGGGCTTCGCAAGGCCCGAAGACCCGGAGGGAAGTTTCGCACACGAAAATGTGCCAGGACAGAGACGTGTTCTACGTTGTCCCTTCTCGTCATGCAGTTTGTGCCTCTGCTGCTTCTGCTGTTAGGAATCGCTCCTTGAAAGGCGAGCGAGAGCGTCCTTCCGGGTGCATTGCACTGAGTCGAGTGCTCGCTCGGGGCTTTGCTCTCGGGGCCAAGGCAAGAGGGCGTGCTTGCCCGCAGAACTGAGAACACGCTGTTGGGCAGAGCTGCAACTGACCGCTGGAGTTCAGCTCTCGCCGGACGGCAGAAGGCGAAGAACGAAGCCGCTTGCGAGCGGCGCAGTGCAGCGAAGAGCTCTCCGAATTCGCCGCTAGCTCCACGGTCCTTCTCAGCTGCGAGTAGCAGCGCTCGCAGTACACAGGGCTTCGCAAGGCCCGAAGACTCGGAGGGAAGTTTCGCACACGAAAATGCGCCAGGACAGAGACGTGTTCTACGTTGTCCCTTCTCGTCATGCAGTTTGTGCCTCTGCTGCTTCTGCTGTTAGGAATCGCTCCTTGAAAGGCGAGCGAGAGCGTCCTTCCGGGTGCATTGCACTGAGTCGAGTGCTCGCTCGGGGCTTTGCTCTCGGGGCCAAGGCAAGAGGGCGTGCTTGCCCGCAGAACTGAGAACACGCTGTTGGGCAGAGCTGCAACTGACCGCTGGAGTTCAGCTCTCGCCGGACGGCAGAAGGCGAAGAACGAAGCCGCTTGCGAGCGGCGCAGTGCAGCGAAGAGCTCTCCGAATTCGCCGCTAGCTCCACGGTCCTTCTCAGCTGCGAGTAGCAGCGCTCGCAGTACACAGAGCTTCGCAAGGCCCGAAGACCCGGAGGGAAGTTTCGCACACGAAAATGTGCCAGGACAGAGACGTGTTCTACGTTGTCCCTTCTCGTCATGCAGTTTGTGCCTCTGCTGCTTCTGCTGTTAGGAATCGCTCCTTGAAAGGCAAGCGAGAGCGTCCTTCCGGGTGCATTGCACTGAGTCGAGTGCTCGCTCGGGGCTTTGCTCTCGGGGCCAAGGCAAGAGGGCGTGCTTGCCCGCAGAACTGAGAACACGCTGTTGGGCAGAGCTGCAACTGACCGCTGGAGTTCAGCTCTCGCCGGACGGCAGAAGGCGAAGAACGAAGCCGCTTGCGAGCGGCGCAGTGCAGCGAAGAGCTCTCCGAATTCGCCGCTAGCTCCACGGTCCTTCTCAGCTGCGAGTAGCAGCGCTCGCAGTACACAGGGCTTCGCAAGGCCCGAAGACTCGGAGGGAAGTTTCGCACACGAAAATGCGCCAGGACAGAGACGTGTTCTACGTTGTCCCTTCTCGTCATGCAGTTTGTGCCTCTGCTGCTTCTGCTGTTAGGAATCGCTCCTTGAAAGGCGAGCGAGCGCGTCCTTCCGGGTGCATTGCACTGAGTCGAGTGCTCGCTCGGGACTTTGCTCTCGGGGCCAAGGCAAGAGGGCGTGCTTGCCCGCAGAACTGAGAACACGCTGTTGGGCAGAGCTGCAACTGACCGCTGGAGTTCAGCTCTCGCCGGACGGCAGAAGGCGAAGAACGAAGCCGCTTGCGAGCGGCGCAGTGCAGCGAAGAGCTCTCCGAATTCGCCGCTAGCTCCACGGTCCTTCTCAGCTGCGAGTAGCAGCGCTCGCAGTACACAGGGCTTCGCAAGGACCGAAGACCCGGAGGGAAGTATCGCACACGAAAATGCGCCAGGACAGAGACGTGTTCTACGTTGTCCCTTCTCGTCATGCAGTTTGTGCCTCTGCTGCTTCTGCTGTTAGGAATCGCTCCTTGAAAGGCGAGCGAGAGCGTCCTTCCGGGTGCATTGCACTGAGTCGAGTGCTCGCTCGGGACTTTGCACTCGGGGCCAAGGCAAGAGGACGTGCTTGCCCGCAGAACTGAGAACACGCTGTTGGGCAGAGCTGCAACTGACCGCTGGAGTTCAGCTCTCGCCGGACGGCAGAAGGCGAAGAACGAAGCCGCTTGCGAGCGGCGCAGTGCAGCGAAGAGCTCTCCGAATTCGCCGCTAGCTCCACGGTCCTTCTCAGCTGCGAGTAGCAGCGCTCGCAGTACACAGGGCTTCGCAAGGCCCGAAGACCCGGAGGGAAGTATCGCACACGAAAATGCGCCAGGACAGAGACGTGTTCTACGTTGTCCCTTCTCGTCATGCAGTTTGTGCCTCTGCTGCTTCTGCTGTTAGGAATCGCTCCTTGAAAGGCGAGCGAGAGCGTCCTTCCGGGTGCATTGCACTGAGTCGAGTGCTCGCTCGGGACTTTGCTCTCGGGGCCAAGGCAAGAGGGCGTGCTTGCCCGCAGAACTGAGAACACGCTGTTGGGCAGAGCTGCAACTGACCGCTGGAGTTCAGCTCTCGCCGGACGGCAGAAGGCGAAGAACGAAGCCGCTTGCGAGCGGCGCAGTGCAGCGAAGAGCTCTCCGAATTCGCCGCTAGCTCCACGGTCCTTCTCAGCTGCGAGTAGCAGCGCTCGCAGTACACAGAGCTTCGCAAGGCCCGAAGACCCGGAGGGAAGTATCGCACACGGAAATGTGCCAGGACAGAGACGTGTTCTACGTTGTCCCTTCTCGTCATGCAGTTTGTGCCTCTGCTGCTTCTGCTGTTAGGAATCGCTCCTTGAAAGGCGAGCGAGCGCGTCCTTCCGGGTGCATTGCACTGAGTCGAGTGCTCGCTCGGGACTTTGCTCTCGGGGCCAAGGCAAGAGGGCGTGCTTGCCCGCAGAACTGAGAACACGCTGTTGGGCAGAGCTGCAACTGACCGCTGGAGTTCAGCTCTCGCCGGACGGCAGAAGGCGAAGAACGAAGCCGCTTGCGAGCGGCGCAGTGCAGCGAAGAGCTCTCCGAATTCGCCGCTAGCTCCACGGTCCTTCTCAGCTGCGAGTAGCAGCGCTCGCAGTACACAGGGCTTCGCAAGGCCCGAAGACCCGGAGGGAAGTATCGCACACGAAAATGCGCCAGGACAGAGACGTGTTCTACGTTGTCCCTTCTCGTCATGCAGTTTGTGCCTCTGCTGCTTCTGCTGTTAGGAATCGCTCCTTGAAAGGCGAGCGAGAGCGTCCTTCCGGGTGCATTGCACTGAGTCGAGTGCTCGCTCGGGACTTTGCTCTCGGGGCCAAGGCAAGAGGGCGTGCTTGCCCGCAGAACTGAGAACACGCTGTTGGGCAGAGCTGCAACTGACCGCTGGAGTTCAGCTCTCGCCGGACGGCAGAAGGCGAAGAACGAAGCCGCTTGCGAGCGGCGCAGTGCAGCGAAGAGCTCTCCGAATTCGCCGCTAGCTCCACGGTCCTTCTCAGCTGCGAGTAGCAGCGCTCGCAGTACACAGAGCTTCGCAAGGCCCGAAGACCCGGAGGGAAGTTTCGCACACGAAAATGCGCCAGGACAGAGACGTGTTCTACGTTGTCCCTTCTCGTCATGCAGTTTGTGCCTCTGCTGCTTCTGCTGTTAGGAATCGCTCCTTGAAAGGCGAGCGAGAGCGTCCTTCCGGGTGCATTGCACTGAGTCGAGTGCTCGCTCGGGACTTTGCTCTCGGGGCCAAGGCAAGAGGGCGTGCTTGCCCGCAGAACTGAGAACACGCTGTTGGGCAGAGCTGCAACTGACCGCTGGAGTTCAGCTCTCGCCGGACGGCAGAAGGCGAAGAACGAAGCCGCTTGCGAGCGGCGCAGTGCAGCGAAGAGCTCTCCGAATTCGCCGCTAGCTCCACGGTCCTTCTCAGCTGCGAGTAGCAGCGCTCGCAGTACACAGGGCTTCGCAAGGCCCGAAGACCCGGAGGGAAGTATCGCACACGAAAATGCGCCAGGACAGAGACGTGTTCTACGTTGTCCCTTCTCGTCATGCAGTTTGTGCCTCTGCTGCTTCTGCTGTTAGGAATCGCTCCTTGAAAGGCGAGCGAGAGCGTCCTTCCGGGTGCATTGCACTGAGTCGAGTGCTCGCTCGGGACTTTGCTCTCGGGGCCAAGGCAAGAGGGCGTGCTTGCCCGCAGAACTGAGAACACGCTGTTGGGCAGAGCTGCAACTGACCGCTGGAGTTCAGCTCTCGCCGGACGGCAGAAGGCGAAGAACGAAGCCGCTTGCGAGCGGCGCAGTGCAGCGAAGAGCTCTCCGAATTCGCCGCTAGCTCCACGGTCCTTCTCAGCTGCGAGTAGCAGCGCTCGCAGTACACAGAGCTTCGCAAGGCCCGAAGACCCGGAGGGAAGTATCGCACACGGAAATGTGCCAGGACAGAGACGTGTTCTACGTTGTCCCTTCTCGTCATGCAGTTTGTGCCTCTGCTGCTTCTGCTGTTAGGAATCGCTCCTTGAAAGGCGAGCGAGCGCGTCCTTCCGGGTGCATTGCACTGAGTCGAGTGCTCGCTCGGGACTTTGCTCTCGGGGCCAAGGCAAGAGGGCGTGCTTGCCCGCAGAACTGAGAACACGCTGTTGGGCAGAGCTGCAACTGACCGCTGGAGTTCAGCTCTCGCCGGACGGCAGAAGGCGAAGAACGAAGCCGCTTGCGAGCGGCGCAGTGCAGCGAAGAGCTCTCCGAATTCGCCGCTAGCTCCACGGTCCTTCTCAGCTGCGAGTAGCAGCGCTCGCAGTACACAGGGCTTCGCAAGGCCCGAAGACCCGGAGGGAAGTATCGCACACGAAAATGCGCCAGGACAGAGACGTGTTCTACGTTGTCCCTTCTCGTCATGCAGTTTGTGCCTCTGCTGCTTCTGCTGTTAGGAATCGCTCCTTGAAAGGCGAGCGAGAGCGTCCTTCCGGGTGCATTGCACTGAGTCGAGTGCTCGCTCGGGACTTTGCTCTCGGGGCCAAGGCAAGAGGGCGTGCTTGCCCGCAGAACTGAGAACACGCTGTTGGGCAGAGCTGCAACTGACCGCTGGAGTTCAGCTCTCGCCGGACGGCAGAAGGCGAAGAACGAAGCCGCTTGCGAGCGGCGCAGTGCAGCGAAGAGCTCTCCGAATTCGCCGCTAGCTCCACGGTCCTTCTCAGCTGCGAGTAGCAGCGCTCGCAGTACACAGAGCTTCGCAAGGCCCGAAGACCCGGAGGGAAGTTTCGCACACGAAAATGCGCCAGGACAGAGACGTGTTCTACGTTGTCCCTTCTCGTCATGCAGTTTGTGCCTCTGCTGCTTCTGCTGTTAGGAATCGCTCCTTGAAAGGCGAGCGAGAGCGTCCTTCCGGGTGCATTGCACTGAGTCGAGTGCTCGCTCGGGACTTTGCTCTCGGGGCCAAGGCAAGAGGGCGTGCTTGCTCGCAGAACTGAGAACACGCTGTTGGGCAGAGCTGCAACTGACCGCTGGAGTTCAGCTCTCGCCGGACGGCAGAAGGCGAAGAACGAAGCCGCTTGCGAGCGGCGCAGTGCAGCGAAGAGCTCTCCGAATTCGCCGCTAGCTCCACGGTCCTTCTCAGCTGCGAGTAGCAGCGCTCGCAGTACACAGGGCTTCGCACCTCTAAATGTTTTACTACTGTGTTATGATTCTGTCTTCAGTTAATAGAACCCGATATACAACAAAGAGATGGGAGCACATGGAGATGCATTGGAGAGCCTACGCTGGAGGTAACACATTCATTTTTTACTCAAACAAATCCAAATTAGAAATGTTGAAAATTACCTGGGGCCATTTCAACAGCCAGCAAACTGACTAACACAACCAATCTTTGGCTTCTATTCAATCCTTTGCTTGTTTTACCTGGACCTTGAAGATCTGTCTGCAGCCTTCCTCTCTGCAAATATATCACACTCGTCCTATTGAGAACCCATGGCTCATCACAGCTGCTTCGCCACGCCTGCTTCCAGAAGAACTGGCAACTACAAGCTGGGAGCCAAGAGATACAACACTTCACTTGGAAAAGGGCCTTCCATGAATCCTAGAATCCCAGAATGGTTTGGACTGGAAGCGACCTTAGAGACAAATTATCTTCTTCCCACATCCTGACACGGGCAGGGACACTTTTCCACTAGTCCAGGTTGCTCCATGTCCGCTCCAGCCTGGCCCTGGACGCTTCCTGCCATGGGGCTCCTACACAGCCTCTTTGAACAACATGTGCCTCAGCACCCACCCAAGGAAGAATTCCTTTCCAATATCCCATCTATCCCAGCCCTCTGGCAGTTTGAAGCTATTCCCCCTTGTCCTGCGAGTCCAGACCCTTTTCCAAAGTCCCTCCCCAGCTATCTTGGAGCCCCAGCAGGCACTGCAAAGGGCTCGAAGATCTCCCTGGAGCCTTCTGTTCTCCAGATTGGACACCCTCAGCTCTCCCAGACTGTCCTAGAGCAAAGAAGCTCCACCTTTCAAAGCACCTTAGACGCCTCCTACCGGCCAAACTCGATGGCAACGCTGGCCTTCCGGGCCCTACGGATATCGCTTCCGGTGTCGTTCGGGGTCACTCCCAGCTCTCTTCCCGCCCCCCATGGGGCCCTCAGGCGATGCCGCTCCTACGCCACTTCTGCCGCTGTCAGACCAACGGGGGGGCCGGGGGCCAGCCCAGACTCATCCACAATCCACACTGTCCTCGGCGGCTGCTGCGGGCTCACGGCGGCCCACACACCCGGAAGCAGAGCTCCGAACACAGAGGATCATAGCCCCACATTTGTGTTCGTCTCTGCACAAGGCAGGCCAGTCTTGCCATGCCCAGACTTTTCAGTTCAGCACGAGAATGAGAATACACCTGCGCCATGGGGGAGGAAACCTCTAAAGACTCCCTCATACGTGGTCGCTCAACTTAATGCCTAGGCACTTGCCATTCCTAAGGCTACACTAAAGCCTTTTTTACCTTGCGGGTAAGAAATGCCGTTGTTCTCGTGTGCAGCTAAAGGCGCAGCACAGGCAGGCCGGGACAAAAGCTGGGGCAGAGCCCTTCCTCACTCCTTCGCTGTGCTGTACTCCATGCAGCTAGAGCGAAGCGAGAAGGACGCGAGGAAGAAAAAGGCGTTCTTAAAGTAGCACCCTGGCAGCAGCCCTGAAAAGGCGCATAACACACGGCATCTCGCTGCCCTCCGTTCTACATACTCGCGGCTCCCTCTGCCGACTTGCAAAAGTTGCTACCAGAGCAGAGGCGGCCAGATTGAAGAGGCAGTGCCTAGGTTCACCTTCTCCTTACTGCACGTAAGCCACGTCCAGCTCCTCGCTGCACTCTGGATTTCCCTTCTCCGAGGCACTTACCGTGGTGCTGTGTGCAACTCGGCGCCTAGAAGTGACCGCCAATGCTTTCACAGCGGGCTGCAAGGGAACCAAGGAGCAGCACAAGCAGCAGTGCTTCAGCTTGCTCCTTCCGACTGCTAAGGGCACTTGGGAAGGCAAGCGAGAGTCAACCACCTTCCTCTCCTAGTAGCCTGTAACGTGGTGCACACAAGCACGGGACTAGTGCCGCTTCGTTCACCGCCCTCGCCCAAGCGTGGAGCCGCTTTCACTTGCCGGCGGCCAGAAGCCGCTGCAAGGGCGCCACACAACCACAAGTGCGCCGGCAGCCAAGAGCTAGAGAACGCTGCTTCTGCCCAAGCCCGCCTAGGGCGTGCACCTTTGTTCTCAGAGCTCCGTGCAACAGTCTGCCTCTCTCGCAGTTCGAATGGAAAACGAAAGCTTTTCGCCTACGCCCGTCACAGAGATCCGTTGCCAGGACGAGAATGCCTTGTGGCCGGAGCTCGCCCCCGCCGCGAGGAAGCTGCTATTAGCACCGCGTTGCAGGGACACGTCTCGCTTCTTGACTACGTGCTCAGCGCTCTCCGAATTCGCCGCTAGCTCCACGGTCTTTCTCAGCTGCAAGTAGCAGCGCTCACAGTACATAGAGCTTCGCAAGGACCGAAGACCCGGAGGGAAGTATCGCACTCGAAAATGTGCCAGGATAGAGACGTTCTACACTGAGTAGAGACACAGACAGACAGAGAGTTCTACACTGCCCCTTCTCGTCGGCCATCTTGTGCTCTGCTGCCTCTGCTGTGACGAATAGGTCCTTGAAAGGCGAGCGACAGCGGCTCTCCAGGCACTGAAGAGAGTTCCCTAGGGACTTTTCGATGTAAAACTTTTTCCACCTCCAAAAATACATGGGTAAGTCCTAAAAGTTTTGGTTTTCTTAAGAATAGTTTCGCCCAAGTTTTGCTGTTCTAAACACCCATGGTTTCAGTCTTCACTTAACTGTTTGTTTCTGTCTTTTTGGCTAGTGGCAATCTAATTCTAAGGTAACTAGATGTGTTGGAAATCCATAAATTACATCTCAAGTTAGGTGGGAAAATTGGCTCGGAAGAAAATGGAATTGAGAATTTGGAAAGAATCCAGAGTGAGCTGATGTCACAATCCGAGATTCCCTTGGGTTCCAAATCCTTTCATTTGTGTTTTTGTGGGCTTTTTGAAGGCGGTGTACAGTTGAAGCCATGATTTAGCTGCGGTGAGACCTGCTCTGCTGTAAAAGCATTATTTTCTCAGTGAGCATGGACAACAGTTAGAGTGTCGTCTTTTAAGATTCCCTGCACTCCACTTATGGTGGCAAAAGCAGTGCCTTGACTGTAATCATAAAAGTGATTACAGCTTCATTGCTTTGACATCATGTAGGATGCTTCCTCCATCTGCTGTGGTCAGCATTAAGTAACAGATTTCTCAGTTTCTAGGAAGAGTCTAGCAAACAATCACCTTGCTCCTTCTCTTGCATTTATTCATCACTGCTATGCTGCTATACAGACAGGTAGTCTGTTTATGATTCAACAATTCAATGGGACATCAAGTAAATAACAAAGCAAAACTAACTACCGAAAGCACTATAAGGGCCAGAGATTAGCTTGGATCAAAACAGGTATTCTCCTAGCATTGTTTACAAACGAGTCAGCATGTGAAACAGAAGGCACAATGTAGTTTGTGCCTTGTTTTGGGCATGCCCGGAAGAAGGAAATTCTGATTTCACATACGGGAAAAGAAATGTTGACATTTGAATGAGATTGTTCATACTCCAGTAAAGGTTGCTTTGAAAGGTTGTGGAAGTCCTGTTAGGAAACATGGCTTTACAAGTCCTTTCCACCAGGAGACAACAGCTGCAGAACATCTGGGTGTGCCAGTGTTGAGAGCACCAGCAAAGATCAAAGTGGAGAAGTTGGTGAACAATGGCAGTGGCCTGGCGGAGGGCAAGTGGGGTGCTGGCTGTGGGACCAGGGGAGTCCTGACTGATTTAGGAGGCGTGTGATGGTCTGTGCCAGCAAGCGGAGTAGTGCTGTGGCCTTGGCACACTGCTAATACTGGAATTCAGTGGGGTCACTGGGCAGGCTGAGTGTGTGAGCTGCTGGAGGGACCCAGTTTGCCCACATGTAAACATCCAGTCTCACTCTTGCCAGCCACAGAAAGGAGCAGGATGTGGCTGCTGGCGATGCCTGTCACGTATATGTAGTGTATATGTGTGCTATCCCAGCCTGCTGGGAACGCTTCTTCTTTGGGACTGCTTGGGCTGAGGGAGAGAAAGCAGTGGTAGTTTCTGAGGTTTCGAGTTTGTTCGAGTTTCTCAGGCTGTTTCTGGAGCCACCCCGAGTTCTCTTCCTTGAAGCATTTCAAGTCCTGCTAATTTTCAAAATTCAAACAGACACAGCCCTAAGCTAGTTGATCTGACTTCAGAGCTATTCTTACGCTGAGCTGTTGGATGATCTGATCTCCTGAGATGTCTTCCATCTCAGTTTATGACCTGGTTCTTGTGAAAAGTAGGATCTTTTAGCCTGGAGAAGAGAGGTTTCTGGAGAGACAGTATTGTGGCCTTTGAATATGTAAAGAGGGTATAAGACAAATGGAGAAAGACTTTTTAGGAAAGTTTGCAGAGACAGGATAAGGGGCCATGCTTTCAAACTGAGACTAGGTTTAGATTGGCTAAAAGGAAAAACTTTTCTACAATGAAGCTGGTGAGACACTCAAACGGGTGTTCCAGAGAAGTTGTGGATGCCCCATCATTGAGAGTGCTCCTTATCAGTTTGGCTAGTCTTGAGCAATTTGATCTACTGTAAGATCTACCTGGCAAGGAAGTTGGACTACATGATCTTTAATCACAGACTGTTGTATGATTCCGTGGAAGACAGAATGCAATAAAGTTCATATTTCAGATTTTGGCGCAGACATATTTATTTTTTCTCACTTTATGCATCATTGCAATGACAACTTGTTAGCTTCTGAAATGATTAGCTGAGATTGATTTCCTTCCTTAGTTTCATTTTCTCTGTTATTCCTTCACTCTTGGACTTTTTTTTTCACTAGATTCCCTCTTTCAGTAAACTGCCCTTAAGTATCACTTTGCTCCCCACCTGGCTTTTTTTTTTTTTTCAATGACACCTTTTCACTGGTTCGTTTTGGGCCTTTGCTGCTTGAAGTCCAGCAGCCTCCTTGTCTGAGCATTACGGAGCTTTCTTTACAGCTTCATCACTATGCAAAAAGCCATAAATTACTGTGTTCCATCTCACATACCATCAAGTATCACACTAATATTCCCTCTGCTGAATAGCTGGTTGGTTTACATAGACCAGCCAAATACCAGGAAATCCAGATGGCAGCAAGAATCTTGTAGACTACTCCCGCTGTTCATTTAAATTCTGGAGAAGTCACGTGAGGTATCACATTCTCTTGAAAGAAGTGTCTATCATCTCGGACATTCTAGAATGGGCTATTAATATTGTCATGAGTTTCTGGCTAGACTTTTTAGTATGCAAATTCAAATTCAAATGATCTGAAATGATAGAACTTCAAGAAATTTTTTTTCCCAGAATCGAAGTATGATGGAGTTCCATAGGGAGAATCTTAATCTTAGTTATTCTATTCCATCTCACATCATGGCTGGGGGCAGGGAGAAGGGAGTATCTTTGGGGGACAATGGGTTCCGGTGTAGTCAGTAAGCTGGGCAGAGGAGCCATCAGGTATTTTCTGTTGTTGGGCGGGGGGGGGGGGGGATTCGTGTGAACTCTTCCTTTCTTGTACCCTGCCACTAGTATTGTTGCTAAAATTGTTTGTTTTCTCATCCAAGTGACAAAATCAGCACACTTAATGAGGGATGAAGAGGGAGCAGCGACCTCAGAACAGGAGGAAGAAGAAGCAGAGCCTGCTGTCCTCCAGAAGAAAAAAACACTACCAGCCAACTTTGCATCATCTGTGAACTTCCTGGGCGTGTACTCTATCCCCTTGTCCAGAACACTGAGCAAGATATTAAACAAGACTGGGCCCAAGACCGAGCCTTGGGGACCAGCTGGATGAACTCTATTTCCCACCACTCTGTGGGCCTGGCCATCACCCAGTTTGTCACCCAGCAAACAGCCCACCCATGCAAACCATAAGCAGACAGTTTCTTCAGGAGAATGATGTGAGACTCATTGCAAAAAGGATCAGGGAGATGCCTAGGAAGAGTCTCAGGTGAATCCAGGAGACTATAGTGGAGGAAGGACGCGAGGAAGAAGAAGGCGTTCTTAAAGTGGCACCCTGGCAGCAGCCCTGAAAGGGCGCATAACACACGGCGTCTCGCTGCCCTCCGTTCTACATACTCGCGGCTCCCTCTGCCGACTTGCAAAAGTTGCTACCAGAGCAGAGGCGGCCAGATTGAAGAGGCAGTGCCTAGGTTCACCTTCTCCTTACTGCACGTAAGCCACGTCCAGCTCCTCGCTGCACTCTGGATTTCCCTTCTCCGCGGCACTTACAGTGGTGCTGTGTGCAACTCGGCGCCTAGAAGCGACCGCCAATGCTTTCACAGCGGGCTGCAAGGGAACCAAGGAGCAGCACAAGCAGCAGTGCTTCAGCTTGCTCCTTCCGACTGCTAAGGGCACTTGGGAAGGCAAGCGAGAGTCAACCACCTTCCTCTCCTAGTAGCCTGTAACGTGGTGCACACAAGCACGGGACTAGTGCCGCTTCGTTCACCGCCCTCGCCCAAGCGTGGAGCCGCTTTCACTTGCCGGCGGCCAGAAGCCACTGCAAGGGCGCCACACAACCACAAGTGCGCCGGCAGCCAAGAGCTAGAGAACGCTGCTTCTGCCCAAGCCCGCCTAGGGCGTGCACCTTTGTTCTCAGAGCTCCGTGCAACAGTCTGCCTCTCTCGCAGTTCGAATGGAAAACGAAAGCTTTTCGCCTACGCCCTTCACAGAGATCCGTTGCCAGGACGAGAATGTCTTGTGGCCGGAGCTCGCCCCGGCCGCGAGGAAGCTGCTATTAGCACCGCGTTGCAGGGCCACGTCTCGCTTCTTGACTACGTGCTCAGCGCTCTCCGAATTCGCCGCTAGCTCCACGGTCTTTCTCAGCTGCAAGTAGCAGCGCTCACAGTACATAGAGCTTCGCAAGGCCCGAAGACCCGGAGGGAAGTATCGCACACGGAAATGTGCCAGGACAGAGACGTGTTCTACGTTGTCCCTTCTCGTCATGCAGTTTGTGCCTCTGCTGCTTCTGCTGTTAGGAATCGCTCCTTGAAAGGCGAGCGAGCGCGTCCTTCCGGGTGCATTGCACTGAGTCGAGTGCTCGCTCGGGACTTTGCTCTCGGGGCCAAGGCAAGAGGGCGTGCTTGCCCGCAGAACTGAGAACACGCTGTTGGGCAGAGCTGCAACTGACCGCTGGAGTTCAGCTCTCGCCGGACGGCAGAAGGCGAAGAACGAAGCCGCTTGCGAGCGGCGCAGTGCAGCGAAGAGCTCTCCGAATTCGCCGCTAGCTCCACGGTCCTTCTCAGCTGCGAGTAGCAGCGCTCGCAGTACACAGAGCTTCGCAAGGCCCGAAGACCCGGAGGGAAGTATGGCACACGGAAATGTGCCAGGACAGAGACGTGTTCTACGTTGTCCCTTCTCGTCATGCAGTTTGTGCCTCTGCTGCTTCTGCTGTTAGGAATCGCTCCTTGAAAGGCGAGCAACAGCGTCTTTCCGGGTGCATTGCACTGAGTCGAGTGCTCGCTCGGGACTTTGCTCTCGGGGCCAAGGCAAGAGGGCGTGCTTGCCCGCAGAACTGAGAACACGCTGTTGGGCAGAGCTGCAACTGACCGCTGGAGTTCAGCTCTCGCCGGACGGCAGAAGGCGAAGAACGAAGCCGCTTGCGAGCGGCGCAGTGCAGCGAAGAGCTCTCCGAATTAGCCGCTAGCTCCACGGTCCTTCTCAGCTGCGAGTAGCAGCGCTCGCACTACACAGAGCTTCGCAAGGCCCGAAGACCCGGAGGGAAGTATCGCACACGAAAATGTGCCAGGACAGAGACGTGTTCTACGTTGTCCCTTCTCGTCATGCAGTTTGTGCCTCTGCTGCTTCTGCTGTTAGGAATCGCTCCTTGAAAGACGAGCGAGAGCGTCCTTCTGGGTGCATTGCACTAAGTCGAATGCTCGCTCGGGACTTTGCTCTCGGGGCCAAGGCAAGAGGGCGTGCTTGCCCGCAGAACTGAGAACACGCTGTTGGGCAGAGCTGCAACTGACCGCTGGAGTTCAGCTCTCGCCGGACGGCAGAAGGCGAAGAACGAAGCCGCTTGCGAGCGGCGCAGTGCAGCGAAGAGCTCTCCGAATTCGCCGCTAGCTCCACGGTCCTTCTCAGCTGCGAGTAGCAGCGCTCGCAGTACACAGGGCTTCGCAAGGCCCGAAGACCCGGAGGGAAGTATCGCACACGAAAATGTGCCAGGACAGAGACGTGTTCTACGTTGTCCCTTCTCGTCATGCAGTTTGTGCCTCTGCTGCTTCTGCTGTTAGGAATCGCTCCTTGAAAGGCGAGCGAGAGCGTCCTTCTGGGTGCATTGCACTGAGTCGAGTGCTCGCTCGGGACTTTGCTCTCGGGGCCAAGGCAAGAGGGCGTGCTTGCCCGCAGAACTGAGAACACGCTGTTGGGCAGAGCTGAAACTTACCGCTGGAGTTCAGCTCTCGCCGGACGGCAGAAGGCGAAGAACGAAGCCGCTTGCGAGCGGCGCAGTGCAGCGAAGAGCTCTCCGAATTCGCCGCTAGCTCCACGGTCCTTCTCAGCTGCGAGTAGCAGCGCTCGCAGTACACAGGGCTTCGCAAGGCCCGAAGACCCGGAGGGAAGTTTCGCACACGAAAATGTGCCAGGACAGAGACGTGTTCTACGTTGTCCCTTCTCGTCATGCAGTTTGTGCCTCTGCTGCTTCTGCTGTTAGGAATCGCTCCTTGAAAGGCGAGCGAGAGCGTCCTTCCGGGTGCATTGCACTGAGTCGAGTGCTCGCTCGGGACTTTGCTCTCGGGGCCAAGGCAAGAGGGCGTGCTTGCCCGCAGAACTGAGAACACGCTGTTGGGCAGAGCTGCAACTGACCGCTGGAGTTCAGCTCTCGCCGGACGGCAGAAGGCGAAGAACGAAGCCGCTTGCGAGCGGCGCAGTGCAGCGAAGAGCTCTCCGAATTCGCCGCTAGCTCCACGGTCCTTCTCAGCTGCGAGTAGCAGCGCTCGCAGTACACAGGGCTTCGCAAGGCCCGAAGACCCGGAGGGAAGTATCGCACACGAAAATGTGCCAGGACAGAGACGTGTTCTACGTTGTCCCTTCTCGTCATGCAGTTTGTGCCTCTGCTGCTTCTGCTGCTAGGAATCGCTCCTTGAAAGACGAGCGAGAGCGTCCTTCCGGGTGCATTGCACTGAGTCGAGTGCTCGCTCGGGACTTTGCTCTCGGGGCCAAGGCAAGAGGGCGTGCTTGCCCGCAGAACTGAGAACACGCTGTTGGGCAGAGCTGCAACTGACCGCTGGAGTTCAGCTCTCGCCGGACGGCAGAAGGCGAAGAACGAAGCCGCTTGCGAGCGGCGCAGTGCAGCGAAGAGCTCTCCGAATTCGCCGCTAGCTCCACGGTCCTTCTCAGCTGCGAGTAGCAGCGCTCGCAGTACACAGGGCTTCGCAAGGCCCGAAGACCCGGAGGGAAGTATCGCACACGAAAATGCGCCAGGACAGAGACGTGTTCTACGTTGTCCCTTCTCGTCATGCAGTTTGTGCCTCTGCTGCTTCTGCTGTTAGGAATCGCTCCTTGAAAGGCGAGCGAGAGCGTCCTTCCGGGTGCATTGCACTGAGTCGAGTGCTCGCTCGGGACTTGGCTCTCGGGGCCAAGGCAAGAGGGCGTGCTTGCCCGCAGAACTGAGAACACGCTGTTGGGCAGAGCTGCAACTGACCGCTGGAGTTCAGCTCTCGCCGGACGGCAGAAGGCGAAGAACGAAGCCGCTTGCGAGCGGCGCAGTGCAGCGAAGAGCTCTCCGAATTCGCCGCTAGCTCCACGGTCCTTCTCAGCTGCGAGTAGCAGCGCTCGCAGTACACAGAGCTTCGCAAGGCCCGAAGACCCGGAGGGAAGTATGGCACACGGAAATGTGCCAGGACAGAGACGTGTTCTACGTTGTCCCTTCTCGTCATGCAGTTTGTGCCTCTGCTGCTTCTGCTGTTAGGAATCGCTCCTTGAAAGACGAGCGAGAGCGTCCTTCCGGGTGCATTGCACTGAGTCGAGTGCTCGCTCGGGACTTTGCTCTCGGGGCCAAGGCAAGAGGGCGTGCTTGCCCGCAGAACTGAGAACACGCTGTTGGGCAGAGCTGCAACTGACCGCTGGAGTTCAGCTCTCGCCGGACGGCAGAAGGCGAAGAACGAAGCCGCTTGCGAGCGGCGCAGTGCAGCGAAGAGCTCTCCGAATTCGCCGCTAGCTCCACGGTCCTTCTCAGCTGCGAGTAGCAGCGCTCGCAGTACACAGAGCTTCGCAAGGCCCGAAGACCCGGAGGGAAGTATCGCACACGAAAATGTGCCAGGACAGAGACGTGTTCTACGTTGTCCCTTCTCGTCATGCAGTTTGTGCCTCTGCTGCTTCTGCTGTAGGTAATCGCTCCTTGAAAGACGAGCGAGAGCGTCCTTCCGGGTGCATTGCACTGAGTCGAGTGCTCGCTCGGGACTTTGCACTCGGGGCCAAGGCAAGAGGGCGTGCTTGCCCGCAGAACTGAGAACACGCTGTTGGGCAGAGCTGCAACTGACCGCTGGAGTTCAGCTCTCGCCGGACGGCAGAAGGCGAAGAACGAAGCCGCTTGCGAGCGGCGCAGTGCAGCGAAGAGCTCTCCGAATTCGCCGCTAGCTCCACGGTCCTTCTCAGCTGCGAGTAGCAGCGCTCGCAGTACACAGGGCTTCGCAAGGCCCGAAGACCCGGAGGGAAGTATCGCACACGAAAATGTGCCAGGACAGAGACGTGTTCTACGTTGTCCCTTCTCGTCATGCAGTTTGTGCCTCTGCTGCTTCTGCTGTTAGGAATCGCTCCTTGAAAGGCGAGCGAGAGCGTCCTTCTGGGTGCATTGCACTGAGTCGAGTGCTCGCTCGGGACTTTGCACTCGGGGCCAAGGCAAGAGGGCGTGCTTGCCCGCAGAACTGAGAACACGCTGTTGGGCAGAGCTGAAACTTACCGCTGGAGTTCAGCTCTCGCCGGACGGCAGAAGGCGAAGAACGAAGCCGCTTGCGAGCGGCGCAGTGCAGCGAAGAGCTCTCCGAATTCGCCGCTAGCTCCACGGTCCTTCTCAGCTGCGAGTAGCAGCGCTCGCAGTACACAGGGCTTCGCAAGGCCCGAAGACCCGGAGGGAAGTATCGCACACGAAAATGTGCCAGGACAGAGACGTGTTCTACGTTGTCCCTTCTCGTCATGCAGTTTGTGCCTCTGCTGCTTCTGCTGTTAGGAATCGCTCCTTGAAAGGCGAGCGAGAGCGTCCTTCCGGGTGCATTGCACTGAGTCGAGTGCTCGCTCGGGACTTTGCTCTCGGGGCCAAGGCAAGAGGGCGTGCTTGCCCGCAGAACTGAGAACACGCTGTTGGGCAGAGCTGCAACTGACCGCTGGAGTTCAGCTCTCGCCGGACGGCAGAAGGCGAAGAACGAAGCCGCTTGCGAGCGGCGCAGTGCAGCGAAGAGCTCTCCGAATTCGCCGCTAGCTCCACGGTCCTTCTCAGCTGCGAGTAGCAGCGCTCGCAGTACACAGGGCTTCGCAAGGCCCGGAGACCCGGAGGGAAGTATCGCACACGAAAATGTGCCAGGACAGAGACGTGTTCTACGTTGTCCCTTCTCGTCATGCAGTTTGTGCCTCTGCTGCTTTTGCTGTAGGTAATCGCTCCTTGAAAGACGAGCGAGAGCGTCCTTCCGGGTGCATTGCACTGAGTCGAGTGCTCGCTCGGGACTTTGCTCTCGGGGCCAAGGCAAGAGGGCGTGCTTGCCCGCAGAACTGAGAACACGCTGTTGGGCAGAGCTGCAACTGACCGCTGGAGTTCAGCTCTCGCCGGACGGCAGAAGGCGAAGAACGAAGCCGCTTGCGAGCGGCGCAGTGCAGCGAAGAGCTCTCCGAATTCGCCGCTAGCTCCACGGTCCTTCTCAGCTGCGAGTAGCAGCGCTCGCAGTACACAGAGCTTCGCAAGGCCCGAAGACCCGGAGGGAAGTATCGCACACGAAAATGCGCCAGGACAGAGACGTGTTCTACGTTGTCCCTTCTCGTCATGCAGTTTGTGCCTCTGCTGCTTTTGCTGTAGGTAATCGCTCCTTGAAAGACGAGCGAGAGCGTCCTTCCGGGTGCATTGCACTGAGTCGAGTGCTCGCTCGGGACTTTGCTCTCGGGGCCAAGGCAAGAGGGCGTGCTTGCCCGCAGAACTGAGAACACGCTGTTGGGCAGAGCTGCAACTGACCGCTGGAGTTCAGCTCTCGCCGGACGGCAGAAGGCGAAGAACGAAGCCGCTTGCGAGCGGCGCAGTGCAGCGAAGAGCTCTCCGAATTCGCCGCTAGCTCCACGGTCCTTCTCAGCTGCGAGTAGCAGCGCTCGCAGTACACAGAGCTTCGCAAGGCCCGAAGACCCGGAGGGAAGTATCGCACACGAAAATGTGCCAGGACAGAGACGTGTTCTACGTTGTCCCTTCTCGTCATGCAGTTTGTGCCTCTGCTGCTTCTGCTGTTAGGAATCGCTCCTTGAAAGGCGAGCGAGAGCGTCCTTCCGGGTGCATTGCACTGAGTCGAGTGCTCGCTCAGGACTTTGCTCTCGGGGCCAAGGCAAGAGGGCGTGCTTGCCCGCAGAACTGAGAACACGCTGTTGGGCAGAGCTGCAACTGACCGCTGGAGTTCAGCTCTCGCCGGACGGCAGAAGGCGAAGAACGAAGCCGCTTGCGAGCGGCGCAGTGCAGCGAAGAGCTCTCCGAATTCGCCGCTAGCTCCACGGTCCTTCTCAGCTGCGAGTAGCAGCGCTCGCAGTACACAGAGCTTCGCAAGGCCCGAAGACCCGGAGGGAAGTATCGCACACGAAAATGCGCCAGGACAGAGACGTGTTCTACGTTGTCCCTTCTCGTCATGCAGTTTGTGCCTCTGCTGCTTCTGCTGTTAGGAATCGCTCCTTGAAAGAAGAGCGAGAGCGTCCTTCCGGGTGCATTGCACTGAGTCGAGTGCTCGCTCGGGACTTTGCACTCGGGGCCAAGGCAAGAGGGCGTGCTTGCCCGCAGAACTGAGAACACGCTGCTGGGCAGAGCTGCAACTGACCGCTGGAGTTCAGCTCTCGCCGGACGGCAGAAGGCGAAGAACGAAGCCGCTTGCGAGCGGCGCAGTGCAGCGAAGAGCTCTCCGAATTCGCCGCTAGCTCCACGGTCCTTCTCAGCTGCGAGTAGCAGCGCTCGCAGTACACAGAGCTTCGCAAGGCCCGAAGACCCGGAGGGAAGTATCGCACACGAAAATGCGCCAGGACAGAGACGTGTTCTACGTTGTCCCTTCTCGTCATGCAGTTTGTGCCTCTGCTGCTTCTGCTGTAGGTAATCGCTCCTTGAAAGACGAGCGAGAGCGTCCTTCCGGGTGCATTGCACTGAGTCGAGTGCTCGCTCGGGGCTTTGCACTCGGGGCCAAGGCAAGAGGGCGTGCTTGCCCGCAGAACTGAGAACACGCTGTTGGGCAGAGCTGCAACTGACCGCTGGAGTTCAGCTCTCGCCGGACGGCAGAAGGCGAAGAACGAAGCCGCTTGCGAGCGGCGCAGTGCAGCGAAGAGCTCTCCGAATTCGCCGCTAGCTCCACGGTCCTTCTCAGCTGCGAGTAGCAGGGCTCGCAGTACACAGAGCTTCGCAAGGCCCGAAGACCCGGAGGGAAGTATCGCACACGAAAATGCGCCAGGACAGAGACGTGTTCTACGTTGTCCCTTCTCGTCATGCAGTTTGTGCCTCTGCTGCTTCTGCTGTAGGTAATCGCTCCTTGAAAGACGAGCGAGAGCGTCCTTCCGGGTGCATTGCACTGAGTCGAGTGCTCGCTCGGGACTTTGCACTCGGGGCCAAGGCAAGAGGGCGTGCTTGCCCGCAGAACTGAGAACACGCTGTTGGGCAGAGCTGCAACTGACCGCTGGAGTTCAGCTCTCGCCGGACGGCAGAAGGCGAAGAACGAAGCCACTTGCGAGCGGCGCAGTGCAGCGAAGAGCTCTCCGAATTCGCCGCTAGCTCCACGGTCCTTCTCAGCTGCGAGTAGCAGCGCTCGCAGTACACAGGGCTTCGCAAGGCCCGAAGACCCGGAGGGAAGTATCGCACACGAAAATGTGCCAGGACAGAGACGTGTTCTACGTTGTCCCTTCTCGTCATGCAGTTTGTGCCTCTGCTGCTTCTGCTGTTAGGAATCGCTCCTTGAAAGGCGAGCGAGAGCGTCCTTCCGGGTGCATTGCACTGAGTCGAGTGCTCGCTCGGGCTTTGCTCTCGGGGCCAAGGCAAGAGGGCGTGCTTGCTCGCAGAACTGAGAACACGCTGTTGGGCAGAGCTGCAACTGACCGCTGGAGTTCAGCTCTCGCCGGACGGCAGAAGGCGAAGAACGAAGCCGCTTGCGAGCGGCGCAGTGCAGCGAAGAGCTCTCCGAATTCGCCGCTAGCTCCACGGTCCTTCTCAGCTGCGAGTAGCAGCGCTCGCAGTACACAGGGCTTCGCAAGGCCCGATGACCCGGAGGGAAGTTTCGCACACGAAAATGTGCCAGGACAGAGACGTGTTCTACGTTGTCCCTTCTCGTCATGCAGTTTGTGCCTCTTCTGCTTCTGCTGTTAGGAATCGCTCCTTGAAAGGCGAGCGAGAGCGTCCTTCCGGGTGCATTGCACTGAGTCGAGTGCTCGCTCGGGGCTTTGCTCTCGGGGCCAAGGCAAGAGGGCGTGCTTGCCCGCAGAACTGAGAACACGCTGTTGGGCAGTGCTGCAACTGACCGCTGGAGTTCAGCTCTCGCCGGACGGCAGAAGGCGAAGAACGAAGCCGCTTGCGAGCGGCGCAGTGCAGCGAAGAGCTCTCCGAATTCGCCGCTAGCTCCACGGTCCTTCTCAGCTGCGAGTAGCAGCGCTCGCAGTACACAGGGCTTCGCAAGGCCCGAAGACCCGGAGGGAAGTATCGCACACGAAAATGTGCCAGGACAGAGACGTGTTCTACGTTGTCCCTTCTCGTCATGCAGTTTGTGCCTCTGCTGCTTCTGCTGTTAGGAATCGCTCCTTGAAAGGCGAGCGAGAGCGTCCTTCCGGGTGCATTGCACTGAGTCGAGTGCTCGCTCGGGACTTTGCACTCGGGGCCAAGGCAAGAGGGCGTGCTTGCCCGCAGAACTGAGAACACGCTGTTGGGCAGAGCTGCAACTGACCGCTGGAGTTCAGCTCTCGCCGGACGGCAGAAGGCGACGAACGAAGCCGCTTGCGAGCGGCGCAGTGCAGCGAAGAGCTCTCCGAATTCGCCGCTAGCTCCACGGTCCTTCTCAGCTGCGAGTAGCAGCGCTCGCAGTACACAGGGCTTCGCAAGGCCCGAAGACCCGGAGGGAAGTTTCGCACACGGAAATGTGCCAGGACAGAGACGTGTTCTACGTTGTCCCTTCTCGTCATGCAGTTTGTGCCTCTGCTGCTTCTGCTGTTAGGAATCGCTCCTTGAAAGGCGAGCGAGAGCGTCCTTCCGGGTGCATTGCACTGAGTCGAGTGCTCGCTCGGGGCTTTGCTCTCGGGGCCAAGGCAAGAGGGCGTGCTTGCCCGCAGAACTGAGAACACGCTGTTGGGCAGAGCTGCAACTGACCGCTGGAGTTCAGCTCTCGCCGGACGGCAGAAGGCGAAGAACGAAGCCGCTTGCGAGCGGCGCAGTGCAGCGAAGAGCTCTCCGAATTCGCCGCTAGCTCCACGGTCCTTCTCAGCTGCGAGTAGCAGCGCTCGCAGTACACAGGGCTTCGCAAGGCCCGAAGACTCGGAGGGAAGTTTCGCACACGAAAATGCGCCAGGACAGAGACGTGTTCTACGTTGTCCCTTCTCGTCATGCAGTTTGTGCCTCTGCTGCTTCTGCTGTTAGGAATCGCTCCTTGAAAGAAGAGCGAGAGCGTCCTTCCGGGTGCATTGCACTGAGTCGAGTGCTCGCTCGGGACTTTGCACTCGGGGCCAAGGCAAGAGGGCGTGCTTGCCCGCAGAACTGAGAACACGCTGCTGGGCAGAGCTGCAACTGACCGCTGGAGTTCAGCTCTCGCCGGACGGCAGAAGGCGAAGAACGAAGCCGCTTGCGAGCGGCGCAGTGCAGCGAAGAGCTCTCCGAATTCGCCGCTAGCTCCACGGTCCTTCTCAGCTGCGAGTAGCAGCGCTCGCAGTACACAGAGCTTCGCAAGGACCGAAGACCCGGAGGGAAGTATCGCACACGAAAATGCGCCAGGACAGAGACGTGTTCTACGTTGTCCCTTCTCGTCATGCAGTTTGTGCCTCTGCTGCTTCTGCTGTTAGGAATCGCTCCTTGAAAGGCGAGCGAGAGCGTCCTTCCGGGTGCATTGCACTGAGTCGAGTGCTCGCTCGGGACTTTGCACTCGGGGCCAAGGCAAGAGGGCGTGCTTGCCCGCAGAACTGAGAACACGCTGTTGGGCAGAGCTGCAACTGACCGCTGGAGTTCAGCTCTCGCCGGACGGCAGAAGGCGAAGAACGAAGCCGCTTGCGAGCGGCGCAGTGCAGCGAAGAGCTCTCCGAATTCGCCGCTAGCTCCACGGTCCTTCTCAGCTGCGAGTAGCAGCGCTCGCAGTACACAGAGCTTCGCAAGGCCCGAAGACCCGGAGGGAAGTATCGCACACGAAAATGCGCCAGGACAGAGACGTGTTCTACGTTGTCCCTTCTCGTCATGCAGTTTGTGCCTCTGCTGCTTCTGCTGTAGGTAATCGCTCCTTGAAAGACGAGCGAGAGCGTCCTTCCGGGTGCATTGCACTGAGTCGAGTGCTCGCTCGGGACTTTGCACTCGGGGCCAAGGCAAGAGGGCGTGCTTGCCCGCAGAACCGAGAACACGCTGTTGGGCAGAGCTGCAACTGACCGCTGGAGTTCAGCTCTCGCCGGACGGCAGAAGGCGAAGAACGAAGCCGCTTGCGAGCGGCGCAGTGCAGCGAAGAGCTCTCCGAATTCGCCGCTAGCTCCACGGTCCTTCTCAGCTGCGTGTAGCAGCGCTCGCAGTACACAGAGCTTCGCAAGGCCCGAAGACCCGGAGGGAAGTATCGCACACGAAAATGCGCCAGGACAGAGACGTGTTCTACGTTGTCCCTTCTCGTCATGCAGTTTGTGCCTCTGCTGCTTCTGCTGTAGGTAATCGCTCCTTGAAAGACGAGCGAGAGCGTCCTTCCGGGTGCATTGCACTGAGTCGAGTGCTCGCTCGGGACTTTGCTCTCGGGGCCAAGGCAAGAGGGCGTGCTTGCCCGCAGAACTGAGAACACGCTGTTGGGCAGAGCTGCAACTGACCGCTGGAGTTCAGCTCTCGCCGGACGGCAGAAGGCGAAGAACGAAGCCGCTTGCGAGCGGCGCAGTGCAGCGAAGAGCTCTCCGAATTCGCCGCTAGCTCCACGGTCCTTCTCAGCTGCGAGTAGCAGGGCTCGCAGTACACAGAGCTTCGCAAGGCCCGAAGACCCAGAGGGAAGTATCGCACACGAAAATGCGCCAGGACAGAGACGTGTTCTACGTTGTCCCTTCTCGTCATGCAGTTTGTGCCTCTGCTGCTTCTGCTGTAGGTAATCGCTCCTTGAAAGACGAGCGAGAGCGTCCTTCCGGGTGCATTGCACTGAGTCGAGTGCTCGCTCGGGACTTTGCACTCGGGGCCAAGGCAAGAGGGCGTGCTTGCCCGCAGAACTGAGAACACGCTGTTGGGCAGAGCTGCAACTGACCGCTGGAGTTCAGCTCTCGCCGGACGGCAGAAGGCGAAGAACGAAGCCGCTTGCGAGCGGCGCAGTGCAGCGAAGAGCTCTCCGAATTCGCCGCTAGCTCCACGGTCCTTCTCAGCTGCGAGTAGCAGCGCTCGCAGTACACAGGGCTTCGCAAGGCCCGAAGACCCGGAGGGAAGTATCGCACACGAAAATGTGCCAGGACAGAGACGTGTTCTACGTTGTCCCTTCTCGTCATGCAGTTTGTGCCTCTGCTGCTTCTGCTGTTAGGAATCGCTCCTTGAAAGGCGAGCGAGAGCGTCCTTCCGGGTGCATTGCACTGAGTCGAGTGCTCGCTCGGGACTTTGCTCTCGGGGCCAAGGCAAGAGGGCGTGCTTGCCCGCAGAACTGAGAACACGCTGTTGGGCAGAGCTGCAACTGACCGCTGGAGTTCAGCTCTCGCCGGACGGCAGAAGGCGAAGAACGAAGCCACTTGCGAGCGGCGCAGTGCAGCGAAGAGCTCTCCGAATTCGCCGCTAGCTCCACGGTCCTTCTCAGCTGCGAGTAGCAGCGCTCGCAGTACACAGGGCTTCGCAAGGCCCGAAGACCCGGAGGGAAGTATCGCACACGAAAATGTGCCAGGACAGAGACGTGTTCTACGTTGTCCCTTCTCGTCATGCAGTTTGTGCCTCTGCTGCTTCTGCTGTTAGGAATCGCTCCTTGAAAGGCGAGCGAGAGCGTCCTTCCGGGTGCATTGCACTGAGTCGAGTGCTCGCTCGGGACTTTGCACTCGGGGCCAAGGCAAGATGGCGTGCTTGCCCGCAGAACTGAGAACACGCTGTTGGGCAGAGCTGCAACTGACCGCTGGAGTTCAGCTCTCGCCGGACGGCAGAAGGCGAAGAACGAAGCCGCTTGCGAGCGGCGCAGTGCAGCGAAGAGCTCTCCGAATTCGCCGCTAGCTCCACGGTCCTTCTCAGCTGCGAGTAGCAGCGCTCGCAGTACACAGGGCTTCGCAAGGCCCGAAGACCCGGAGGGAAGTTTCGCACACGGAAATGTGCCAGGACAGAGACGTGTTCTACGTTGTCCCTTCTCGTCATGCAGTTTGTGCCTCTGCTGCTTCTGCTGTTAGGAATCGCTCCTTGAAAGGCGAGCGAGAGCGTCCTTCCGGGTGCATTGCACTGAGTCGAGTGCTCGCTCGGGGCTTTGCTCTCGGGGCCAAGGCAAGAGGGCGTGCTTGCCCGCAGAACTGAGAACACGCTGTTGGGCAGAGCTGCAACTGACCGCTGGAGTTCAGCTCTCGCCGGACGGCAGAAGGCGAAGAACGAAGCCGCTTGCGAGCGGCGCAGTGCAGCGAAGAGCTCACCGAATTCGCCGCTAGCTCCACGGTCCTTCTCAGCTGCGAGTAGCAGCGCTCGCAGTACACAGGGCTTCGCAAGGCCCGAAGACCCGGAGGGAAGTTTCGCACACGGAAATGTGCCAGGACAGAGACGTGTTCTACGTTGTCCCTTCTCGTCATGCAGTTTGTGCCTCTGCTGCTTCTGCTGTTAGGAATCGCTCCTTGAAAGGCGAGCGAGAGCGTCCTTCCGGGTGCATTGCACTGAGTCGAGTGCTCGCTCGGGACTTTGCACTCGGGGCCAAGGCAAGAGGGCGTGCTTGCCCGCAGAACCGAGAACACGCTGTTGGGCAGAGCTGCAACTGACCGCTGGAGTTCAGCTCTCGCCGGACGGCAGAAGGCGAAGAACGAAGCCGCTTGCGAGCGGCGCAGTGCAGCGAAGAGCTCTCCGAATTCGCCGCTAGCTCCACGGTCCTTCTCAGCTGCGAGTAGCAGCGCTCGCAGTACACAGAGCTTCGCAAGGACCGAAGACCCGGAGGGAAGTATCGCACACGAAAATGCGCCAGGACAGAGACGTGTTCTACGTTGTCCCTTCTCGTCATGCAGTTTGTGCCTCTGCTGCTTCTGCTGTTAGGAATCGCTCCTTGAAAGGCGAGCGAGAGCGTCCTTCCGGGTGCATTGCACTGAGTCGAGTGCTCGCTCGGGACTTTGCACTCGGGGCCAAGGCAAGAGGGCGTGCTTGCCCGCAGAACTGAGAACACGCTGTTGGGCAGAGCTGCAACTGACCGCTGGAGTTCAGCTCTCGCCGGACGGCAGAAGGCGAAGAACGAAGCCGCTTGCGAGCGGCGCAGTGCAGCGAAGAGCTCTCCGAATTCGCCGCTAGCTCCACGGTCCTTCTCAGCTGCGAGTAGCAGCGCTCGCAGTACACAGAGCTTCGCAAGGCCCGAAGACCCGGAGGGAAGTATCGCACACGAAAATGCGCCAGGACAGAGACGTGTTCTACGTTGTCCCTTCTCGTCATGCAGTTTGTGCCTCTGCTGCTTCTGCTGTAGGTAATCGCTCCTTGAAAGACGAGCGAGAGCGTCCTTCCGGGTGCATTGCACTGAGTCGAGTGCTCGCTCGGGACTTTGCACTCGGGGCCAAGGCAAGAGGGCGTGCTTGCCCGCAGAACCGAGAACACGCTGTTGGGCAGAGCTGCAACTGACCGCTGGAGTTCAGCTCTCGCCGGACGGCAGAAGGCGAAGAACGAAGCCGCTTGCGAGCGGCGCAGTGCAGCGAAGAGCTCTCCGAATTCGCCGCTAGCTCCACGGTCCTTCTCAGCTGCGTGTAGCAGCGCTCGCAGTACACAGAGCTTCGCAAGGCCCGAAGACCCGGAGGGAAGTATCGCACACGAAAATGCGCCAGGACAGAGACGTGTTCTACGTTGTCCCTTCTCGTCATGCAGTTTGTGCCTCTGCTGCTTCTGCTGTAGGTAATCGCTCCTTGAAAGACGAGCGAGAGCGTCCTTCCGGGTGCATTGCACTGAGTCGAGTGCTCGCTCGGGACTTTGCTCTCGGGGCCAAGGCAAGAGGGCGTGCTTGCCCGCAGAACTGAGAACACGCTGTTGGGCAGAGCTGCAACTGACCGCTGGAGTTCAGCTCTCGCCGGACGGCAGAAGGCGAAGAACGAAGCCGCTTGCGAGCGGCGCAGTGCAGCGAAGAGCTCTCCGAATTCGCCGCTAGCTCCACGGTCCTTCTCAGCTGCGAGTAGCAGCGCTCGCAGTACACAGAGCTTCGCAAGGCCCGAAGACCCGGAGGGAAGTATCGCACACGAAAATGCGCCAGGACAGAGACGTGTTCTACGTTGTCCCTTCTCGTCATGCAGTTTGTGCCTCTGCTGCTTCTGCTGTAGGTAATCGCTCCTTGAAAGACGAGCGAGAGCGTCCTTCCGGGTGCATTGCACTGAGTCGAGTGCTCGCTCGGGACTTTGCACTCGGGGCCAAGGCAAGAGGGCGTGCTTGCCCGCAGAACTGAGAACACGCTGTTGGGCAGAGCTGCAACTGACCGCTGGAGTTCAGCTCTCGCCGGACGGCAGAAGGCGAAGAACGAAGCCGCTTGCGAGCGGCGCAGTGCAGCGAAGAGCTCTCCGAATTCGCCGCTAGCTCCACGGTCCTTCTCAGCTGCGAGTAGCAGCGCTCGCAGTACACAGGGCTTCGCAAGGCCCGAAGACCCGGAGGGAAGTATCGCACACGAAAATGTGCCAGGACAGAGACGTGTTCTACGTTGTCCCTTCTCGTCATGCAGTTTGTGCCTCTGCTGCTTCTGCTGTTAGGAATCGCTCCTTGAAAGGCGAGCGAGAGCGTCCTTCCGGGTGCATTGCACTGAGTCGAGTGCTCGCTCGGGGCTTTGCTCTCGGGGCCAAGGCAAGAGGGCGTGCTTGCTCGCAGAACTGAGAACACGCTGTTGGGCAGAGCTGCAACTGACCGCTGGAGTTCAGCTCTCGCCGGACGGCAGAAGGCGAAGAACGAAGCCGCTTGCGAGCGGCGCAGTGCAGCGAAGAGCTCTCCGAATTCGCCGCTAGCTCCACGGTCCTTCTCAGCTGCGAGTAGCAGCGCTCGCAGTACACAGGGCTTCGCAAGGCCCGAAGACCCGGAGGGAAGTTTCGCACACGAAAATGTGCCAGGACAGAGACGTGTTCTACGTTGTCCCTTCTCGTCATGCAGTTTGTGCCTCTGCTGCTTCTGCTGTTAGGAATCGCTCCTTGAAAGACGAGCGAGAGCGTCCTTCCGGGTGCATTGCACTGAGTCGAGTGCTCGCTCGGGACTTTGCACTCGGGGCCAAGGCAAGATGGCGTGCTTGCCCGCAGAACTGAGAACACGCTGTTGGGCAGAGCTGCAACTGACCGCTGGAGTTCAGCTCTCGCCGGACGGCAGAAGGCGAAGAACGAAGCCGCTTGCGAGCGGCGCAGTGCAGCGAAGAGCTCTCCGAATTCGCCGCTAGCTCCACGGTCCTTCTCAGCTGCGAGTAGCAGCGCTCGCAGTACACAGGGCTTCGCAAGGCCCGAAGACCCGGAGGGAAGTTTCGCACACGGAAATGTGCCAGGACAGAGACGTGTTCTACGTTGTCCCTTCTCGTCATGCAGTTTGTGCCTCTGCTGCTTCTGCTGTTAGGAATCGCTCCTTGAAAGGCGAGCGAGAGCGTCCTTCCGGGTGCATTGCACTGAGTCGAGTGCTCGCTCGGGGCTTTGCTCTCGGGGCCAAGGCAAGAGGGCGTGCTTGCCCGCAGAACTGAGAACACGCTGTTGGGCAGAGCTGCAACTGACCGCTGGAGTTCAGCTCTCGCCGGACGGCAGAAGGCGAAGAACGAAGCCGCTTGCGAGCGGCGCAGTGCAGCGAAGAGCTCACCGAATTCGCCGCTAGCTCCACGGTCCTTCTCAGCTGCGAGTAGCAGCGCTCGCAGTACACAGGGCTTCGCAAGGCCCGAAGACCCGGAGGGAAGTTTCGCACACGAAAATGTGCCAGGACAGAGACGTGTTCTACGTTGTCCCTTCTCGTCATGCAGTTTGTGCCTCTGCTGCTTCTGCTGTTAGGAATCGCTCCTTGAAAGGCGAGCGAGAGCGTCCTTCCGGGTGCATTGCACTGAGTCGAGTGCTCGCTCGGGACTTTGCACTCGGGGCCAAGGCAAGAGGGCGTGCTTGCCCGCAGAACTGAGAACACGCTGTTGGGCAGAGCTGCAACTGACCGCTGGAGTTCAGCTCTCGCCGGACGGCAGAAGGCGAAGAACGAAGCCGCTTGCGAGCGGCGCAGTGCAGCGAAGAGCTCTCCGAATTCGCCGCTAGCTCCACGGTCCTTCTCAGCTGCGAGTAGCAGCGCTCGCAGTACACAGAGCTTCGCAAGGCCCGAAGACCCGGAGGGAAGTATCGCACACGAAAATGCGCCAGGACAGAGACGTGTTCTACGTTGTCCCTTCTCGTCATGCAGTTTGTGCCTCTGCTGCTTCTGCTGTTAGGAATCGCTCCTTGAAAGAAGAGCGAGAGCGTCCTTCCGGGTGCATTGCACTGAGTCGAGTGCTCGCTCGGGACTTTGCACTCGGGGCCAAGGCAAGAGGGCGTGCTTGCCCGCAGAACTGAGAACACGCTGCTGGGCAGAGCTGCAACTGACCGCTGGAGTTCAGCTCTCGCCGGACGGCAGAAGGCGAAGAACGAAGCCGCTTGCGAGCGGCGCAGTGCAGCGAAGAGCTCTCCGAATTCGCCGCTAGCTCCACGGTCCTTCTCAGCTGCGAGTAGCAGCGCTCGCAGTACACAGAGCTTCGCAAGGCCCGAAGACCCGGAGGGAAGTATCGCACACGAAAATGCGCCAGGACAGAGACGTGTTCTACGTTGTCCCTTCTCGTCATGCAGTTTGTGCCTCTGCTGCTTCTGCTGTAGGTAATCGCTCCTTGAAAGACGAGCGAGAGCGTCCTTCCGGGTGCATTGCACTGAGTCGAGTGCTCGCTCGGGGCTTTGCACTCGGGGCCAAGGCAAGAGGGCGTGCTTGCCCGCAGAACTGAGAACACGCTGTTGGGCAGAGCTGCAACTGACCGCTGGAGTTCAGCTCTCGCCGGACGGCAGAAGGCGAAGAACGAAGCCGCTTGCGAGCGGCGCAGTGCAGCGAAGAGCTCTCCGAATTCGCCGCTAGCTCCACGGTCCTTCTCAGCTGCGAGTAGCAGGGCTCGCAGTACACAGAGCTTCGCAAGGCCCGAAGACCCGGAGGGAAGTATCGCACACGAAAATGCGCCAGGACAGAGACGTGTTCTACGTTGTCCCTTCTCGTCATGCAGTTTGTGCCTCTGCTGCTTCTGCTGTAGGTAATCGCTCCTTGAAAGACGAGCGAGAGCGTCCTTCCGGGTGCATTGCACTGAGTCGAGTGCTCGCTCGGGACTTTGCACTCGGGGCCAAGGCAAGAGGGCGTGCTTGCCCGCAGAACTGAGAACACGCTGTTGGGCAGTGCTGCAACTGACCGCTGGAGTTCAGCTCTCGCCGGACGGCAGAAGGCGAAGAACGAAGCCGCTTGCGAGCGGCGCAGTGCAGCGAAGAGCTCTCCGAATTCGCCGCTAGCTCCACGGTCCTTCTCAGCTGCGAGTAGCAGCGCTCGCAGTACACAGGGCTTCGCAAGGCCCGAAGACCCGGAGGGAAGTATCGCACACGAAAATGTGCCAGGACAGAGACGTGTTCTACGTTGTCCCTTCTCGTCATGCAGTTTGTGCCTCTGCTGCTTCTGCTGTTAGGAATCGCTCCTTGAAAGGCGAGCGAGAGCGTCCTTCCGGGTGCATTGCACTGAGTCGAGTGCTCGCTCGGGACTTTGCACTCGGGGCCAAGGCAAGAGGGCGTGCTTGCCCGCAGAACTGAGAACACGCTGTTGGGCAGAGCTGCAACTGACCGCTGGAGTTCAGCTCTCGCCGGACGGCAGAAGGCGAAGAACGAAGCCGCTTGCGAGCGGCGCAGTGCAGCGAAGAGCTCTCCGAATTCGCCGCTAGCTCCACGGTCCTTCTCAGCTGCGAGTAGCAGCGCTCGCAGTACACAGGGCTTCGCAAGGCCCGAAGACCCGGAGGGAAGTTTCGCACACGAAAATGTGCCAGGACAGAGACGTGTTCTACGTTGTCCCTTCTCGTCATGCAGTTTGTGCCTCTGCTGCTTCTGCTGTTAGGAATCGCTCCTTGAAAGGCGAGCGAGAGCGTCCTTCCGGGTGCATTGCACTGAGTCGAGTGCTCGCTCGGGGCTTTGCTCTCGGGGCCAAGGCAAGAGGGCGTGCTTGCCCGCAGAACTGAGAACACGCTGTTGGGCAGAGCTGCAACTGACCGCTGGAGTTCAGCTCTCGCCGGACGGCAGAAGGCGAAGAACGAAGCCGCTTGCGAGCGGCGCAGTGCAGCGAAGAGCTCTCCGAATTCGCCGCTAGCTCCACGGTCCTTCTCAGCTGCGAGTAGCAGCGCTCGCAGTACACAGGGCTTCGCAAGGCCCGAAGACTCGGAGGGAAGTTTCGCACACGAAAATGCGCCAGGACAGAGACGTGTTCTACGTTGTCCCTTCTCGTCATGCAGTTTGTGCCTCTGCTGCTTCTGCTGTTAGGAATCGCTCCTTGAAAGAAGAGCGAGAGCGTCCTTCCGGGTGCATTGCACTGAGTCGAGTGCTCGCTCGGGACTTTGCACTCGGGGCCAAGGCAAGAGGGCGTGCTTGCCCGCAGAACTGAGAACACGCTGCTGGGCAGAGCTGCAACTGACCGCTGGAGTTCAGCTCTCGCCGGACGGCAGAAGGCGAAGAACGAAGCCGCTTGCGAGCGGCGCAGTGCAGCGAAGAGCTCTCCGAATTCGCCGCTAGCTCCACGGTCCTTCTCAGCTGCGAGTAGCAGCGCTCGCAGTACACAGAGCTTCGCAAGGACCGAAGACCCGGAGGGAAGTATCGCACACGAAAATGCGCCAGGACAGAGACGTGTTCTACGTTGTCCCTTCTCGTCATGCAGTTTGTGCCTCTGCTGCTTCTGCTGTTAGGAATCGCTCCTTGAAAGGCGAGCGAGAGCGTCCTTCCGGGTGCATTGCACTGAGTCGAGTGCTCGCTCGGGACTTTGCACTCGGGGCCAAGGCAAGAGGGCGTGCTTGCCCGCAGAACTGAGAACACGCTGTTGGGCAGAGCTGCAACTGACCGCTGGAGTTCAGCTCTCGCCGGACGGCAGAAGGCGAAGAACGAAGCCGCTTGCGAGCGGCGCAGTGCAGCGAAGAGCTCTCCGAATTCGCCGCTAGCTCCACGGTCCTTCTCAGCTGCGAGTAGCAGCGCTCGCAGTACACAGAGCTTCGCAAGGCCCGAAGACCCGGAGGGAAGTATCGCACACGAAAATGCGCCAGGACAGAGACGTGTTCTACGTTGTCCCTTCTCGTCATGCAGTTTGTGCCTCTGCTGCTTCTGCTGTAGGTAATCGCTCCTTGAAAGACGAGCGAGAGCGTCCTTCCGGGTGCATTGCACTGAGTCGAGTGCTCGCTCGGGACTTTGCACTCGGGGCCAAGGCAAGAGGGCGTGCTTGCCCGCAGAACCGAGAACACGCTGTTGGGCAGAGCTGCAACTGACCGCTGGAGTTCAGCTCTCGCCGGACGGCAGAAGGCGAAGAACGAAGCCGCTTGCGAGCGGCGCAGTGCAGCGAAGAGCTCTCCGAATTCGCCGCTAGCTCCACGGTCCTTCTCAGCTGCGTGTAGCAGCGCTCGCAGTACACAGAGCTTCGCAAGGCCCGAAGACCCGGAGGGAAGTATCGCACACGAAAATGCGCCAGGACAGAGACGTGTTCTACGTTGTCCCTTCTCGTCATGCAGTTTGTGCCTCTGCTGCTTCTGCTGTAGGTAATCGCTCCTTGAAAGACGAGCGAGAGCGTCCTTCCGGGTGCATTGCACTGAGTCGAGTGCTCGCTCGGGACTTTGCTCTCGGGGCCAAGGCAAGAGGGCGTGCTTGCCCGCAGAACTGAGAACACGCTGTTGGGCAGAGCTGCAACTGACCGCTGGAGTTCAGCTCTCGCCGGACGGCAGAAGGCGAAGAACGAAGCCGCTTGCGAGCGGCGCAGTGCAGCGAAGAGCTCTCCGAATTCGCCGCTAGCTCCACGGTCCTTCTCAGCTGCGAGTAGCAGGGCTCGCAGTACACAGAGCTTCGCAAGGCCCGAAGACCCAGAGGGAAGTATCGCACACGAAAATGCGCCAGGACAGAGACGTGTTCTACGTTGTCCCTTCTCGTCATGCAGTTTGTGCCTCTGCTGCTTCTGCTGTAGGTAATCGCTCCTTGAAAGACGAGCGAGAGCGTCCTTCCGGGTGCATTGCACTGAGTCGAGTGCTCGCTCGGGACTTTGCACTCGGGGCCAAGGCAAGAGGGCGTGCTTGCCCGCAGAACTGAGAACACGCTGTTGGGCAGAGCTGCAACTGACCGCTGGAGTTCAGCTCTCGCCGGACGGCAGAAGGCGAAGAACGAAGCCGCTTGCGAGCGGCGCAGTGCAGCGAAGAGCTCTCCGAATTCGCCGCTAGCTCCACGGTCCTTCTCAGCTGCGAGTAGCAGCGCTCGCAGTACACAGGGCTTCGCAAGGCCCGAAGACCCGGAGGGAAGTATCGCACACGAAAATGTGCCAGGACAGAGACGTGTTCTACGTTGTCCCTTCTCGTCATGCAGTTTGTGCCTCTGCTGCTTCTGCTGTTAGGAATCGCTCCTTGAAAGGCGAGCGAGAGCGTCCTTCCGGGTGCATTGCACTGAGTCGAGTGCTCGCTCGGGACTTTGCTCTCGGGGCCAAGGCAAGAGGGCGTGCTTGCCCGCAGAACTGAGAACACGCTGTTGGGCAGAGCTGCAACTGACCGCTGGAGTTCAGCTCTCGCCGGACGGCAGAAGGCGAAGAACGAAGCCACTTGCGAGCGGCGCAGTGCAGCGAAGAGCTCTCCGAATTCGCCGCTAGCTCCACGGTCCTTCTCAGCTGCGAGTAGCAGCGCTCGCAGTACACAGGGCTTCGCAAGGCCCGAAGACCCGGAGGGAAGTATCGCACACGAAAATGTGCCAGGACAGAGACGTGTTCTACGTTGTCCCTTCTCGTCATGCAGTTTGTGCCTCTGCTGCTTCTGCTGTTAGGAATCGCTCCTTGAAAGGCGAGCGAGAGCGTCCTTCCGGGTGCATTGCACTGAGTCGAGTGCTCGCTCGGGACTTTGCTCTCGGGGCCAAGGCAAGAGGGCGTGCTTGCCCGCAGAACTGAGAACACGCTGTTGGGCAGAGCTGCAACTGACCGCTGGAGTTCAGCTCTCGCCGGACGGCAGAAGGCGAAGAACGAAGCCGCTTGCGAGCGGCGCAGTGCAGCGAAGAGCTCTCCGAATTCGCCGCTAGCTCCACGGTCCTTCTCAGCTGCGAGTAGCAGCGCTCGCAGTACACAGGGCTTCGCAAGGCCCGAAGACCCGGAGGGAAGTATCGCACACGAAAATGTGCCAGGACAGAGACGTGTTCTACGTTGTCCCTTCTCGTCATGCAGTTTGTGCCTCTGCTGCTTCTGCTGTTAGGAATCGCTCCTTGAAAGGCGAGCGAGAGCGTCCTTCCGGGTGCATTGCACTGAGTCGAGTGCTCGCTCGGGGCTTTGCTCTCGGGGCCAAGGCAAGAGGGCGTGCTTGCTCGCAGAACTGAGAACACGCTGTTGGGCAGAGCTGCAACTGACCGCTGGAGTTCAGCTCTCGCCGGACGGCAGAAGGCGAAGAACGAAGCCGCTTGCGAGCGGCGCAGTGCAGCGAAGAGCTCTCCGAATTCGCCGCTAGCTCCACGGTCCTTCTCAGCTGCGAGTAGCAGCGCTCGCAGTACACAGGGCTTCGCAAGGCCCGATGACCCGGAGGGAAGTTTCGCACACGAAAATGTGCCAGGACAGAGACGTGTTCTACGTTGTCCCTTCTCGTCATGCAGTTTGTGCCTCTGCTGCTTCTGCTGTTAGGAATCGCTCCTTGAAAGACGAGCGAGAGCGTCCTTCCGGGTGCATTGCACTGAGTCGAGTGCTCGCTCGGGACTTTGCACTCGGGGCCAAGGCAAGATGGCGTGCTTGCCCGCAGAACTGAGAACACGCTGTTGGGCAGAGCTGCAACTGACCGCTGGAGTTCAGCTCTCGCCGGACGGCAGAAGGCGAAGAACGAAGCCGCTTGCGAGCGGCGCAGTGCAGCGAAGAGCTCTCCGAATTCGCCGCTAGCTCCACGGTCCTTCTCAGCTGCGAGTAGCAGCGCTCGCAGTACACAGGGCTTCGCAAGGCCCGAAGACCCGGAGGGAAGTTTCGCACACGGAAATGTGCCAGGACAGAGACGTGTTCTACGTTGTCCCTTCTCGTCATGCAGTTTGTGCCTCTGCTGCTTCTGCTGTTAGGAATCGCTCCTTGAAAGGCGAGCGAGAGCGTCCTTCCGGGTGCATTGCACTGAGTCGAGTGCTCGCTCGGGGCTTTGCTCTCGGGGCCAAGGCAAGAGGGCGTGCTTGCCCGCAGAACTGAGAACACGCTGTTGGGCAGAGCTGCAACTGACCGCTGGAGTTCAGCTCTCGCCGGACGGCAGAAGGCGAAGAACGAAGCCGCTTGCGAGCGGCGCAGTGCAGCGAAGAGCTCACCGAATTCGCCGCTAGCTCCACGGTCCTTCTCAGCTGCGAGTAGCAGCGCTCGCAGTACACAGGGCTTCGCAAGGCCCGAAGACCCGGAGGGAAGTTTCGCACACGAAAATGTGCCAGGACAGAGACGTGTTCTACGTTGTCCCTTCTCGTCATGCAGTTTGTGCCTCTGCTGCTTCTGCTGTTAGGAATCGCTCCTTGAAAGGCGAGCGAGAGCGTCCTTCCGGGTGCATTGCACTGAGTCGAGTGCTCGCTCGGGACTTTGCACTCGGGGCCAAGGCAAGAGGGCGTGCTTGCCCGCAGAACTGAGAACACGCTGTTGGGCAGAGCTGCAACTGACCGCTGGAGTTCAGCTCTCGCCGGACGGCAGAAGGCGAAGAACGAAGCCGCTTGCGAGCGGCGCAGTGCAGCGAAGAGCTCTCCGAATTCGCCGCTAGCTCCACGGTCCTTCTCAGCTGCGAGTAGCAGCGCTCGCAGTACACAGAGCTTCGCAAGGCCCGAAGACCCGGAGGGAAGTATCGCACACGAAAATGCGCCAGGACAGAGACGTGTTCTACGTTGTCCCTTCTCGTCATGCAGTTTGTGCCTCTGCTGCTTCTGCTGTTAGGAATCGCTCCTTGAAAGGCGAGCGAGAGCGTCCTTCCGGGTGCATTGCACTGAGTCGAGTGCTCGCTCGGGACTTTGCACTCGGGGCCAAGGCAAGAGGGCGTGCTTGCCCGCAGAACTGAGAACACGCTGTTGGGCAGAGCTGCAACTGACCGCTGGAGTTCAGCTCTCGCCGGACGGCAGAAGGCGAAGAACGAAGCCGCTTGCGAGCGGCGCAGTGCAGCGAAGAGCTCTCCGAATTCGCCGCTAGCTCCACGGTCCTTCTCAGCTGCGAGTAGCAGCGCTCGCAGTACACAGAGCTTCGCAAGGACCGAAGACCCGGAGGGAAGTATCGCACACGAAAATGCGCCAGGACAGAGACGTGTTCTACGTTGTCCCTTCTCGTCATGCAGTTTGTGCCTCTGCTGCTTCTGCTGTAGGTAATCGCTCCTTGAAAGACGAGCGAGAGCGTCCTTCCGGGTGCATTGCACTGAGTCGAGTGCTCGCTCGGGACTTTGCACTCGGGGCCAAGGCAAGAGGGCGTGCTTGCCCGCAGAACCGAGAACACGCTGTTGGGCAGAGCTGCAACTGACCGCTGGAGTTCAGCTCTCGCCGGACGGCAGAAGGCGAAGAACGAAGCCGCTTGCGAGCGGCGCAGTGCAGCGAAGAGCTCTCCGAATTCGCCGCTAGCTCCACGGTCCTTCTCAGCTGCGTGTAGCAGCGCTCGCAGTACACAGAGCTTCGCAAGGCCCGAAGACCCGGAGGGAAGTATCGCACACGAAAATGCGCCAGGACAGAGACGTGTTCTACGTTGTCCCTTCTCGTCATGCAGTTTGTGCCTCTGCTGCTTCTGCTGTAGGTAATCGCTCCTTGAAAGACGAGCGAGAGCGTCCTTCCGGGTGCATTGCACTGAGTCGAGTGCTCGCTCGGGACTTTGCACTCGGGGCCAAGGCAAGAGGGCGTGCTTGCCCGCAGAACTGAGAACACGCTGTTGGGCAGAGCTGCAACTGACCGCTGGAGTTCAGCTCTCGCCGGACGGCAGAAGGCGAAGAACGAAGCCGCTTGCGAGCGGCGCAGTGCAGCGAAGAGCTCTCCGAATTCGCCGCTAGCTCCACGGTCCTTCTCAGCTGCGAGTAGCAGCGCTCGCAGTACACAGGGCTTCGCAAGGCCCGAAGACCCGGAGGGAAGTATCGCACACGAAAATGTGCCAGGACAGAGACGTGTTCTACGTTGTCCCTTCTCGTCATGCAGTTTGTGCCTCTGCTGCTTCTGCTGTTAGGAATCGCTCCTTGAAAGGCGAGCGAGAGCGTCCTTCCGGGTGCATTGCACTGAGTCGAGTGCTCGCTCGGGACTTTGCTCTCGGGGCCAAGGCAAGAGGGCGTGCTTGCCCGCAGAACTGAGAACACGCTGTTGGGCAGAGCTGCAACTGACCGCTGGAGTTCAGCTCTCGCCGGACGGCAGAAGGCGAAGAACGAAGCCACTTGCGAGCGGCGCAGTGCAGCGAAGAGCTCTCCGAATTCGCCGCTAGCTCCACTGTCCTTCTCAGCTGCGAGTAGCAGCGCTCGCAGTACACAGGGCTTCGCAAGGCCCGAAGACCCGGAGGGAAGTATCGCACACGAAAATGTGCCAGGACAGAGACGTGTTCTACGTTGTCCCTTCTCGTCATGCAGTTTGTGCCTCTGCTGCTTCTGCTGTTAGGAATCGCTCCTTGAAAGGCGAGCGAGAGCGTCCTTCCGGGTGCATTGCACTGAGTCGAGTGCTCGCTCGGGGCTTTGCTCTCGGGGCCAAGGCAAGAGGGCGTGCTTGCTCGCAGAACTGAGAACACGCTGTTGGGCAGAGCTGCAACTGACCGCTGGAGTTCAGCTCTCGCCGGACGGCAGAAGGCGAAGAACGAAGCCGCTTGCGAGCGGCGCAGTGCAGCGAAGAGCTCTCCGAATTCGCCGCTAGCTCCACGGTCCTTCTCAGCTGCGAGTAGCAGCGCTCGCAGTACACAGGGCTTCGCAAGGCCCGATGACCCGGAGGGAAGTTTCGCACACGAAAATGTGCCAGGACAGAGACGTGTTCTACGTTGTCCCTTCTCGTCATGCAGTTTGTGCCTCTGCTGCTTCTGCTGTTAGGAATCGCTCCTTGAAAGACGAGCGAGAGCGTCCTTCCGGGTGCATTGCACTGAGTCGAGTGCTCGCTCGGGACTTTGCACTCGGGGCCAAGGCAAGATGGCGTGCTTGCCCGCAGAACTGAGAACACGCTGTTGGGCAGAGCTGCAACTGACCGCTGGAGTTCAGCTCTCGCCGGACGGCAGAAGGCGAAGAACGAAGCCGCTTGCGAGCGGCGCAGTGCAGCGAAGAGCTCTCCGAATTCGCCGCTAGCTCCACGGTCCTTCTCAGCTGCGAGTAGCAGCGCTCGCAGTACACAGGGCTTCGCAAGGCCCGAAGACCCGGAGGGAAGTTTCGCACACGGAAATGTGCCAGGACAGAGACGTGTTCTACGTTGTCCCTTCTCGTCATGCAGTTTGTGCCTCTGCTGCTTCTGCTGTTAGGAATCGCTCCTTGAAAGGCGAGCGAGAGCGTCCTTCCGGGTGCATTGCACTGAGTCGAGTGCTCGCTCGGGGCTTTGCTCTCGGGGCCAAGGCAAGAGGGCGTGCTTGCCCGCAGAACTGAGAACACGCTGTTGGGCAGAGCTGCAACTGACCGCTGGAGTTCAGCTCTCGCCGGACGGCAGAAGGCGAAGAACGAAGCCGCTTGCGAGCGGCGCAGTGCAGCGAAGAGCTCACCGAATTCGCCGCTAGCTCCACGGTCCTTCTCAGCTGCGAGTAGCAGCGCTCGCAGTACACAGGGCTTCGCAAGGCCCGAAGACCCGGAGGGAAGTTTCGCACACGAAAATGTGCCAGGACAGAGACGTGTTCTACGTTGTCCCTTCTCGTCATGCAGTTTGTGCCTCTGCTGCTTCTGCTGTTAGGAATCGCTCCTTGAAAGGCGAGCGAGAGCGTCCTTCCGGGTGCATTGCACTGAGTCGAGTGCTCGCTCGGGACTTTGCACTCGGGGCCAAGGCAAGAGGGCGTGCTTGCCCGCAGAACTGAGAACACGCTGTTGGGCAGAGCTGCAACTGACCGCTGGAGTTCAGCTCTCGCCGGACGGCAGAAGGCGAAGAACGAAGCCGCTTGCGAGCGGCGCAGTGCAGCGAAGAGCTCTCCGAATTCGCCGCTAGCTCCACGGTCCTTCTCAGCTGCGAGTAGCAGCGCTCGCAGTACACAGAGCTTCGCAAGGCCCGAAGACCCGGAGGGAAGTATCGCACACGAAAATGCGCCAGGACAGAGACGTGTTCTACGTTGTCCCTTCTCGTCATGCAGTTTGTGTCTCTGCTGCTTCTGCTGTTAGGAATCGCTCCTTGAAAGAAGAGCGAGAGCGTCCTTCCGGGTGCATTGCACTGAGTCGAGTGCTCGCTCGGGACTTTGCACTCGGGGCCAAGGCAAGAGGGCGTGCTTGCCCGCAGAACTGAGAACACGCTGCTGGGCAGAGCTGCAACTGACCGCTGGAGTTCAGCTCTCGCCGGACGGCAGAAGGCGAAGAACGAAGCCGCTTGCGAGCGGCGCAGTGCAGCGAAGAGCTCTCCGAATTCGCCGCTAGCTCCACGGTCCTTCTCAGCTGCGAGTAGCAGCGCTCGCAGTACACAGAGCTTCGCAAGGCCCGAAGACCCGGAGGGAAGTATCGCACACGAAAATGCGCCAGGACAGAGACGTGTTCTACGTTGTCCCTTCTCGTCATGCAGTTTGTGCCTCTGCTGCTTCTGCTGTAGGTAATCGCTCCTTGAAAGACGAGCGAGAGCGTCCTTCCGGGTGCATTGCACTGAGTCGAGTGCTCGCTCGGGACTTTGCACTCGGGGCCAAGGCAAGAGGGCGTGCTTGCCCGCAGAACTGAGAACACGCTGTTGGGCAGAGCTGCAACTGACCGCTGGAGTTCAGCTCTCGCCGGACGGCAGAAGGCGAAGAACGAAGCCGCTTGCGAGCGGCGCAGTGCAGCGAAGAGCTCTCCGAATTCGCCGCTAGCTCCACGGTCCTTCTCAGCTGCGAGTAGCAGCGCTCGCAGTACACAGAGCTTCGCAAGGACCGAAGACCCGGAGGGAAGTATCGCACACGAAAATGCGCCAGGACAGAGACGTGTTCTACGTTGTCCCTTCTCGTCATGCAGTTTGTGCCTCTGCTGCTTCTGCTGTTAGGAATCGCTCCTTGAAAGGCGAGCGAGAGCGTCCTTCCGGGTGCATTGCACTGAGTCGAGTGCTCGCTCGGGACTTTGCACTCGGGGCCAAGGCAAGAGGGCGTGCTTGCCCGCAGAACTGAGAACACGCTGTTGGGCAGAGCTGCAACTGACCGCTGGAGTTCAGCTCTCGCCGGACGGCAGAAGGCGAAGAACGAAGCCGCTTGCGAGCGGCGCAGTGCAGCGAAGAGCTCTCCGAATTCGCCGCTAGCTCCACGGTCCTTCTCAGCTGCGAGTAGCAGCGCTCGCAGTACACAGAGCTTCGCAAGGACCGAAGACCCGGAGGGAAGTATCGCACACGAAAATGCGCCAGGACAGAGACGTGTTCTACGTTGTCCCTTCTCGTCATGCAGTTTGTGCCTCTGCTGCTTCTGCTGTAGGTAATCGCTCCTTGAAAGACGAGCGAGAGCGTCCTTCCGGGTGCATTGCACTGAGTCGAGTGCTCGCTCGGGACTTTGCACTCGGGGCCAAGGCAAGAGGGCGTGCTTGCCCGCAGAACCGAGAACACGCTGTTGGGCAGAGCTGCAACTGACCGCTGGAGTTCAGCTCTCGCCGGACGGCAGAAGGCGAAGAACGAAGCCGCTTGCGAGCGGCGCAGTGCAGCGAAGAGCTCTCCGAATTCGCCGCTAGCTCCACGGTCCTTCTCAGCTGCGTGTAGCAGCGCTCGCAGTACACAGAGCTTCGCAAGGCCCGAAGACCCGGAGGGAAGTATCGCACACGAAAATGCGCCAGGACAGAGACGTGTTCTACGTTGTCCCTTCTCGTCATGCAGTTTGTGCCTCTGCTGCTTCTGCTGTAGGTAATCGCTCCTTGAAAGACGAGCGAGAGCGTCCTTCCGGGTGCATTGCACTGAGTCGAGTGCTCGCTCGGGACTTTGCTCTCGGGGCCAAGGCAAGAGGGCGTGCTTGCCCGCAGAACTGAGAACACGCTGTTGGGCAGAGCTGCAACTGACCGCTGGAGTTCAGCTCTCGCCGGACGGCAGAAGGCGAAGAACGAAGCCGCTTGCGAGCGGCGCAGTGCAGCGAAGAGCTCTCCGAATTCGCCGCTAGCTCCACGGTCCTTCTCAGCTGCGAGTAGCAGGGCTCGCAGTACACAGAGCTTCGCAAGGCCCGAAGACCCGGAGGGAAGTATCGCACACGAAAATGCGCCAGGACAGAGACGTGTTCTACGTTGTCCCTTCTCGTCATGCAGTTTGTGCCTCTGCTGCTTCTGCTGTAGGTAATCGCTCCTTGAAAGACGAGCGAGAGCGTCCTTCCGGGTGCATTGCACTGAGTCGAGTGCTCGCTCGGGACTTTGCACTCGGGGCCAAGGCAAGAGGGCGTGCTTGCCCGCAGAACTGAGAACACGCTGTTGGGCAGAGCTGCAACTGACCGCTGGAGTTCAGCTCTCGCCGGACGGCAGAAGGCGAAGAACGAAGCCGCTTGCGAGCGGCGCAGTGCAGCGAAGAGCTCTCCGAATTCGCCGCTAGCTCCACGGTCCTTCTCAGCTGCGAGTAGCAGCGCTCGCAGTACACAGGGCTTCGCAAGGCCCGAAGACCCGGAGGGAAGTATCGCACACGAAAATGTGCCAGGACAGAGACGTGTTCTACGTTGTCCCTTCTCGTCATGCAGTTTGTGCCTCTGCTGCTTCTGCTGTTAGGAATCGCTCCTTGAAAGGCGAGCGAGAGCGTCCTTCCGGGTGCATTGCACTGAGTCGAGTGCTCGCTCGGGGCTTTGCTCTCGGGGCCAAGGCAAGAGGGCGTGCTTGCTCGCAGAACTGAGAACACGCTGTTGGGCAGAGCTGCAACTGACCGCTGGAGTTCAGCTCTCGCCGGACGGCAGAAGGCGAAGAACGAAGCCGCTTGCGAGCGGCGCAGTGCAGCGAAGAGCTCTCCGAATTCGCCGCTAGCTCCACGGTCCTTCTCAGCTGCGAGTAGCAGCGCTCGCAGTACACAGGGCTTCGCAAGGCCCGATGACCCGGAGGGAAGTTTCGCACACGAAAATGTGCCAGGACAGAGACGTGTTCTACGTTGTCCCTTCTCGTCATGCAGTTTGTGCCTCTGCTGCTTCTGCTGTTAGGAATCGCTCCTTGAAAGACGAGCGAGAGCGTCCTTCCGGGTGCATTGCACTGAGTCGAGTGCTCGCTCGGGACTTTGCACTCGGGGCCAAGGCAAGATGGCGTGCTTGCCCGCAGAACTGAGAACACGCTGTTGGGCAGAGCTGCAACTGACCGCTGGAGTTCAGCTCTCGCCGGACGGCAGAAGGCGAAGAACGAAGCCGCTTGCGAGCGGCGCAGTGCAGCGAAGAGCTCTCCGAATTCGCCGCTAGCTCCACGGTCCTTCTCAGCTGCGAGTAGCAGCGCTCGCAGTACACAGGGCTTCGCAAGGCCCGAAGACCCGGAGGGAAGTTTCGCACACGGAAATGTGCCAGGACAGAGACGTGTTCTACGTTGTCCCTTCTCGTCATGCAGTTTGTGCCTCTGCTGCTTCTGCTGTTAGGAATCGCTCCTTGAAAGGCGAGCGAGAGCGTCCTTCCGGGTGCATTGCACTGAGTCGAGTGCTCGCTCGGGGCTTTGCTCTCGGGGCCAAGGCAAGAGGGCGTGCTTGCCCGCAGAACTGAGAACACGCTGTTGGGCAGAGCTGCAACTGACCGCTGGAGTTCAGCTCTCGCCGGACGGCAGAAGGCGAAGAACGAAGCCGCTTGCGAGCGGCGCAGTGCAGCGAAGAGCTCACCGAATTCGCCGCTAGCTCCACGGTCCTTCTCAGCTGCGAGTAGCAGCGCTCGCAGTACACAGGGCTTCGCAAGGCCCGAAGACCCGGAGGGAAGTTTCGCACACGGAAATGTGCCAGGACAGAGACGTGTTCTACGTTGTCCCTTCTCGTCATGCAGTTTGTGCCTCTGCTGCTTCTGCTGTTAGGAATCGCTCCTTGAAAGGCGAGCGAGAGCGTCCTTCCGGGTGCATTGCACTGAGTCGAGTGCTCGCTCGGGACTTTGCACTCGGGGCCAAGGCAAGAGGGCGTGCTTGCCCGCAGAACCGAGAACACGCTGTTGGGCAGAGCTGCAACTGACCGCTGGAGTTCAGCTCTCGCCGGACGGCAGAAGGCGAAGAACGAAGCCGCTTGCGAGCGGCGCAGTGCAGCGAAGAGCTCTCCGAATTCGCCGCTAGCTCCACGGTCCTTCTCAGCTGCGAGTAGCAGCGCTCGCAGTACACAGAGCTTCGCAAGGACCGAAGACCCGGAGGGAAGTATCGCACACGAAAATGCGCCAGGACAGAGACGTGTTCTACGTTGTCCCTTCTCGTCATGCAGTTTGTGCCTCTGCTGCTTCTGCTGTTAGGAATCGCTCCTTGAAAGGCGAGCGAGAGCGTCCTTCCGGGTGCATTGCACTGAGTCGAGTGCTCGCTCGGGACTTTGCACTCGGGGCCAAGGCAAGAGGGCGTGCTTGCCCGCAGAACTGAGAACACGCTGTTGGGCAGAGCTGCAACTGACCGCTGGAGTTCAGCTCTCGCCGGACGGCAGAAGGCGAAGAACGAAGCCGCTTGCGAGCGGCGCAGTGCAGCGAAGAGCTCTCCGAATTCGCCGCTAGCTCCACGGTCCTTCTCAGCTGCGAGTAGCAGCGCTCGCAGTACACAGAGCTTCGCAAGGCCCGAAGACCCGGAGGGAAGTATCGCACACGAAAATGCGCCAGGACAGAGACGTGTTCTACGTTGTCCCTTCTCGTCATGCAGTTTGTGCCTCTGCTGCTTCTGCTGTAGGTAATCGCTCCTTGAAAGACGAGCGAGAGCGTCCTTCCGGGTGCATTGCACTGAGTCGAGTGCTCGCTCGGGACTTTGCACTCGGGGCCAAGGCAAGAGGGCGTGCTTGCCCGCAGAACCGAGAACACGCTGTTGGGCAGAGCTGCAACTGACCGCTGGAGTTCAGCTCTCGCCGGACGGCAGAAGGCGAAGAACGAAGCCGCTTGCGAGCGGCGCAGTGCAGCGAAGAGCTCTCCGAATTCGCCGCTAGCTCCACGGTCCTTCTCAGCTGCGTGTAGCAGCGCTCGCAGTACACAGAGCTTCGCAAGGCCCGAAGACCCGGAGGGAAGTATCGCACACGAAAATGCGCCAGGACAGAGACGTGTTCTACGTTGTCCCTTCTCGTCATGCAGTTTGTGCCTCTGCTGCTTCTGCTGTAGGTAATCGCTCCTTGAAAGACGAGCGAGAGCGTCCTTCCGGGTGCATTGCACTGAGTCGAGTGCTCGCTCGGGACTTTGCTCTCGGGGCCAAGGCAAGAGGGCGTGCTTGCCCGCAGAACTGAGAACACGCTGTTGGGCAGAGCTGCAACTGACCGCTGGAGTTCAGCTCTCGCCGGACGGCAGAAGGCGAAGAACGAAGCCGCTTGCGAGCGGCGCAGTGCAGCGAAGAGCTCTCCGAATTCGCCGCTAGCTCCACGGTCCTTCTCAGCTGCGAGTAGCAGCGCTCGCAGTACACAGAGCTTCGCAAGGCCCGAAGACCCGGAGGGAAGTATCGCACACGAAAATGCGCCAGGACAGAGACGTGTTCTACGTTGTCCCTTCTCGTCATGCAGTTTGTGCCTCTGCTGCTTCTGCTGTAGGTAATCGCTCCTTGAAAGACGAGCGAGAGCGTCCTTCCGGGTGCATTGCACTGAGTCGAGTGCTCGCTCGGGACTTTGCACTCGGGGCCAAGGCAAGAGGGCGTGCTTGCCCGCAGAACTGAGAACACGCTGTTGGGCAGAGCTGCAACTGACCGCTGGAGTTCAGCTCTCGCCGGACGGCAGAAGGCGAAGAACGAAGCCGCTTGCGAGCGGCGCAGTGCAGCGAAGAGCTCTCCGAATTCGCCGCTAGCTCCACGGTCCTTCTCAGCTGCGAGTAGCAGCGCTCGCAGTACACAGGGCTTCGCAAGGCCCGAAGACCCGGAGGGAAGTATCGCACACGAAAATGTGCCAGGACAGAGACGTGTTCTACGTTGTCCCTTCTCGTCATGCAGTTTGTGCCTCTGCTGCTTCTGCTGTTAGGAATCGCTCCTTGAAAGGCGAGCGAGAGCGTCCTTCCGGGTGCATTGCACTGAGTCGAGTGCTCGCTCGGGGCTTTGCTCTCGGGGCCAAGGCAAGAGGGCGTGCTTGCTCGCAGAACTGAGAACACGCTGTTGGGCAGAGCTGCAACTGACCGCTGGAGTTCAGCTCTCGCCGGACGGCAGAAGGCGAAGAACGAAGCCGCTTGCGAGCGGCGCAGTGCAGCGAAGAGCTCTCCGAATTCGCCGCTAGCTCCACGGTCCTTCTCAGCTGCGAGTAGCAGCGCTCGCAGTACACAGGGCTTCGCAAGGCCCGAAGACCCGGAGGGAAGTTTCGCACACGAAAATGTGCCAGGACAGAGACGTGTTCTACGTTGTCCCTTCTCGTCATGCAGTTTGTGCCTCTGCTGCTTCTGCTGTTAGGAATCGCTCCTTGAAAGACGAGCGAGAGCGTCCTTCCGGGTGCATTGCACTGAGTCGAGTGCTCGCTCGGGACTTTGCACTCGGGGCCAAGGCAAGATGGCGTGCTTGCCCGCAGAACTGAGAACACGCTGTTGGGCAGAGCTGCAACTGACCGCTGGAGTTCAGCTCTCGCCGGACGGCAGAAGGCGAAGAACGAAGCCGCTTGCGAGCGGCGCAGTGCAGCGAAGAGCTCTCCGAATTCGCCGCTAGCTCCACGGTCCTTCTCAGCTGCGAGTAGCAGCGCTCGCAGTACACAGGGCTTCGCAAGGCCCGAAGACCCGGAGGGAAGTTTCGCACACGGAAATGTGCCAGGACAGAGACGTGTTCTACGTTGTCCCTTCTCGTCATGCAGTTTGTGCCTCTGCTGCTTCTGCTGTTAGGAATCGCTCCTTGAAAGGCGAGCGAGAGCGTCCTTCCGGGTGCATTGCACTGAGTCGAGTGCTCGCTCGGGGCTTTGCTCTCGGGGCCAAGGCAAGAGGGCGTGCTTGCCCGCAGAACTGAGAACACGCTGTTGGGCAGAGCTGCAACTGACCGCTGGAGTTCAGCTCTCGCCGGACGGCAGAAGGCGAAGAACGAAGCCGCTTGCGAGCGGCGCAGTGCAGCGAAGAGCTCACCGAATTCGCCGCTAGCTCCACGGTCCTTCTCAGCTGCGAGTAGCAGCGCTCGCAGTACACAGGGCTTCGCAAGGCCCGAAGACCCGGAGGGAAGTTTCGCACACGAAAATGTGCCAGGACAGAGACGTGTTCTACGTTGTCCCTTCTCGTCATGCAGTTTGTGCCTCTGCTGCTTCTGCTGTTAGGAATCGCTCCTTGAAAGGCGAGCGAGAGCGTCCTTCCGGGTGCATTGCACTGAGTCGAGTGCTCGCTCGGGACTTTGCACTCGGGGCCAAGGCAAGAGGGCGTGCTTGCCCGCAGAACTGAGAACACGCTGTTGGGCAGAGCTGCAACTGACCGCTGGAGTTCAGCTCTCGCCGGACGGCAGAAGGCGAAGAACGAAGCCGCTTGCGAGCGGCGCAGTGCAGCGAAGAGCTCTCCGAATTCGCCGCTAGCTCCACGGTCCTTCTCAGCTGCGAGTAGCAGCGCTCGCAGTACACAGAGCTTCGCAAGGCCCGAAGACCCGGAGGGAAGTATCGCACACGAAAATGCGCCAGGACAGAGACGTGTTCTACGTTGTCCCTTCTCGTCATGCAGTTTGTGCCTCTGCTGCTTCTGCTGTTAGGAATCGCTCCTTGAAAGAAGAGCGAGAGCGTCCTTCCGGGTGCATTGCACTGAGTCGAGTGCTCGCTCGGGACTTTGCACTCGGGGCCAAGGCAAGAGGGCGTGCTTGCCCGCAGAACTGAGAACACGCTGCTGGGCAGAGCTGCAACTGACCGCTGGAGTTCAGCTCTCGCCGGACGGCAGAAGGCGAAGAACGAAGCCGCTTGCGAGCGGCGCAGTGCAGCGAAGAGCTCTCCGAATTCGCCGCTAGCTCCACGGTCCTTCTCAGCTGCGAGTAGCAGCGCTCGCAGTACACAGAGCTTCGCAAGGCCCGAAGACCCGGAGGGAAGTATCGCACACGAAAATGCGCCAGGACAGAGACGTGTTCTACGTTGTCCCTTCTCGTCATGCAGTTTGTGCCTCTGCTGCTTCTGCTGTAGGTAATCGCTCCTTGAAAGACGAGCGAGAGCGTCCTTCCGGGTGCATTGCACTGAGTCGAGTGCTCGCTCGGGGCTTTGCACTCGGGGCCAAGGCAAGAGGGCGTGCTTGCCCGCAGAACTGAGAACACGCTGTTGGGCAGAGCTGCAACTGACCGCTGGAGTTCAGCTCTCGCCGGACGGCAGAAGGCGAAGAACGAAGCCGCTTGCGAGCGGCGCAGTGCAGCGAAGAGCTCTCCGAATTCGCCGCTAGCTCCACGGTCCTTCTCAGCTGCGAGTAGCAGGGCTCGCAGTACACAGAGCTTCGCAAGGCCCGAAGACCCGGAGGGAAGTATCGCACACGAAAATGCGCCAGGACAGAGACGTGTTCTACGTTGTCCCTTCTCGTCATGCAGTTTGTGCCTCTGCTGCTTCTGCTGTAGGTAATCGCTCCTTGAAAGACGAGCGAGAGCGTCCTTCCGGGTGCATTGCACTGAGTCGAGTGCTCGCTCGGGCTTTGCTCTCGGGGCCAAGGCAAGAGGGCGTGCTTGCTCGCAGAACTGAGAACACGCTGTTGGGCAGAGCTGCAACTGACCGCTGGAGTTCAGCTCTCGCCGGACGGCAGAAGGCGAAGAACGAAGCCGCTTGCGAGCGGCGCAGTGCAGCGAAGAGCTCTCCGAATTCGCCGCTAGCTCCACGGTCCTTCTCAGCTGCGAGTAGCAGCGCTCGCAGTACACAGAGCTTCGCAAGGCCCGATGACCCGGAGGGAAGTTTCGCACACGAAAATGTGCCAGGACAGAGACGTGTTCTACGTTGTCCCTTCTCGTCATGCAGTTTGTGCCTCTTCTGCTTCTGCTGTTAGGAATCGCTCCTTGAAAGGCGAGCGAGAGCGTCCTTCCGGGTGCATTGCACTGAGTCGAGTGCTCGCTCGGGGCTTTGCTCTCGGGGCCAAGGCAAGAGGGCGTGCTTGCCCGCAGAACTGAGAACACGCTGTTGGGCAGTGCTGCAACTGACCGCTGGAGTTCAGCTCTCGCCGGACGGCAGAAGGCGAAGAACGAAGCCGCTTGCGAGCGGCGCAGTGCAGCGAAGAGCTCTCCGAATTCGCCGCTAGCTCCACGGTCCTTCTCAGCTGCGAGTAGCAGCGCTCGCAGTACACAGGGCTTCGCAAGGCCCGAAGACCCGGAGGGAAGTATCGCACACGAAAATGTGCCAGGACAGAGACGTGTTCTACGTTGTCCCTTCTCGTCATGCAGTTTGTGCCTCTGCTGCTTCTGCTGTTAGGAATCGCTCCTTGAAAGGCGAGCGAGAGCGTCCTTCCGGGTGCATTGCACTGAGTCGAGTGCTCGCTCGGGACTTTGCACTCGGGGCCAAGGCAAGAGGGCGTGCTTGCCCGCAGAACTGAGAACACGCTGTTGGGCAGAGCTGCAACTGACCGCTGGAGTTCAGCTCTCGCCGGACGGCAGAAGGCGACGAACGAAGCCGCTTGCGAGCGGCGCAGTGCAGCGAAGAGCTCTCCGAATTCGCCGCTAGCTCCACGGTCCTTCTCAGCTGCGAGTAGCAGCGCTCGCAGTACACAGGGCTTCGCAAGGCCCGAAGACCCGGAGGGAAGTTTCGCACACGAAAATGTGCCAGGACAGAGACGTGTTCTACGTTGTCCCTTCTCGTCATGCAGTTTGTGCCTCTGCTGCTTCTGCTGTTAGGAATCGCTCCTTGAAAGGCGAGCGAGAGCGTCCTTCCGGGTGCATTGCACTGAGTCGAGTGCTCGCTCGGGGCTTTGCTCTCGGGGCCAAGGCAAGAGGGCGTGCTTGCCCGCAGAACTGAGAACACGCTGTTGGGCAGAGCTGCAACTGACCGCTGGAGTTCAGCTCTCGCCGGACGGCAGAAGGCGAAGAACGAAGCCGCTTGCGAGCGGCGCAGTGCAGCGAAGAGCTCTCCGAATTCGCCGCTAGCTCCACGGTCCTTCTCAGCTGCGAGTAGCAGCGCTCGCAGTACACAGGGCTTCGCAAGGCCCGAAGACTCGGAGGGAAGTTTCGCACACGAAAATGCGCCAGGACAGAGACGTGTTCTACGTTGTCCCTTCTCGTCATGCAGTTTGTGCCTCTGCTGCTTCTGCTGTTAGGAATCGCTCCTTGAAAGAAGAGCGAGAGCGTCCTTCCGGGTGCATTGCACTGAGTCGAGTGCTCGCTCGGGACTTTGCACTCGGGGCCAAGGCAAGAGGGCGTGCTTGCCCGCAGAACTGAGAACACGCTGCTGGGCAGAGCTGCAACTGACCGCTGGAGTTCAGCTCTCGCCGGACGGCAGAAGGCGAAGAACGAAGCCGCTTGCGAGCGGCGCAGTGCAGCGAAGAGCTCTCCGAATTCGCCGCTAGCTCCACGGTCCTTCTCAGCTGCGAGTAGCAGCGCTCGCAGTACACAGAGCTTCGCAAGGACCGAAGACCCGGAGGGAAGTATCGCACACGAAAATGCGCCAGGACAGAGACGTGTTCTACGTTGTCCCTTCTCGTCATGCAGTTTGTGCCTCTGCTGCTTCTGCTGTTAGGAATCGCTCCTTGAAAGGCGAGCGAGAGCGTCCTTCCGGGTGCATTGCACTGAGTCGAGTGCTCGCTCGGGACTTTGCACTCGGGGCCAAGGCAAGAGGGCGTGCTTGCCCGCAGAACTGAGAACACGCTGTTGGGCAGAGCTGCAACTGACCGCTGGAGTTCAGCTCTCGCCGGACGGCAGAAGGCGAAGAACGAAGCCGCTTGCGAGCGGCGCAGTGCAGCGAAGAGCTCTCCGAATTCGCCGCTAGCTCCACGGTCCTTCTCAGCTGCGAGTAGCAGCGCTCGCAGTACACAGAGCTTCGCAAGGCCCGAAGACCCGGAGGGAAGTATCGCACACGAAAATGCGCCAGGACAGAGACGTGTTCTACGTTGTCCCTTCTCGTCATGCAGTTTGTGCCTCTGCTGCTTCTGCTGTAGGTAATCGCTCCTTGAAAGACGAGCGAGAGCGTCCTTCCGGGTGCATTGCACTGAGTCGAGTGCTCGCTCGGGACTTTGCACTCGGGGCCAAGGCAAGAGGGCGTGCTTGCCCGCAGAACCGAGAACACGCTGTTGGGCAGAGCTGCAACTGACCGCTGGAGTTCAGCTCTCGCCGGACGGCAGAAGGCGAAGAACGAAGCCGCTTGCGAGCGGCGCAGTGCAGCGAAGAGCTCTCCGAATTCGCCGCTAGCTCCACGGTCCTTCTCAGCTGCGTGTAGCAGCGCTCGCAGTACACAGAGCTTCGCAAGGCCCGAAGACCCGGAGGGAAGTATCGCACACGAAAATGCGCCAGGACAGAGACGTGTTCTACGTTGTCCCTTCTCGTCATGCAGTTTGTGCCTCTGCTGCTTCTGCTGTAGGTAATCGCTCCTTGAAAGACGAGCGAGAGCGTCCTTCCGGGTGCATTGCACTGAGTCGAGTGCTCGCTCGGGACTTTGCTCTCGGGGCCAAGGCAAGAGGGCGTGCTTGCCCGCAGAACTGAGAACACGCTGTTGGGCAGAGCTGCAACTGACCGCTGGAGTTCAGCTCTCGCCGGACGGCAGAAGGCGAAGAACGAAGCCGCTTGCGAGCGGCGCAGTGCAGCGAAGAGCTCTCCGAATTCGCCGCTAGCTCCACGGTCCTTCTCAGCTGCGAGTAGCAGGGCTCGCAGTACACAGAGCTTCGCAAGGCCCGAAGACCCAGAGGGAAGTATCGCACACGAAAATGCGCCAGGACAGAGACGTGTTCTACGTTGTCCCTTCTCGTCATGCAGTTTGTGCCTCTGCTGCTTCTGCTGTAGGTAATCGCTCCTTGAAAGACGAGCGAGAGCGTCCTTCCGGGTGCATTGCACTGAGTCGAGTGCTCGCTCGGGACTTTGCACTCGGGGCCAAGGCAAGAGGGCGTGCTTGCCCGCAGAACTGAGAACACGCTGTTGGGCAGAGCTGCAACTGACCGCTGGAGTTCAGCTCTCGCCGGACGGCAGAAGGCGAAGAACGAAGCCGCTTGCGAGCGGCGCAGTGCAGCGAAGAGCTCTCCGAATTCGCCGCTAGCTCCACGGTCCTTCTCAGCTGCGAGTAGCAGCGCTCGCAGTACACAGGGCTTCGCAAGGCCCGAAGACCCGGAGGGAAGTATCGCACACGAAAATGTGCCAGGACAGAGACGTGTTCTACGTTGTCCCTTCTCGTCATGCAGTTTGTGCCTCTGCTGCTTCTGCTGTTAGGAATCGCTCCTTGAAAGGCGAGCGAGAGCGTCCTTCCGGGTGCATTGCACTGAGTCGAGTGCTCGCTCGGGACTTTGCTCTCGGGGCCAAGGCAAGAGGGCGTGCTTGCCCGCAGAACTGAGAACACGCTGTTGGGCAGAGCTGCAACTGACCGCTGGAGTTCAGCTCTCGCCGGACGGCAGAAGGCGAAGAACGAAGCCACTTGCGAGCGGCGCAGTGCAGCGAAGAGCTCTCCGAATTCGCCGCTAGCTCCACTGTCCTTCTCAGCTGCGAGTAGCAGCGCTCGCAGTACACAGGGCTTCGCAAGGCCCGAAGACCCGGAGGGAAGTATCGCACACGAAAATGTGCCAGGACAGAGACGTGTTCTACGTTGTCCCTTCTCGTCATGCAGTTTGTGCCTCTGCTGCTTCTGCTGTTAGGAATCGCTCCTTGAAAGGCGAGCGAGAGCGTCCTTCCGGGTGCATTGCACTGAGTCGAGTGCTCGCTCGGGGCTTTGCTCTCGGGGCCAAGGCAAGAGGGCGTGCTTGCTCGCAGAACTGAGAACACGCTGTTGGGCAGAGCTGCAACTGACCGCTGGAGTTCAGCTCTCGCCGGACGGCAGAAGGCGAAGAACGAAGCCGCTTGCGAGCGGCGCAGTGCAGCGAAGAGCTCTCCGAATTCGCCGCTAGCTCCACGGTCCTTCTCAGCTGCGAGTAGCAGCGCTCGCAGTACACAGGGCTTCGCAAGGCCCGATGACCCGGAGGGAAGTTTCGCACACGAAAATGTGCCAGGACAGAGACGTGTTCTACGTTGTCCCTTCTCGTCATGCAGTTTGTGCCTCTGCTGCTTCTGCTGTTAGGAATCGCTCCTTGAAAGACGAGCGAGAGCGTCCTTCCGGGTGCATTGCACTGAGTCGAGTGCTCGCTCGGGACTTTGCACTCGGGGCCAAGGCAAGATGGCGTGCTTGCCCGCAGAACTGAGAACACGCTGTTGGGCAGAGCTGCAACTGACCGCTGGAGTTCAGCTCTCGCCGGACGGCAGAAGGCGAAGAACGAAGCCGCTTGCGAGCGGCGCAGTGCAGCGAAGAGCTCTCCGAATTCGCCGCTAGCTCCACGGTCCTTCTCAGCTGCGAGTAGCAGCGCTCGCAGTACACAGGGCTTCGCAAGGCCCGAAGACCCGGAGGGAAGTTTCGCACACGGAAATGTGCCAGGACAGAGACGTGTTCTACGTTGTCCCTTCTCGTCATGCAGTTTGTGCCTCTGCTGCTTCTGCTGTTAGGAATCGCTCCTTGAAAGGCGAGCGAGAGCGTCCTTCCGGGTGCATTGCACTGAGTCGAGTGCTCGCTCGGGGCTTTGCTCTCGGGGCCAAGGCAAGAGGGCGTGCTTGCCCGCAGAACTGAGAACACGCTGTTGGGCAGAGCTGCAACTGACCGCTGGAGTTCAGCTCTCGCCGGACGGCAGAAGGCGAAGAACGAAGCCGCTTGCGAGCGGCGCAGTGCAGCGAAGAGCTCACCGAATTCGCCGCTAGCTCCACGGTCCTTCTCAGCTGCGAGTAGCAGCGCTCGCAGTACACAGGGCTTCGCAAGGCCCGAAGACCCGGAGGGAAGTTTCGCACACGAAAATGTGCCAGGACAGAGACGTGTTCTACGTTGTCCCTTCTCGTCATGCAGTTTGTGCCTCTGCTGCTTCTGCTGTTAGGAATCGCTCCTTGAAAGGCGAGCGAGAGCGTCCTTCCGGGTGCATTGCACTGAGTCGAGTGCTCGCTCGGGACTTTGCTTTCGGGGCCAAGGCAAGAGGGCGTGCTTGCCCGCAGAACTGAGAACACGCTGTTGGGCAGAGCTGCAACTGACCGCTGGAGTTCAGCTCTCGCCGGACGGCAGAAGGCGAAGAACGAAGCCGCTTGCGAGCGGCGCAGTGCAGCGAAGAGCTCTCCGAATTCGCCGCTAGCTCCACGGTCCTTCTCAGCTGCGAGTAGCAGCGCTCGCAGTACACAGAGCTTCGCAAGGCCCGAAGACCCGGAGGGAAGTATCGCACACGAAAATGCGCCAGGACAGAGACGTGTTCTACGTTGTCCCTTCTCGTCATGCAGTTTGTGCCTCTGCTGCTTCTGCTGTTAGGAATCGCTCCTTGAAAGGCGAGCGAGAGCGTCCTTCCGGGTGCATTGCACTGAGTCGAGTGCTCGCTCGGGACTTTGCACTCGGGGCCAAGGCAAGAGGGCGTGCTTGCCCGCAGAACTGAGAACACGCTGCTGGGCAGAGCTGCAACTGACCGCTGGAGTTCAGCTCTCGCCGGACGGCAGAAGGCGAAGAACGAAGCCGCTTGCGAGCGGCGCAGTGCAGCGAAGAGCTCTCCGAATTCGCCGCTAGCTCCACGGTCCTTCTCAGCTGCGAGTAGCAGCGCTCGCAGTACACAGAGCTTCGCAAGGCCCGAAGACCCGGAGGGAAGTATCGCACACGAAAATGCGCCAGGACAGAGACGTGTTCTACGTTGTCCCTTCTCGTCATGCAGTTTGTGCCTCTGCTGCTTCTGCTGTAGGTAATCGCTCCTTGAAAGACGAGCGAGAGCGTCCTTCCGGGTGCATTGCACTGAGTCGAGTGCTCGCTCGGGACTTTGCACTCGGGGCCAAGGCAAGAGGGCGTGCTTGCCCGCAGAACTGAGAACACGCTGTTGGGCAGAGCTGCAACTGACCGCTGGAGTTCAGCTCTCGCCGGACGGCAGAAGGCGAAGAACGAAGCCGCTTGCGAGCGGCGCAGTGCAGCGAAGAGCTCTCCGAATTCGCCGCTAGCTCCACGGTCCTTCTCAGCTGCGAGTAGCAGGGCTCGCAGTACACAGAGCTTCGCAAGGCCCGAAGACCCGGAGGGAAGTATCGCACACGAAAATGCGCCAGGACAGAGACGTGTTCTACGTTGTCCCTTCTCGTCATGCAGTTTGTGCCTCTGCTGCTTCTGCTGTAGGTAATCGCTCCTTGAAAGACGAGCGAGAGCGTCCTTCCGGGTGCATTGCACTGAGTCGAGTGCTCGCTCGGGACTTTGCACTCGGGGCCAAGGCAAGAGGGCGTGCTTGCCCGCAGAACTGAGAACACGCTGTTGGGCAGAGCTGCAACTGACCGCTGGAGTTCAGCTCTCGCCGGACGGCAGAAGGCGAAGAACGAAGCCACTTGCGAGCGGCGCAGTGCAGCGAAGAGCTCTCCGAATTCGCCGCTAGCTCCACGGTCCTTCTCAGCTGCGAGTAGCAGCGCTCGCAGTACACAGGGCTTCGCAAGGCCCGAAGACCCGGAGGGAAGTATCGCACACGAAAATGTGCCAGGACAGAGACGTGTTCTACGTTGTCCCTTCTCGTCATGCAGTTTGTGCCTCTGCTGCTTCTGCTGTTAGGAATCGCTCCTTGAAAGGCGAGCGAGAGCGTCCTTCCGGGTGCATTGCACTGAGTCGAGTGCTCGCTCGGGGCTTTGCTCTCGGGGCCAAGGCAAGAGGGCGTGCTTGCTCGCAGAACTGAGAACACGCTGTTGGGCAGAGCTGCAACTGACCGCTGGAGTTCAGCTCTCGCCGGACGGCAGAAGGCGAAGAACGAAGCCGCTTGCGAGCGGCGCAGTGCAGCGAAGAGCTCTCCGAATTCGCCGCTAGCTCCACGGTCCTTCTCAGCTGCGAGTAGCAGCGCTCGCAGTACACAGGGCTTCGCAAGGCCCGATGACCCGGAGGGAAGTTTCGCACACGAAAATGTGCCAGGACAGAGACGTGTTCTACGTTGTCCCTTCTCGTCATGCAGTTTGTGCCTCTTCTGCTTCTGCTGTTAGGAATCGCTCCTTGAAAGGCGAGCGAGAGCGTCCTTCCGGGTGCATTGCACTGAGTCGAGTGCTCGCTCGGGGCTTTGCTCTCGGGGCCAAGGCAAGAGGGCGTGCTTGCCCGCAGAACTGAGAACACGCTGTTGGGCAGAGCTGCAACTGACCGCTGGAGTTCAGCTCTCGCCGGACGGCAGAAGGCGAAGAACGAAGCCGCTTGCGAGCGGCGCAGTGCAGCGAAGAGCTCTCCGAATTCGCCGCTAGCTCCACGGTCCTTCTCAGCTGCGAGTAGCAGCGCTCGCAGTACACAGGGCTTCGCAAGGCCCGAAGACCCGGAGGGAAGTATCGCACACGAAAATGTGCCAGGACAGAGACGTGTTCTACGTTGTCCCTTCTCGTCATGCAGTTTGTGCCTCTGCTGCTTCTGCTGTTAGGAATCGCTCCTTGAAAGGCGAGCGAGAGCGTCCTTCCGGGTGCATTGCACTGAGTCGAGTGCTCGCTCGGGACTTTGCACTCGGGGCCAAGGCAAGAGGGCGTGCTTGCCCGCAGAACTGAGAACACGCTGTTGGGCAGAGCTGCAACTGACCGCTGGAGTTCAGCTCTCGCCGGACGGCAGAAGGCGACGAACGAAGCCGCTTGCGAGCGGCGCAGTGCAGCGAAGAGCTCTCCGAATTCGCCGCTAGCTCCACGGTCCTTCTCAGCTGCGAGTAGCAGCGCTCGCAGTACACAGGGCTTCGCAAGGCCCGAAGACCCGGAGGGAAGTTTCGCACACGAAAATGTGCCAGGACAGAGACGTGTTCTACGTTGTCCCTTCTCGTCATGCAGTTTGTGCCTCTGCTGCTTCTGCTGTTAGGAATCGCTCCTTGAAAGGCGAGCGAGAGCGTCCTTCTGGGTGCATTGCACTGAGTCGAGTGCTCGCTCGGGGCTTTGCTCTCGGGGCCAAGGCAAGAGGGCGTGCTTGCCCGCAGAACTGAGAACACGCTGTTGGGCAGAGCTGCAACTGACCGCTGGAGTTCAGCTCTCGCCGGACGGCAGAAGGCGAAGAACGAAGCCGCTTGCGAGCGGCGCAGTGCAGCGAAGAGCTCTCCGAATTCGCCGCTAGCTCCACGGTCCTTCTCAGCTGCGAGTAGCAGCGCTCGCAGTACACAGGGCTTCGCAAGGCCCGAAGACTCGGAGGGAAGTTTCGCACACGAAAATGCGCCAGGACAGAGACGTGTTCTACGTTGTCCCTTCTCGTCATGCAGTTTGTGCCTCTGCTGCTTCTGCTGTTAGGAATCGCTCCTTGAAAGAAGAGCGAGAGCGTCCTTCCGGGTGCATTGCACTGAGTCGAGTGCTCGCTCGGGACTTTGCACTCGGGGCCAAGGCAAGAGGGCGTGCTTGCCCGCAGAACTGAGAACACGCTGCTGGGCAGAGCTGCAACTGACCGCTGGAGTTCAGCTCTCGCCGGACGGCAGAAGGCGAAGAACGAAGCCGCTTGCGAGCGGCGCAGTGCAGCGAAGAGCTCTCCGAATTCGCCGCTAGCTCCACGGTCCTTCTCAGCTGCGAGTAGCAGCGCTCGCAGTACACAGAGCTTCGCAAGGACCGAAGACCCGGAGGGAAGTATCGCACACGAAAATGCGCCAGGACAGAGACGTGTTCTACGTTGTCCCTTCTCGTCATGCAGTTTGTGCCTCTGCTGCTTCTGCTGTTAGGAATCGCTCCTTGAAAGGCGAGCGAGAGCGTCCTTCCGGGTGCATTGCACTGAGTCGAGTGCTCGCTCGGGACTTTGCACTCGGGGCCAAGGCAAGAGGGCGTGCTTGCCCGCAGAACTGAGAACACGCTGTTGGGCAGAGCTGCAACTGACCGCTGGAGTTCAGCTCTCGCCGGACGGCAGAAGGCGAAGAACGAAGCCGCTTGCGAGCGGCGCAGTGCAGCGAAGAGCTCTCCGAATTCGCCGCTAGCTCCACGGTCCTTCTCAGCTGCGAGTAGCAGCGCTCGCAGTACACAGAGCTTCGCAAGGACCGAAGACCCGGAGGGAAGTATCGCACACGAAAATGCGCCAGGACAGAGACGTGTTCTACGTTGTCCCTTCTCGTCATGCAGTTTGTGCCTCTGCTGCTTCTGCTGTAGGTAATCGCTCCTTGAAAGACGAGCGAGAGCGTCCTTCCGGGTGCATTGCACTGAGTCGAGTGCTCGCTCGGGACTTTGCACTCGGGGCCAAGGCAAGAGGGCGTGCTTGCCCGCAGAACCGAGAACACGCTGTTGGGCAGAGCTGCAACTGACCGCTGGAGTTCAGCTCTCGCCGGACGGCAGAAGGCGAAGAACGAAGCCGCTTGCGAGCGGCGCAGTGCAGCGAAGAGCTCTCCGAATTCGCCGCTAGCTCCACGGTCCTTCTCAGCTGCGTGTAGCAGCGCTCGCAGTACACAGAGCTTCGCAAGGCCCGAAGACCCGGAGGGAAGTATCGCACACGAAAATGCGCCAGGACAGAGACGTGTTCTACGTTGTCCCTTCTCGTCATGCAGTTTGTGCCTCTGCTGCTTCTGCTGTAGGTAATCGCTCCTTGAAAGACGAGCGAGAGCGTCCTTCCGGGTGCATTGCACTGAGTCGAGTGCTCGCTCGGGACTTTGCTCTCGGGGCCAAGGCAAGAGGGCGTGCTTGCCCGCAGAACTGAGAACACGCTGTTGGGCAGAGCTGCAACTGACCGCTGGAGTTCAGCTCTCGCCGGACGGCAGAAGGCGAAGAACGAAGCCGCTTGCGAGCGGCGCAGTGCAGCGAAGAGCTCTCCGAATTCGCCGCTAGCTCCACGGTCCTTCTCAGCTGCGAGTAGCAGGGCTCGCAGTACACAGAGCTTCGCAAGGCCCGAAGACCCGGAGGGAAGTATCGCACACGAAAATGCGCCAGGACAGAGACGTGTTCTACGTTGTCCCTTCTCGTCATGCAGTTTGTGCCTCTGCTGCTTCTGCTGTAGGTAATCGCTCCTTGAAAGACGAGCGAGAGCGTCCTTCCGGGTGCATTGCACTGAGTCGAGTGCTCGCTCGGGACTTTGCACTCGGGGCCAAGGCAAGAGGGCGTGCTTGCCCGCAGAACTGAGAACACGCTGTTGGGCAGAGCTGCAACTGACCGCTGGAGTTCAGCTCTCGCCGGACGGCAGAAGGCGAAGAACGAAGCCGCTTGCGAGCGGCGCAGTGCAGCGAAGAGCTCTCCGAATTCGCCGCTAGCTCCACGGTCCTTCTCAGCTGCGAGTAGCAGCGCTCGCAGTACACAGGGCTTCGCAAGGCCCGAAGACCCGGAGGGAAGTATCGCACACGAAAATGTGCCAGGACAGAGACGTGTTCTACGTTGTCCCTTCTCGTCATGCAGTTTGTGCCTCTGCTGCTTCTGCTGTTAGGAATCGCTCCTTGAAAGGCGAGCGAGAGCGTCCTTCCGGGTGCATTGCACTGAGTCGAGTGCTCGCTCGGGACTTTGCTCTCGGGGCCAAGGCAAGAGGGCGTGCTTGCCCGCAGAACTGAGAACACGCTGTTGGGCAGAGCTGCAACTGACCGCTGGAGTTCAGCTCTCGCCGGACGGCAGAAGGCGAAGAACGAAGCCACTTGCGAGCGGCGCAGTGCAGCGAAGAGCTCTCCGAATTCGCCGCTAGCTCCACGGTCCTTCTCAGCTGCGAGTAGCAGCGCTCGCAGTACACAGGGCTTCGCAAGGCCCGAAGACCCGGAGGGAAGTATCGCACACGAAAATGTGCCAGGACAGAGACGTGTTCTACGTTGTCCCTTCTCGTCATGCAGTTTGTGCCTCTGCTGCTTCTGCTGTTAGGAATCGCTCCTTGAAAGGCGAGCGAGAGCGTCCTTCCGGGTGCATTGCACTGAGTCGAGTGCTCGCTCGGGGCTTTGCTCTCGGGGCCAAGGCAAGAGGGCGTGCTTGCTCGCAGAACTGAGAACACGCTGTTGGGCAGAGCTGCAACTGACCGCTGGAGTTCAGCTCTCGCCGGACGGCAGAAGGCGAAGAACGAAGCCGCTTGCGAGCGGCGCAGTGCAGCGAAGAGCTCTCCGAATTCGCCGCTAGCTCCACGGTCCTTCTCAGCTGCGAGTAGCAGCGCTCGCAGTACACAGGGCTTCGCAAGGCCCGATGACCCGGAGGGAAGTTTCGCACACGAAAATGTGCCAGGACAGAGACGTGTTCTACGTTGTCCCTTCTCGTCATGCAGTTTGTGCCTCTGCTGCTTCTGCTGTTAGGAATCGCTCCTTGAAAGACGAGCGAGAGCGTCCTTCCGGGTGCATTGCACTGAGTCGAGTGCTCGCTCGGGACTTTGCACTCGGGGCCAAGGCAAGATGGCGTGCTTGCCCGCAGAACTGAGAACACGCTGTTGGGCAGAGCTGCAACTGACCGCTGGAGTTCAGCTCTCGCCGGACGGCAGAAGGCGAAGAACGAAGCCGCTTGCGAGCGGCGCAGTGCAGCGAAGAGCTCTCCGAATTCGCCGCTAGCTCCACGGTCCTTCTCAGCTGCGAGTAGCAGCGCTCGCAGTACACAGGGCTTCGCAAGGCCCGAAGACCCGGAGGGAAGTTTCGCACACGGAAATGTGCCAGGACAGAGACGTGTTCTACGTTGTCCCTTCTCGTCATGCAGTTTGTGCCTCTGCTGCTTCTGCTGTTAGGAATCGCTCCTTGAAAGGCGAGCGAGAGCGTCCTTCCGGGTGCATTGCACTGAGTCGAGTGCTCGCTCGGGGCTTTGCTCTCGGGGCCAAGGCAAGAGGGCGTGCTTGCCCGCAGAACTGAGAACACGCTGTTGGGCAGAGCTGCAACTGACCGCTGGAGTTCAGCTCTCGCCGGACGGCAGAAGGCGAAGAACGAAGCCGCTTGCGAGCGGCGCAGTGCAGCGAAGAGCTCACCGAATTCGCCGCTAGCTCCACGGTCCTTCTCAGCTGCGAGTAGCAGCGCTCGCAGTACACAGGGCTTCGCAAGGCCCGAAGACCCGGAGGGAAGTTTCGCACACGAAAATGTGCCAGGACAGAGACGTGTTCTACGTTGTCCCTTCTCGTCATGCAGTTTGTGCCTCTGCTGCTTCTGCTGTTAGGAATCGCTCCTTGAAAGGCGAGCGAGAGCGTCCTTCCGGGTGCATTGCACTGAGTCGAGTGCTCGCTCGGGACTTTGCACTCGGGGCCAAGGCAAGAGGGCGTGCTTGCCCGCAGAACTGAGAACACGCTGTTGGGCAGAGCTGCAACTGACCGCTGGAGTTCAGCTCTCGCCGGACGGCAGAAGGCGAAGAACGAAGCCGCTTGCGAGCGGCGCAGTGCAGCGAAGAGCTCTCCGAATTCGCCGCTAGCTCCACGGTCCTTCTCAGCTGCGAGTAGCAGCGCTCGCAGTACACAGAGCTTCGCAAGGCCCGAAGACCCGGAGGGAAGTATCGCACACGAAAATGCGCCAGGACAGAGACGTGTTCTACGTTGTCCCTTCTCGTCATGCAGTTTGTGCCTCTGCTGCTTCTGCTGTTAGGAATCGCTCCTTGAAAGAAGAGCGAGAGCGTCCTTCCGGGTGCATTGCACTGAGTCGAGTGCTCGCTCGGGACTTTGCACTCGGGGCCAAGGCAAGAGGGCGTGCTTGCCCGCAGAACTGAGAACACGCTGCTGGGCAGAGCTGCAACTGACCGCTGGAGTTCAGCTCTCGCCGGACGGCAGAAGGCGAAGAACGAAGCCGCTTGCGAGCGGCGCAGTGCAGCGAAGAGCTCTCCGAATTCGCCGCTAGCTCCACGGTCCTTCTCAGCTGCGAGTAGCAGCGCTCGCAGTACACAGAGCTTCGCAAGGCCCGAAGACCCGGAGGGAAGTATCGCACACGAAAATGTGCCAGGACAGAGACGTGTTCTACGTTGTCCCTTCTCGTCATGCAGTTTGTGCCTCTGCTGCTTCTGCTGTAGGTAATCGCTCCTTGAAAGACGAGCGAGAGCGTCCTTCCGGGTGCATTGCACTGAGTCGAGTGCTCGCTCGGGACTTTGCACTCGGGGCCAAGGCAAGAGGGCGTGCTTGCCCGCAGAACTGAGAACACGCTGTTGGGCAGAGCTGCAACTGACCGCTGGAGTTCAGCTCTCGCCGGACGGCAGAAGGCGAAGAACGAAGCCGCTTGCGAGCGGCGCAGTGCAGCGAAGAGCTCTCCGAATTCGCCGCTAGCTCCACGGTCCTTCTCAGCTGCGAGTAGCAGCGCTCGCAGTACACAGAGCTTCGCAAGGCCCGAAGACCCGGAGGGAAGTATCGCACACGAAAATGCGCCAGGACAGAGACGTGTTCTACGTTGTCCCTTCTCGTCATGCAGTTTGTGCCTCTGCTGCTTCTGCTGTTAGGAATCGCTCCTTGAAAGGCGAGCGAGAGCGTCCTTCCGGGTGCATTGCACTGAGTCGAGTGCTCGCTCGGGACTTTGCACTCGGGGCCAAGGCAAGAGGGCGTGCTTGCCCGCAGAACTGAGAACACGCTGTTGGGCAGAGCTGCAACTGACCGCTGGAGTTCAGCTCTCGCCGGACGGCAGAAGGCGAAGAACGAAGCCGCTTGCGAGCGGCGCAGTGCAGCGAAGAGCTCTCCGAATTCGCCGCTAGCTCCACGGTCCTTCTCAGCTGCGAGTAGCAGCGCTCGCAGTACACAGAGCTTCGCAAGGACCGAAGACCCGGAGGGAAGTATCGCACACGAAAATGCGCCAGGACAGAGACGTGTTCTACGTTGTCCCTTCTCGTCATGCAGTTTGTGCCTCTGCTGCTTCTGCTGTAGGTAATCGCTCCTTGAAAGACGAGCGAGAGCGTCCTTCCGGGTGCATTGCACTGAGTCGAGTGCTCGCTCGGGACTTTGCACTCGGGGCCAAGGCAAGAGGGCGTGCTTGCCCGCAGAACCGAGAACACGCTGTTGGGCAGAGCTGCAACTGACCGCTGGAGTTCAGCTCTCGCCGGACGGCAGAAGGCGAAGAACGAAGCCGCTTGCGAGCGGCGCAGTGCAGCGAAGAGCTCTCCGAATTCGCCGCTAGCTCCACGGTCCTTCTCAGCTGCGAGTAGCAGCGCTCGCAGTACACAGGGCTTCGCAAGGCCCGAAGACCCGGAGGGAAGTATCGCACACGAAAATGTGCCAGGACAGAGACGTGTTCTACGTTGTCCCTTCTCGTCATGCAGTTTGTGCCTCTGCTGCTTCTGCTGTTAGGAATCGCTCCTTGAAAGGCGAGCGAGAGCGTCCTTCCGGGTGCATTGCACTGAGTCGAGTGCTCGCTCGGGACTTTGCTCTCGGGGCCAAGGCAAGAGGGCGTGCTTGCCCGCAGAACTGAGAACACGCTGTTGGGCAGAGCTGCAACTGACCGCTGGAGTTCAGCTCTCGCCGGACGGCAGAAGGCGAAGAACGAAGCCACTTGCGAGCGGCGCAGTGCAGCGAAGAGCTCTCCGAATTCGCCGCTAGCTCCACGGTCCTTCTCAGCTGCGAGTAGCAGCGCTCGCAGTACACAGGGCTTCGCAAGGCCCGAAGACCCGGAGGGAAGTATCGCACACGAAAATGTGCCAGGACAGAGACGTGTTCTACGTTGTCCCTTCTCGTCATGCAGTTTGTGCCTCTGCTGCTTCTGCTGTTAGGAATCGCTCCTTGAAAGGCGAGCGAGAGCGTCCTTCCGGGTGCATTGCACTGAGTCGAGTGCTCGCTCGGGGCTTTGCTCTCGGGGCCAAGGCAAGAGGGCGTGCTTGCTCGCAGAACTGAGAACACGCTGTTGGGCAGAGCTGCAACTGACCGCTGGAGTTCAGCTCTCGCCGGACGGCAGAAGGCGAAGAACGAAGCCGCTTGCGAGCGGCGCAGTGCAGCGAAGAGCTCTCCGAATTCGCCGCTAGCTCCACGGTCCTTCTCAGCTGCGAGTAGCAGCGCTCGCAGTACACAGGGCTTCGCAAGGCCCGATGACCCGGAGGGAAGTTTCGCACACGAAAATGTGCCAGGACAGAGACGTGTTCTACGTTGTCCCTTCTCGTCATGCAGTTTGTGCCTCTGCTGCTTCTGCTGTTAGGAATCGCTCCTTGAAAGACGAGCGAGAGCGTCCTTCCGGGTGCATTGCACTGAGTCGAGTGCTCGCTCGGGACTTTGCACTCGGGGCCAAGGCAAGATGGCGTGCTTGCCCGCAGAACTGAGAACACGCTGTTGGGCAGAGCTGCAACTGACCGCTGGAGTTCAGCTCTCGCCGGACGGCAGAAGGCGAAGAACGAAGCCGCTTGCGAGCGGCGCAGTGCAGCGAAGAGCTCTCCGAATTCGCCGCTAGCTCCACGGTCCTTCTCAGCTGCGAGTAGCAGCGCTCGCAGTACACAGGGCTTCGCAAGGCCCGAAGACCCGGAGGGAAGTTTCGCACACGGAAATGTGCCAGGACAGAGACGTGTTCTACGTTGTCCCTTCTCGTCATGCAGTTTGTGCCTCTGCTGCTTCTGCTGTTAGGAATCGCTCCTTGAAAGGCGAGCGAGAGCGTCCTTCCGGGTGCATTGCACTGAGTCGAGTGCTCGCTCGGGGCTTTGCTCTCGGGGCCAAGGCAAGAGGGCGTGCTTGCCCGCAGAACTGAGAACACGCTGTTGGGCAGAGCTGCAACTGACCGCTGGAGTTCAGCTCTCGCCGGACGGCAGAAGGCGAAGAACGAAGCCGCTTGCGAGCGGCGCAGTGCAGCGAAGAGCTCACCGAATTCGCCGCTAGCTCCACGGTCCTTCTCAGCTGCGAGTAGCAGCGCTCGCAGTACACAGGGCTTCGCAAGGCCCGAAGACCCGGAGGGAAGTTTCGCACACGAAAATGTGCCAGGACAGAGACGTGTTCTACGTTGTCCCTTCTCGTCATGCAGTTTGTGCCTCTGCTGCTTCTGCTGTTAGGAATCGCTCCTTGAAAGGCGAGCGAGAGCGTCCTTCCGGGTGCATTGCACTGAGTCGAGTGCTCGCTCGGGACTTTGCACTCGGGGCCAAGGCAAGAGGGCGTGCTTGCCCGCAGAACTGAGAACACGCTGTTGGGCAGAGCTGCAACTGACCGCTGGAGTTCAGCTCTCGCCGGACGGCAGAAGGCGAAGAACGAAGCCGCTTGCGAGCGGCGCAGTGCAGCGAAGAGCTCTCCGAATTCGCCGCTAGCTCCACGGTCCTTCTCAGCTGCGAGTAGCAGCGCTCGCAGTACACAGAGCTTCGCAAGGACCGAAGACCCGGAGGGAAGTATCGCACACGAAAATGCGCCAGGACAGAGACGTGTTCTACGTTGTCCCTTCTCGTCATGCAGTTTGTGCCTCTGCTGCTTCTGCTGTTAGGAATCGCTCCTTGAAAGGCGAGCGAGAGCGTCCTTCCGGGTGCATTGCACTGAGTCGAGTGCTCGCTCGGGACTTTGCACTCGGGGCCAAGGCAAGAGGGCGTGCTTGCCCGCAGAACTGAGAACACGCTGTTGGGCAGAGCTGCAACTGACCGCTGGAGTTCAGCTCTCGCCGGACGGCAGAAGGCGAAGAACGAAGCCGCTTGCGAGCGGCGCAGTGCAGCGAAGAGCTCTCCGAATTCGCCGCTAGCTCCACGGTCCTTCTCAGCTGCGAGTAGCAGCGCTCGCAGTACACAGAGCTTCGCAAGGCCCGAAGACCCGGAGGGAAGTATCGCACACGAAAATGCGCCAGGACAGAGACGTGTTCTACGTTGTCCCTTCTCGTCATGCAGTTTGTGCCTCTGCTGCTTCTGCTGTAGGTAATCGCTCCTTGAAAGACGAGCGAGAGCGTCCTTCCGGGTGCATTGCACTGAGTCGAGTGCTCGCTCGGGACTTTGCACTCGGGGCCAAGGCAAGAGGGCGTGCTTGCCCGCAGAACCGAGAACACGCTGTTGGGCAGAGCTGCAACTGACCGCTGGAGTTCAGCTCTCGCCGGACGGCAGAAGGCGAAGAACGAAGCCGCTTGCGAGCGGCGCAGTGCAGCGAAGAGCTCTCCGAATTCGCCGCTAGCTCCACGGTCCTTCTCAGCTGCGTGTAGCAGCGCTCGCAGTACACAGAGCTTCGCAAGGCCCGAAGACCCGGAGGGAAGTATCGCACACGAAAATGCGCCAGGACAGAGACGTGTTCTACGTTGTCCCTTCTCGTCATGCAGTTTGTGCCTCTGCTGCTTCTGCTGTAGGTAATCGCTCCTTGAAAGACGAGCGAGAGCGTCCTTCCGGGTGCATTGCACTGAGTCGAGTGCTCGCTCGGGACTTTGCTCTCGGGGCCAAGGCAAGAGGGCGTGCTTGCCCGCAGAACTGAGAACACGCTGTTGGGCAGAGCTGCAACTGACCGCTGGAGTTCAGCTCTCGCCGGACGGCAGAAGGCGAAGAACGAAGCCGCTTGCGAGCGGCGCAGTGCAGCGAAGAGCTCTCCGAATTCGCCGCTAGCTCCACGGTCCTTCTCAGCTGCGAGTAGCAGGGCTCGCAGTACACAGAGCTTCGCAAGGCCCGAAGACCCGGAGGGAAGTATCGCACACGAAAATGCGCCAGGACAGAGACGTGTTCTACGTTGTCCCTTCTCGTCATGCAGTTTGTGCCTCTGCTGCTTCTGCTGTAGGTAATCGCTCCTTGAAAGACGAGCGAGAGCGTCCTTCCGGGTGCATTGCACTGAGTCGAGTGCTCGCTCGGGGCTTTGCACTCGGGGCCAAGGCAAGAGGGCGTGCTTGCCCGCAGAACTGAGAACACGCTGTTGGGCAGAGCTGCAACTGACCGCTGGAGTTCAGCTCTCGCCGGACGGCAGAAGGCGAAGAACGAAGCCGCTTGCGAGCGGCGCAGTGCAGCGAAGAGCTCTCCGAATTCGCCGCTAGCTCCACGGTCCTTCTCAGCTGCGAGTAGCAGGGCTCGCAGTACACAGAGCTTCGCAAGGCCCGAAGACCCGGAGGGAAGTATCGCACACGAAAATGCGCCAGGACAGAGACGTGTTCTACGTTGTCCCTTCTCGTCATGCAGTTTGTGCCTCTGCTGCTTCTGCTGTAGGTAATCGCTCCTTGAAAGACGAGCGAGAGCGTCCTTCCGGGTGCATTGCACTGAGTCGAGTGCTCGCTCGGGACTTTGCACTCGGGGCCAAGGCAAGAGGGCGTGCTTGCCCGCAGAACTGAGAACACGCTGTTGGGCAGAGCTGCAACTGACCGCTGGAGTTCAGCTCTCGCCGGACGGCAGAAGGCGAAGAACGAAGCCACTTGCGAGCGGCGCAGTGCAGCGAAGAGCTCTCCGAATTCGCCGCTAGCTCCACGGTCCTTCTCAGCTGCGAGTAGCAGCGCTCGCAGTACACAGGGCTTCGCAAGGCCCGAAGACCCGGAGGGAAGTATCGCACACGAAAATGTGCCAGGACAGAGACGTGTTCTACGTTGTCCCTTCTCGTCATGCAGTTTGTGCCTCTGCTGCTTCTGCTGTTAGGAATCGCTCCTTGAAAGGCGAGCGAGAGCGTCCTTCCGGGTGCATTGCACTGAGTCGAGTGCTCGCTCGGGCTTTGCTCTCGGGGCCAAGGCAAGAGGGCGTGCTTGCTCGCAGAACTGAGAACACGCTGTTGGGCAGAGCTGCAACTGACCGCTGGAGTTCAGCTCTCGCCGGACGGCAGAAGGCGAAGAACGAAGCCGCTTGCGAGCGGCGCAGTGCAGCGAAGAGCTCTCCGAATTCGCCGCTAGCTCCACGGTCCTTCTCAGCTGCGAGTAGCAGCGCTCGCAGTACACAGGGCTTCGCAAGGCCCGATGACCCGGAGGGAAGTTTCGCACACGAAAATGTGCCAGGACAGAGACGTGTTCTACGTTGTCCCTTCTCGTCATGCAGTTTGTGCCTCTTCTGCTTCTGCTGTTAGGAATCGCTCCTTGAAAGGCGAGCGAGAGCGTCCTTCCGGGTGCATTGCACTGAGTCGAGTGCTCGCTCGGGGCTTTGCTCTCGGGGCCAAGGCAAGAGGGCGTGCTTGCCCGCAGAACTGAGAACACGCTGTTGGGCAGTGCTGCAACTGACCGCTGGAGTTCAGCTCTCGCCGGACGGCAGAAGGCGAAGAACGAAGCCGCTTGCGAGCGGCGCAGTGCAGCGAAGAGCTCTCCGAATTCGCCGCTAGCTCCACGGTCCTTCTCAGCTGCGAGTAGCAGCGCTCGCAGTACACAGGGCTTCGCAAGGCCCGAAGACCCGGAGGGAAGTATCGCACACGAAAATGTGCCAGGACAGAGACGTGTTCTACGTTGTCCCTTCTCGTCATGCAGTTTGTGCCTCTGCTGCTTCTGCTGTTAGGAATCGCTCCTTGAAAGGCGAGCGAGAGCGTCCTTCCGGGTGCATTGCACTGAGTCGAGTGCTCGCTCGGGACTTTGCACTCGGGGCCAAGGCAAGAGGGCGTGCTTGCCCGCAGAACTGAGAACACGCTGTTGGGCAGAGCTGCAACTGACCGCTGGAGTTCAGCTCTCGCCGGACGGCAGAAGGCGACGAACGAAGCCGCTTGCGAGCGGCGCAGTGCAGCGAAGAGCTCTCCGAATTCGCCGCTAGCTCCACGGTCCTTCTCAGCTGCGAGTAGCAGCGCTCGCAGTACACAGGGCTTCGCAAGGCCCGATGACCCGGAGGGAAGTTTCGCACACGAAAATGTGCCAGGACAGAGACGTGTTCTACGTTGTCCCTTCTCGTCATGCAGTTTGTGCCTCTGCTGCTTCTGCTGTTAGGAATCGCTCCTTGAAAGGCGAGCGAGAGCGTCCTTCCGGGTGCATTGCACTGAGTCGAGTGCTCGCTCGGGGCTTTGCTCTCGGGGCCAAGGCAAGAGGGCGTGCTTGCCCGCAGAACTGAGAACACGCTGTTGGGCAGAGCTGCAACTGACCGCTGGAGTTCAGCTCTCGCCGGACGGCAGAAGGCGAAGAACGAAGCCGCTTGCGAGCGGCGCAGTGCAGCGAAGAGCTCTCCGAATTCGCCGCTAGCTCCACGGTCCTTCTCAGCTGCGAGTAGCAGCGCTCGCAGTACACAGGGCTTCGCAAGGCCCGAAGACTCGGAGGGAAGTTTCGCACACGAAAATGCGCCAGGACAGAGACGTGTTCTACGTTGTCCCTTCTCGTCATGCAGTTTGTGCCTCTGCTGCTTCTGCTGTTAGGAATCGCTCCTTGAAAGAAGAGCGAGAGCGTCCTTCCGGGTGCATTGCACTGAGTCGAGTGCTCGCTCGGGACTTTGCACTCGGGGCCAAGGCAAGAGGGCGTGCTTGCCCGCAGAACTGAGAACACGCTGCTGGGCAGAGCTGCAACTGACCGCTGGAGTTCAGCTCTCGCCGGACGGCAGAAGGCGAAGAACGAAGCCGCTTGCGAGCGGCGCAGTGCAGCGAAGAGCTCTCCGAATTCGCCGCTAGCTCCACGGTCCTTCTCAGCTGCGAGTAGCAGCGCTCGCAGTACACAGAGCTTCGCAAGGACCGAAGACCCGGAGGGAAGTATCGCACACGAAAATGCGCCAGGACAGAGACGTGTTCTACGTTGTCCCTTCTCGTCATGCAGTTTGTGCCTCTGCTGCTTCTGCTGTTAGGAATCGCTCCTTGAAAGGCGAGCGAGAGCGTCCTTCCGGGTGCATTGCACTGAGTCGAGTGCTCGCTCGGGACTTTGCACTCGGGGCCAAGGCAAGAGGGCGTGCTTGCCCGCAGAACTGAGAACACGCTGTTGGGCAGAGCTGCAACTGACCGCTGGAGTTCAGCTCTCGCCGGACGGCAGAAGGCGAAGAACGAAGCCGCTTGCGAGCGGCGCAGTGCAGCGAAGAGCTCTCCGAATTCGCCGCTAGCTCCACGGTCCTTCTCAGCTGCGAGTAGCAGCGCTCGCAGTACACAGAGCTTCGCAAGGCCCGAAGACCCGGAGGGAAGTATCGCACACGAAAATGCGCCAGGACAGAGACGTGTTCTACGTTGTCCCTTCTCGTCATGCAGTTTGTGCCTCTGCTGCTTCTGCTGTAGGTAATCGCTCCTTGAAAGACGAGCGAGAGCGTCCTTCCGGGTGCATTGCACTGAGTCGAGTGCTCGCTCGGGACTTTGCACTCGGGGCCAAGGCAAGAGGGCGTGCTTGCCCGCAGAACCGAGAACACGCTGTTGGGCAGAGCTGCAACTGACCGCTGGAGTTCAGCTCTCGCCGGACGGCAGAAGGCGAAGAACGAAGCCGCTTGCGAGCGGCGCAGTGCAGCGAAGAGCTCTCCGAATTCGCCGCTAGCTCCACGGTCCTTCTCAGCTGCGTGTAGCAGCGCTCGCAGTACACAGAGCTTCGCAAGGCCCGAAGACCCGGAGGGAAGTATCGCACACGAAAATGCGCCAGGACAGAGACGTGTTCTACGTTGTCCCTTCTCGTCATGCAGTTTGTGCCTCTGCTGCTTCTGCTGTAGGTAATCGCTCCTTGAAAGACGAGCGAGAGCGTCCTTCCGGGTGCATTGCACTGAGTCGAGTGCTCGCTCGGGACTTTGCTCTCGGGGCCAAGGCAAGAGGGCGTGCTTGCCCGCAGAACTGAGAACACGCTGTTGGGCAGAGCTGCAACTGACCGCTGGAGTTCAGCTCTCGCCGGACGGCAGAAGGCGAAGAACGAAGCCGCTTGCGAGCGGCGCAGTGCAGCGAAGAGCTCTCCGAATTCGCCGCTAGCTCCACGGTCCTTCTCAGCTGCGAGTAGCAGGGCTCGCAGTACACAGAGCTTCGCAAGGCCCGAAGACCCAGAGGGAAGTATCGCACACGAAAATGCGCCAGGACAGAGACGTGTTCTACGTTGTCCCTTCTCGTCATGCAGTTTGTGCCTCTGCTGCTTCTGCTGTAGGTAATCGCTCCTTGAAAGACGAGCGAGAGCGTCCTTCCGGGTGCATTGCACTGAGTCGAGTGCTCGCTCGGGACTTTGCACTCGGGGCCAAGGCAAGAGGGCGTGCTTGCCCGCAGAACTGAGAACACGCTGTTGGGCAGAGCTGCAACTGACCGCTGGAGTTCAGCTCTCGCCGGACGGCAGAAGGCGAAGAACGAAGCCGCTTGCGAGCGGCGCAGTGCAGCGAAGAGCTCTCCGAATTCGCCGCTAGCTCCACGGTCCTTCTCAGCTGCGAGTAGCAGCGCTCGCAGTACACAGGGCTTCGCAAGGCCCGAAGACCCGGAGGGAAGTATCGCACACGAAAATGTGCCAGGACAGAGACGTGTTCTACGTTGTCCCTTCTCGTCATGCAGTTTGTGCCTCTGCTGCTTCTGCTGTTAGGAATCGCTCCTTGAAAGGCGAGCGAGAGCGTCCTTCCGGGTGCATTGCACTGAGTCGAGTGCTCGCTCGGGACTTTGCTCTCGGGGCCAAGGCAAGAGGGCGTGCTTGCCCGCAGAACTGAGAACACGCTGTTGGGCAGAGCTGCAACTGACCGCTGGAGTTCAGCTCTCGCCGGACGGCAGAAGGCGAAGAACGAAGCCACTTGCGAGCGGCGCAGTGCAGCGAAGAGCTCTCCGAATTCGCCGCTAGCTCCACTGTCCTTCTCAGCTGCGAGTAGCAGCGCTCGCAGTACACAGGGCTTCGCAAGGCCCGAAGACCCGGAGGGAAGTATCGCACACGAAAATGTGCCAGGACAGAGACGTGTTCTACGTTGTCCCTTCTCGTCATGCAGTTTGTGCCTCTGCTGCTTCTGCTGTTAGGAATCGCTCCTTGAAAGGCGAGCGAGAGCGTCCTTCCGGGTGCATTGCACTGAGTCGAGTGCTCGCTCGGGGCTTTGCTCTCGGGGCCAAGGCAAGAGGGCGTGCTTGCTCGCAGAACTGAGAACACGCTGTTGGGCAGAGCTGCAACTGACCGCTGGAGTTCAGCTCTCGCCGGACGGCAGAAGGCGAAGAACGAAGCCGCTTGCGAGCGGCGCAGTGCAGCGAAGAGCTCTCCGAATTCGCCGCTAGCTCCACGGTCCTTCTCAGCTGCGAGTAGCAGCGCTCGCAGTACACAGGGCTTCGCAAGGCCCGATGACCCGGAGGGAAGTTTCGCACACGAAAATGTGCCAGGACAGAGACGTGTTCTACGTTGTCCCTTCTCGTCATGCAGTTTGTGCCTCTGCTGCTTCTGCTGTTAGGAATCGCTCCTTGAAAGACGAGCGAGAGCGTCCTTCCGGGTGCATTGCACTGAGTCGAGTGCTCGCTCGGGACTTTGCACTCGGGGCCAAGGCAAGATGGCGTGCTTGCCCGCAGAACTGAGAACACGCTGTTGGGCAGAGCTGCAACTGACCGCTGGAGTTCAGCTCTCGCCGGACGGCAGAAGGCGAAGAACGAAGCCGCTTGCGAGCGGCGCAGTGCAGCGAAGAGCTCTCCGAATTCGCCGCTAGCTCCACGGTCCTTCTCAGCTGCGAGTAGCAGCGCTCGCAGTACACAGGGCTTCGCAAGGCCCGAAGACCCGGAGGGAAGTTTCGCACACGGAAATGTGCCAGGACAGAGACGTGTTCTACGTTGTCCCTTCTCGTCATGCAGTTTGTGCCTCTGCTGCTTCTGCTGTTAGGAATCGCTCCTTGAAAGGCGAGCGAGAGCGTCCTTCCGGGTGCATTGCACTGAGTCGAGTGCTCGCTCGGGGCTTTGCTCTCGGGGCCAAGGCAAGAGGGCGTGCTTGCCCGCAGAACTGAGAACACGCTGTTGGGCAGAGCTGCAACTGACCGCTGGAGTTCAGCTCTCGCCGGACGGCAGAAGGCGAAGAACGAAGCCGCTTGCGAGCGGCGCAGTGCAGCGAAGAGCTCACCGAATTCGCCGCTAGCTCCACGGTCCTTCTCAGCTGCGAGTAGCAGCGCTCGCAGTACACAGGGCTTCGCAAGGCCCGAAGACCCGGAGGGAAGTTTCGCACACGAAAATGTGCCAGGACAGAGACGTGTTCTACGTTGTCCCTTCTCGTCATGCAGTTTGTGCCTCTGCTGCTTCTGCTGTTAGGAATCGCTCCTTGAAAGGCGAGCGAGAGCGTCCTTCCGGGTGCATTGCACTGAGTCGAGTGCTCGCTCGGGACTTTGCTTTCGGGGCCAAGGCAAGAGGGCGTGCTTGCCCGCAGAACTGAGAACACGCTGTTGGGCAGAGCTGCAACTGACCGCTGGAGTTCAGCTCTCGCCGGACGGCAGAAGGCGAAGAACGAAGCCGCTTGCGAGCGGCGCAGTGCAGCGAAGAGCTCTCCGAATTCGCCGCTAGCTCCACGGTCCTTCTCAGCTGCGAGTAGCAGCGCTCGCAGTACACAGAGCTTCGCAAGGCCCGAAGACCCGGAGGGAAGTATCGCACACGAAAATGCGCCAGGACAGAGACGTGTTCTACGTTGTCCCTTCTCGTCATGCAGTTTGTGCCTCTGCTGCTTCTGCTGTTAGGAATCGCTCCTTGAAAGGCGAGCGAGAGCGTCCTTCCGGGTGCATTGCACTGAGTCGAGTGCTCGCTCGGGGCTTTGCTCTCGGGGCCAAGGCAAGAGGGCGTGCTTGCCCGCAGAACTGAGAACACGCTGTTGGGCAGAGCTGCAACTGACCGCTGGAGTTCAGCTCTCGCCGGACGGCAGAAGGCGAAGAACGAAGCCGCTTGCGAGCGGCGCAGTGCAGCGAAGAGCTCTCCGAATTCGCCGCTAGCTCCACGGTCCTTCTCAGCTGCGAGTAGCAGCGCTCGCAGTACACAGGGCTTCGCAAGGCCCGAAGACTCGGAGGGAAGTTTCGCACACGAAAATGCGCCAGGACAGAGACGTGTTCTACGTTGTCCCTTCTCGTCATGCAGTTTGTGCCTCTGCTGCTTCTGCTGTTAGGAATCGCTCCTTGAAAGAAGAGCGAGAGCGTCCTTCCGGGTGCATTGCACTGAGTCGAGTGCTCGCTCGGGACTTTGCACTCGGGGCCAAGGCAAGAGGGCGTGCTTGCCCGCAGAACTGAGAACACGCTGCTGGGCAGAGCTGCAACTGACCGCTGGAGTTCAGCTCTCGCCGGACGGCAGAAGGCGAAGAACGAAGCCGCTTGCGAGCGGCGCAGTGCAGCGAAGAGCTCTCCGAATTCGCCGCTAGCTCCACGGTCCTTCTCAGCTGCGAGTAGCAGCGCTCGCAGTACACAGAGCTTCGCAAGGACCGAAGACCCGGAGGGAAGTATCGCACACGAAAATGCGCCAGGACAGAGACGTGTTCTACGTTGTCCCTTCTCGTCATGCAGTTTGTGCCTCTGCTGCTTCTGCTGTTAGGAATCGCTCCTTGAAAGGCGAGCGAGAGCGTCCTTCCGGGTGCATTGCACTGAGTCGAGTGCTCGCTCGGGACTTTGCACTCGGGGCCAAGGCAAGAGGGCGTGCTTGCCCGCAGAACTGAGAACACGCTGTTGGGCAGAGCTGCAACTGACCGCTGGAGTTCAGCTCTCGCCGGACGGCAGAAGGCGAAGAACGAAGCCGCTTGCGAGCGGCGCAGTGCAGCGAAGAGCTCTCCGAATTCGCCGCTAGCTCCACGGTCCTTCTCAGCTGCGAGTAGCAGCGCTCGCAGTACACAGAGCTTCGCAAGGCCCGAAGACCCGGAGGGAAGTATCGCACACGAAAATGCGCCAGGACAGAGACGTGTTCTACGTTGTCCCTTCTCGTCATGCAGTTTGTGCCTCTGCTGCTTCTGCTGTAGGTAATCGCTCCTTGAAAGACGAGCGAGAGCGTCCTTCCGGGTGCATTGCACTGAGTCGAGTGCTCGCTCGGGACTTTGCACTCGGGGCCAAGGCAAGAGGGCGTGCTTGCCCGCAGAACCGAGAACACGCTGTTGGGCAGAGCTGCAACTGACCGCTGGAGTTCAGCTCTCGCCGGACGGCAGAAGGCGAAGAACGAAGCCGCTTGCGAGCGGCGCAGTGCAGCGAAGAGCTCTCCGAATTCGCCGCTAGCTCCACGGTCCTTCTCAGCTGCGTGTAGCAGCGCTCGCAGTACACAGAGCTTCGCAAGGCCCGAAGACCCGGAGGGAAGTATCGCACACGAAAATGCGCCAGGACAGAGACGTGTTCTACGTTGTCCCTTCTCGTCATGCAGTTTGTGCCTCTGCTGCTTCTGCTGTAGGTAATCGCTCCTTGAAAGACGAGCGAGAGCGTCCTTCCGGGTGCATTGCACTGAGTCGAGTGCTCGCTCGGGACTTTGCTCTCGGGGCCAAGGCAAGAGGGCGTGCTTGCCCGCAGAACTGAGAACACGCTGTTGGGCAGAGCTGCAACTGACCGCTGGAGTTCAGCTCTCGCCGGACGGCAGAAGGCGAAGAACGAAGCCGCTTGCGAGCGGCGCAGTGCAGCGAAGAGCTCTCCGAATTCGCCGCTAGCTCCACGGTCCTTCTCAGCTGCGAGTAGCAGGGCTCGCAGTACACAGAGCTTCGCAAGGCCCGAAGACCCAGAGGGAAGTATCGCACACGAAAATGCGCCAGGACAGAGACGTGTTCTACGTTGTCCCTTCTCGTCATGCAGTTTGTGCCTCTGCTGCTTCTGCTGTAGGTAATCGCTCCTTGAAAGACGAGCGAGAGCGTCCTTCCGGGTGCATTGCACTGAGTCGAGTGCTCGCTCGGGACTTTGCACTCGGGGCCAAGGCAAGAGGGCGTGCTTGCCCGCAGAACTGAGAACACGCTGTTGGGCAGAGCTGCAACTGACCGCTGGAGTTCAGCTCTCGCCGGACGGCAGAAGGCGAAGAACGAAGCCGCTTGCGAGCGGCGCAGTGCAGCGAAGAGCTCTCCGAATTCGCCGCTAGCTCCACGGTCCTTCTCAGCTGCGAGTAGCAGCGCTCGCAGTACACAGGGCTTCGCAAGGCCCGAAGACCCGGAGGGAAGTATCGCACACGAAAATGTGCCAGGACAGAGACGTGTTCTACGTTGTCCCTTCTCGTCATGCAGTTTGTGCCTCTGCTGCTTCTGCTGTTAGGAATCGCTCCTTGAAAGGCGAGCGAGAGCGTCCTTCCGGGTGCATTGCACTGAGTCGAGTGCTCGCTCGGGACTTTGCTCTCGGGGCCAAGGCAAGAGGGCGTGCTTGCCCGCAGAACTGAGAACACGCTGTTGGGCAGAGCTGCAACTGACCGCTGGAGTTCAGCTCTCGCCGGACGGCAGAAGGCGAAGAACGAAGCCACTTGCGAGCGGCGCAGTGCAGCGAAGAGCTCTCCGAATTCGCCGCTAGCTCCACTGTCCTTCTCAGCTGCGAGTAGCAGCGCTCGCAGTACACAGGGCTTCGCAAGGCCCGAAGACCCGGAGGGAAGTATCGCACACGAAAATGTGCCAGGACAGAGACGTGTTCTACGTTGTCCCTTCTCGTCATGCAGTTTGTGCCTCTGCTGCTTCTGCTGTTAGGAATCGCTCCTTGAAAGGCGAGCGAGAGCGTCCTTCCGGGTGCATTGCACTGAGTCGAGTGCTCGCTCGGGGCTTTGCTCTCGGGGCCAAGGCAAGAGGGCGTGCTTGCTCGCAGAACTGAGAACACGCTGTTGGGCAGAGCTGCAACTGACCGCTGGAGTTCAGCTCTCGCCGGACGGCAGAAGGCGAAGAACGAAGCCGCTTGCGAGCGGCGCAGTGCAGCGAAGAGCTCTCCGAATTCGCCGCTAGCTCCACGGTCCTTCTCAGCTGCGAGTAGCAGCGCTCGCAGTACACAGGGCTTCGCAAGGCCCGATGACCCGGAGGGAAGTTTCGCACACGAAAATGTGCCAGGACAGAGACGTGTTCTACGTTGTCCCTTCTCGTCATGCAGTTTGTGCCTCTGCTGCTTCTGCTGTTAGGAATCGCTCCTTGAAAGACGAGCGAGAGCGTCCTTCCGGGTGCATTGCACTGAGTCGAGTGCTCGCTCGGGACTTTGCACTCGGGGCCAAGGCAAGATGGCGTGCTTGCCCGCAGAACTGAGAACACGCTGTTGGGCAGAGCTGCAACTGACCGCTGGAGTTCAGCTCTCGCCGGACGGCAGAAGGCGAAGAACGAAGCCGCTTGCGAGCGGCGCAGTGCAGCGAAGAGCTCTCCGAATTCGCCGCTAGCTCCACGGTCCTTCTCAGCTGCGAGTAGCAGCGCTCGCAGTACACAGGGCTTCGCAAGGCCCGAAGACCCGGAGGGAAGTTTCGCACACGGAAATGTGCCAGGACAGAGACGTGTTCTACGTTGTCCCTTCTCGTCATGCAGTTTGTGCCTCTGCTGCTTCTGCTGTTAGGAATCGCTCCTTGAAAGGCGAGCGAGAGCGTCCTTCCGGGTGCATTGCACTGAGTCGAGTGCTCGCTCGGGGCTTTGCTCTCGGGGCCAAGGCAAGAGGGCGTGCTTGCCCGCAGAACTGAGAACACGCTGTTGGGCAGAGCTGCAACTGACCGCTGGAGTTCAGCTCTCGCCGGACGGCAGAAGGCGAAGAACGAAGCCGCTTGCGAGCGGCGCAGTGCAGCGAAGAGCTCACCGAATTCGCCGCTAGCTCCACGGTCCTTCTCAGCTGCGAGTAGCAGCGCTCGCAGTACACAGGGCTTCGCAAGGCCCGAAGACCCGGAGGGAAGTTTCGCACACGAAAATGTGCCAGGACAGAGACGTGTTCTACGTTGTCCCTTCTCGTCATGCAGTTTGTGCCTCTGCTGCTTCTGCTGTTAGGAATCGCTCCTTGAAAGGCGAGCGAGAGCGTCCTTCCGGGTGCATTGCACTGAGTCGAGTGCTCGCTCGGGACTTTGCTTTCGGGGCCAAGGCAAGAGGGCGTGCTTGCCCGCAGAACTGAGAACACGCTGTTGGGCAGAGCTGCAACTGACCGCTGGAGTTCAGCTCTCGCCGGACGGCAGAAGGCGAAGAACGAAGCCGCTTGCGAGCGGCGCAGTGCAGCGAAGAGCTCTCCGAATTCGCCGCTAGCTCCACGGTCCTTCTCAGCTGCGAGTAGCAGCGCTCGCAGTACACAGAGCTTCGCAAGGCCCGAAGACCCGGAGGGAAGTATCGCACACGAAAATGCGCCAGGACAGAGACGTGTTCTACGTTGTCCCTTCTCGTCATGCAGTTTGTGCCTCTGCTGCTTCTGCTGTTAGGAATCGCTCCTTGAAAGGCGAGCGAGAGCGTCCTTCCGGGTGCATTGCACTGAGTCGAGTGCTCGCTCGGGACTTTGCACTCGGGGCCAAGGCAAGAGGGCGTGCTTGCCCGCAGAACTGAGAACACGCTGCTGGGCAGAGCTGCAACTGACCGCTGGAGTTCAGCTCTCGCCGGACGGCAGAAGGCGAAGAACGAAGCCGCTTGCGAGCGGCGCAGTGCAGCGAAGAGCTCTCCGAATTCGCCGCTAGCTCCACGGTCCTTCTCAGCTGCGAGTAGCAGCGCTCGCAGTACACAGAGCTTCGCAAGGCCCGAAGACCCGGAGGGAAGTATCGCACACGAAAATGCGCCAGGACAGAGACGTGTTCTACGTTGTCCCTTCTCGTCATGCAGTTTGTGCCTCTGCTGCTTCTGCTGTAGGTAATCGCTCCTTGAAAGACGAGCGAGAGCGTCCTTCCGGGTGCATTGCACTGAGTCGAGTGCTCGCTCGGGACTTTGCACTCGGGGCCAAGGCAAGAGGGCGTGCTTGCCCGCAGAACTGAGAACACGCTGTTGGGCAGAGCTGCAACTGACCGCTGGAGTTCAGCTCTCGCCGGACGGCAGAAGGCGAAGAACGAAGCCGCTTGCGAGCGGCGCAGTGCAGCGAAGAGCTCTCCGAATTCGCCGCTAGCTCCACGGTCCTTCTCAGCTGCGAGTAGCAGGGCTCGCAGTACACAGAGCTTCGCAAGGCCCGAAGACCCGGAGGGAAGTATCGCACACGAAAATGCGCCAGGACAGAGACGTGTTCTACGTTGTCCCTTCTCGTCATGCAGTTTGTGCCTCTGCTGCTTCTGCTGTAGGTAATCGCTCCTTGAAAGACGAGCGAGAGCGTCCTTCCGGGTGCATTGCACTGAGTCGAGTGCTCGCTCGGGACTTTGCACTCGGGGCCAAGGCAAGAGGGCGTGCTTGCCCGCAGAACTGAGAACACGCTGTTGGGCAGAGCTGCAACTGACCGCTGGAGTTCAGCTCTCGCCGGACGGCAGAAGGCGAAGAACGAAGCCACTTGCGAGCGGCGCAGTGCAGCGAAGAGCTCTCCGAATTCGCCGCTAGCTCCACGGTCCTTCTCAGCTGCGAGTAGCAGCGCTCGCAGTACACAGGGCTTCGCAAGGCCCGAAGACCCGGAGGGAAGTATCGCACACGAAAATGTGCCAGGACAGAGACGTGTTCTACGTTGTCCCTTCTCGTCATGCAGTTTGTGCCTCTGCTGCTTCTGCTGTTAGGAATCGCTCCTTGAAAGGCGAGCGAGAGCGTCCTTCCGGGTGCATTGCACTGAGTCGAGTGCTCGCTCGGGGCTTTGCTCTCGGGGCCAAGGCAAGAGGGCGTGCTTGCTCGCAGAACTGAGAACACGCTGTTGGGCAGAGCTGCAACTGACCGCTGGAGTTCAGCTCTCGCCGGACGGCAGAAGGCGAAGAACGAAGCCGCTTGCGAGCGGCGCAGTGCAGCGAAGAGCTCTCCGAATTCGCCGCTAGCTCCACGGTCCTTCTCAGCTGCGAGTAGCAGCGCTCGCAGTACACAGGGCTTCGCAAGGCCCGATGACCCGGAGGGAAGTTTCGCACACGAAAATGTGCCAGGACAGAGACGTGTTCTACGTTGTCCCTTCTCGTCATGCAGTTTGTGCCTCTTCTGCTTCTGCTGTTAGGAATCGCTCCTTGAAAGGCGAGCGAGAGCGTCCTTCCGGGTGCATTGCACTGAGTCGAGTGCTCGCTCGGGGCTTTGCTCTCGGGGCCAAGGCAAGAGGGCGTGCTTGCCCGCAGAACTGAGAACACGCTGTTGGGCAGAGCTGCAACTGACCGCTGGAGTTCAGCTCTCGCCGGACGGCAGAAGGCGAAGAACGAAGCCGCTTGCGAGCGGCGCAGTGCAGCGAAGAGCTCTCCGAATTCGCCGCTAGCTCCACGGTCCTTCTCAGCTGCGAGTAGCAGCGCTCGCAGTACACAGGGCTTCGCAAGGCCCGAAGACCCGGAGGGAAGTATCGCACACGAAAATGTGCCAGGACAGAGACGTGTTCTACGTTGTCCCTTCTCGTCATGCAGTTTGTGCCTCTGCTGCTTCTGCTGTTAGGAATCGCTCCTTGAAAGGCGAGCGAGAGCGTCCTTCCGGGTGCATTGCACTGAGTCGAGTGCTCGCTCGGGACTTTGCACTCGGGGCCAAGGCAAGAGGGCGTGCTTGCCCGCAGAACTGAGAACACGCTGTTGGGCAGAGCTGCAACTGACCGCTGGAGTTCAGCTCTCGCCGGACGGCAGAAGGCGAAGAACGAAGCCGCTTGCGAGCGGCGCAGTGCAGCGAAGAGCTCACCGAATTCGCCGCTAGCTCCACGGTCCTTCTCAGCTGCGAGTAGCAGCGCTCGCAGTACACAGGGCTTCGCAAGGCCCGAAGACCCGGAGGGAAGTTTCGCACACGAAAATGTGCCAGGACAGAGACGTGTTCTACGTTGTCCCTTCTCGTCATGCAGTTTGTGCCTCTGCTGCTTCTGCTGTTAGGAATCGCTCCTTGAAAGGCGAGCGAGAGCGTCCTTCCGGGTGCATTGCACTGAGTCGAGTGCTCGCTCGGGACTTTGCTTTCGGGGCCAAGGCAAGAGGGCGTGCTTGCCCGCAGAACTGAGAACACGCTGTTGGGCAGAGCTGCAACTGACCGCTGGAGTTCAGCTCTCGCCGGACGGCAGAAGGCGAAGAACGAAGCCGCTTGCGAGCGGCGCAGTGCAGCGAAGAGCTCTCCGAATTCGCCGCTAGCTCCACGGTCCTTCTCAGCTGCGAGTAGCAGCGCTCGCAGTACACAGAGCTTCGCAAGGCCCGAAGACCCGGAGGGAAGTATCGCACACGAAAATGCGCCAGGACAGAGACGTGTTCTACGTTGTCCCTTCTCGTCATGCAGTTTGTGCCTCTGCTGCTTCTGCTGTTAGGAATCGCTCCTTGAAAGGCGAGCGAGAGCGTCCTTCCGGGTGCATTGCACTGAGTCGAGTGCTCGCTCGGGACTTTGCACTCGGGGCCAAGGCAAGAGGGCGTGCTTGCCCGCAGAACTGAGAACACGCTGCTGGGCAGAGCTGCAACTGACCGCTGGAGTTCAGCTCTCGCCGGACGGCAGAAGGCGAAGAACGAAGCCGCTTGCGAGCGGCGCAGTGCAGCGAAGAGCTCTCCGAATTCGCCGCTAGCTCCACGGTCCTTCTCAGCTGCGAGTAGCAGCGCTCGCAGTACACAGAGCTTCGCAAGGCCCGAAGACCCGGAGGGAAGTATCGCACACGAAAATGCGCCAGGACAGAGACGTGTTCTACGTTGTCCCTTCTCGTCATGCAGTTTGTGCCTCTGCTGCTTCTGCTGTAGGTAATCGCTCCTTGAAAGACGAGCGAGAGCGTCCTTCCGGGTGCATTGCACTGAGTCGAGTGCTCGCTCGGGACTTTGCACTCGGGGCCAAGGCAAGAGGGCGTGCTTGCCCGCAGAACTGAGAACACGCTGTTGGGCAGAGCTGCAACTGACCGCTGGAGTTCAGCTCTCGCCGGACGGCAGAAGGCGAAGAACGAAGCCGCTTGCGAGCGGCGCAGTGCAGCGAAGAGCTCTCCGAATTCGCCGCTAGCTCCACGGTCCTTCTCAGCTGCGAGTAGCAGGGCTCGCAGTACACAGAGCTTCGCAAGGCCCGAAGACCCGGAGGGAAGTATCGCACACGAAAATGCGCCAGGACAGAGACGTGTTCTACGTTGTCCCTTCTCGTCATGCAGTTTGTGCCTCTGCTGCTTCTGCTGTAGGTAATCGCTCCTTGAAAGACGAGCGAGAGCGTCCTTCCGGGTGCATTGCACTGAGTCGAGTGCTCGCTCGGGACTTTGCACTCGGGGCCAAGGCAAGAGGGCGTGCTTGCCCGCAGAACTGAGAACACGCTGTTGGGCAGAGCTGCAACTGACCGCTGGAGTTCAGCTCTCGCCGGACGGCAGAAGGCGAAGAACGAAGCCACTTGCGAGCGGCGCAGTGCAGCGAAGAGCTCTCCGAATTCGCCGCTAGCTCCACGGTCCTTCTCAGCTGCGAGTAGCAGCGCTCGCAGTACACAGGGCTTCGCAAGGCCCGAAGACCCGGAGGGAAGTATCGCACACGAAAATGTGCCAGGACAGAGACGTGTTCTACGTTGTCCCTTCTCGTCATGCAGTTTGTGCCTCTGCTGCTTCTGCTGTTAGGAATCGCTCCTTGAAAGGCGAGCGAGAGCGTCCTTCCGGGTGCATTGCACTGAGTCGAGTGCTCGCTCGGGGCTTTGCTCTCGGGGCCAAGGCAAGAGGGCGTGCTTGCTCGCAGAACTGAGAACACGCTGTTGGGCAGAGCTGCAACTGACCGCTGGAGTTCAGCTCTCGCCGGACGGCAGAAGGCGAAGAACGAAGCCGCTTGCGAGCGGCGCAGTGCAGCGAAGAGCTCTCCGAATTCGCCGCTAGCTCCACGGTCCTTCTCAGCTGCGAGTAGCAGCGCTCGCAGTACACAGGGCTTCGCAAGGCCCGATGACCCGGAGGGAAGTTTCGCACACGAAAATGTGCCAGGACAGAGACGTGTTCTACGTTGTCCCTTCTCGTCATGCAGTTTGTGCCTCTTCTGCTTCTGCTGTTAGGAATCGCTCCTTGAAAGGCGAGCGAGAGCGTCCTTCCGGGTGCATTGCACTGAGTCGAGTGCTCGCTCGGGGCTTTGCTCTCGGGGCCAAGGCAAGAGGGCGTGCTTGCCCGCAGAACTGAGAACACGCTGTTGGGCAGAGCTGCAACTGACCGCTGGAGTTCAGCTCTCGCCGGACGGCAGAAGGCGAAGAACGAAGCCGCTTGCGAGCGGCGCAGTGCAGCGAAGAGCTCTCCGAATTCGCCGCTAGCTCCACGGTCCTTCTCAGCTGCGAGTAGCAGCGCTCGCAGTACACAGGGCTTCGCAAGGCCCGAAGACCCGGAGGGAAGTATCGCACACGAAAATGTGCCAGGACAGAGACGTGTTCTACGTTGTCCCTTCTCGTCATGCAGTTTGTGCCTCTGCTGCTTCTGCTGTTAGGAATCGCTCCTTGAAAGGCGAGCGAGAGCGTCCTTCCGGGTGCATTGCACTGAGTCGAGTGCTCGCTCGGGACTTTGCACTCGGGGCCAAGGCAAGAGGGCGTGCTTGCCCGCAGAACTGAGAACACGCTGTTGGGCAGAGCTGCAACTGACCGCTGGAGTTCAGCTCTCGCCGGACGGCAGAAGGCGACGAACGAAGCCGCTTGCGAGCGGCGCAGTGCAGCGAAGAGCTCTCCGAATTCGCCGCTAGCTCCACGGTCCTTCTCAGCTGCGAGTAGCAGCGCTCGCAGTACACAGGGCTTCGCAAGGCCCGAAGACCCGGAGGGAAGTTTCGCACACGAAAATGTGCCAGGACAGAGACGTGTTCTACGTTGTCCCTTCTCGTCATGCAGTTTGTGCCTCTGCTGCTTCTGCTGTTAGGAATCGCTCCTTGAAAGGCGAGCGAGAGCGTCCTTCTGGGTGCATTGCACTGAGTCGAGTGCTCGCTCGGGGCTTTGCTCTCGGGGCCAAGGCAAGAGGGCGTGCTTGCCCGCAGAACTGAGAACACGCTGTTGGGCAGAGCTGCAACTGACCGCTGGAGTTCAGCTCTCGCCGGACGGCAGAAGGCGAAGAACGAAGCCGCTTGCGAGCGGCGCAGTGCAGCGAAGAGCTCTCCGAATTCGCCGCTAGCTCCACGGTCCTTCTCAGCTGCGAGTAGCAGCGCTCGCAGTACACAGGGCTTCGCAAGGCCCGAAGACTCGGAGGGAAGTTTCGCACACGAAAATGCGCCAGGACAGAGACGTGTTCTACGTTGTCCCTTCTCGTCATGCAGTTTGTGCCTCTGCTGCTTCTGCTGTTAGGAATCGCTCCTTGAAAGAAGAGCGAGAGCGTCCTTCCGGGTGCATTGCACTGAGTCGAGTGCTCGCTCGGGACTTTGCACTCGGGGCCAAGGCAAGAGGGCGTGCTTGCCCGCAGAACTGAGAACACGCTGCTGGGCAGAGCTGCAACTGACCGCTGGAGTTCAGCTCTCGCCGGACGGCAGAAGGCGAAGAACGAAGCCGCTTGCGAGCGGCGCAGTGCAGCGAAGAGCTCTCCGAATTCGCCGCTAGCTCCACGGTCCTTCTCAGCTGCGAGTAGCAGCGCTCGCAGTACACAGAGCTTCGCAAGGACCGAAGACCCGGAGGGAAGTATCGCACACGAAAATGCGCCAGGACAGAGACGTGTTCTACGTTGTCCCTTCTCGTCATGCAGTTTGTGCCTCTGCTGCTTCTGCTGTTAGGAATCGCTCCTTGAAAGGCGAGCGAGAGCGTCCTTCCGGGTGCATTGCACTGAGTCGAGTGCTCGCTCGGGACTTTGCACTCGGGGCCAAGGCAAGAGGGCGTGCTTGCCCGCAGAACTGAGAACACGCTGTTGGGCAGAGCTGCAACTGACCGCTGGAGTTCAGCTCTCGCCGGACGGCAGAAGGCGAAGAACGAAGCCGCTTGCGAGCGGCGCAGTGCAGCGAAGAGCTCTCCGAATTCGCCGCTAGCTCCACGGTCCTTCTCAGCTGCGAGTAGCAGCGCTCGCAGTACACAGAGCTTCGCAAGGACCGAAGACCCGGAGGGAAGTATCGCACACGAAAATGCGCCAGGACAGAGACGTGTTCTACGTTGTCCCTTCTCGTCATGCAGTTTGTGCCTCTGCTGCTTCTGCTGTAGGTAATCGCTCCTTGAAAGACGAGCGAGAGCGTCCTTCCGGGTGCATTGCACTGAGTCGAGTGCTCGCTCGGGACTTTGCACTCGGGGCCAAGGCAAGAGGGCGTGCTTGCCCGCAGAACCGAGAACACGCTGTTGGGCAGAGCTGCAACTGACCGCTGGAGTTCAGCTCTCGCCGGACGGCAGAAGGCGAAGAACGAAGCCGCTTGCGAGCGGCGCAGTGCAGCGAAGAGCTCTCCGAATTCGCCGCTAGCTCCACGGTCCTTCTCAGCTGCGTGTAGCAGCGCTCGCAGTACACAGAGCTTCGCAAGGCCCGAAGACCCGGAGGGAAGTATCGCACACGAAAATGCGCCAGGACAGAGACGTGTTCTACGTTGTCCCTTCTCGTCATGCAGTTTGTGCCTCTGCTGCTTCTGCTGTAGGTAATCGCTCCTTGAAAGACGAGCGAGAGCGTCCTTCCGGGTGCATTGCACTGAGTCGAGTGCTCGCTCGGGACTTTGCTCTCGGGGCCAAGGCAAGAGGGCGTGCTTGCCCGCAGAACTGAGAACACGCTGTTGGGCAGAGCTGCAACTGACCGCTGGAGTTCAGCTCTCGCCGGACGGCAGAAGGCGAAGAACGAAGCCGCTTGCGAGCGGCGCAGTGCAGCGAAGAGCTCTCCGAATTCGCCGCTAGCTCCACGGTCCTTCTCAGCTGCGAGTAGCAGGGCTCGCAGTACACAGAGCTTCGCAAGGCCCGAAGACCCGGAGGGAAGTATCGCACACGAAAATGCGCCAGGACAGAGACGTGTTCTACGTTGTCCCTTCTCGTCATGCAGTTTGTGCCTCTGCTGCTTCTGCTGTAGGTAATCGCTCCTTGAAAGACGAGCGAGAGCGTCCTTCCGGGTGCATTGCACTGAGTCGAGTGCTCGCTCGGGACTTTGCACTCGGGGCCAAGGCAAGAGGGCGTGCTTGCCCGCAGAACTGAGAACACGCTGTTGGGCAGAGCTGCAACTGACCGCTGGAGTTCAGCTCTCGCCGGACGGCAGAAGGCGAAGAACGAAGCCGCTTGCGAGCGGCGCAGTGCAGCGAAGAGCTCTCCGAATTCGCCGCTAGCTCCACGGTCCTTCTCAGCTGCGAGTAGCAGCGCTCGCAGTACACAGGGCTTCGCAAGGCCCGAAGACCCGGAGGGAAGTATCGCACACGAAAATGTGCCAGGACAGAGACGTGTTCTACGTTGTCCCTTCTCGTCATGCAGTTTGTGCCTCTGCTGCTTCTGCTGTTAGGAATCGCTCCTTGAAAGGCGAGCGAGAGCGTCCTTCCGGGTGCATTGCACTGAGTCGAGTGCTCGCTCGGGACTTTGCTCTCGGGGCCAAGGCAAGAGGGCGTGCTTGCCCGCAGAACTGAGAACACGCTGTTGGGCAGAGCTGCAACTGACCGCTGGAGTTCAGCTCTCGCCGGACGGCAGAAGGCGAAGAACGAAGCCACTTGCGAGCGGCGCAGTGCAGCGAAGAGCTCTCCGAATTCGCCGCTAGCTCCACGGTCCTTCTCAGCTGCGAGTAGCAGCGCTCGCAGTACACAGGGCTTCGCAAGGCCCGAAGACCCGGAGGGAAGTATCGCACACGAAAATGTGCCAGGACAGAGACGTGTTCTACGTTGTCCCTTCTCGTCATGCAGTTTGTGCCTCTGCTGCTTCTGCTGTTAGGAATCGCTCCTTGAAAGGCGAGCGAGAGCGTCCTTCCGGGTGCATTGCACTGAGTCGAGTGCTCGCTCGGGGCTTTGCTCTCGGGGCCAAGGCAAGAGGGCGTGCTTGCTCGCAGAACTGAGAACACGCTGTTGGGCAGAGCTGCAACTGACCGCTGGAGTTCAGCTCTCGCCGGACGGCAGAAGGCGAAGAACGAAGCCGCTTGCGAGCGGCGCAGTGCAGCGAAGAGCTCTCCGAATTCGCCGCTAGCTCCACGGTCCTTCTCAGCTGCGAGTAGCAGCGCTCGCAGTACACAGGGCTTCGCAAGGCCCGATGACCCGGAGGGAAGTTTCGCACACGAAAATGTGCCAGGACAGAGACGTGTTCTACGTTGTCCCTTCTCGTCATGCAGTTTGTGCCTCTGCTGCTTCTGCTGTTAGGAATCGCTCCTTGAAAGACGAGCGAGAGCGTCCTTCCGGGTGCATTGCACTGAGTCGAGTGCTCGCTCGGGACTTTGCACTCGGGGCCAAGGCAAGATGGCGTGCTTGCCCGCAGAACTGAGAACACGCTGTTGGGCAGAGCTGCAACTGACCGCTGGAGTTCAGCTCTCGCCGGACGGCAGAAGGCGAAGAACGAAGCCGCTTGCGAGCGGCGCAGTGCAGCGAAGAGCTCTCCGAATTCGCCGCTAGCTCCACGGTCCTTCTCAGCTGCGAGTAGCAGCGCTCGCAGTACACAGGGCTTCGCAAGGCCCGAAGACCCGGAGGGAAGTTTCGCACACGGAAATGTGCCAGGACAGAGACGTGTTCTACGTTGTCCCTTCTCGTCATGCAGTTTGTGCCTCTGCTGCTTCTGCTGTTAGGAATCGCTCCTTGAAAGGCGAGCGAGAGCGTCCTTCCGGGTGCATTGCACTGAGTCGAGTGCTCGCTCGGGGCTTTGCTCTCGGGGCCAAGGCAAGAGGGCGTGCTTGCCCGCAGAACTGAGAACACGCTGTTGGGCAGAGCTGCAACTGACCGCTGGAGTTCAGCTCTCGCCGGACGGCAGAAGGCGAAGAACGAAGCCGCTTGCGAGCGGCGCAGTGCAGCGAAGAGCTCACCGAATTCGCCGCTAGCTCCACGGTCCTTCTCAGCTGCGAGTAGCAGCGCTCGCAGTACACAGGGCTTCGCAAGGCCCGAAGACCCGGAGGGAAGTTTCGCACACGAAAATGTGCCAGGACAGAGACGTGTTCTACGTTGTCCCTTCTCGTCATGCAGTTTGTGCCTCTGCTGCTTCTGCTGTTAGGAATCGCTCCTTGAAAGGCGAGCGAGAGCGTCCTTCCGGGTGCATTGCACTGAGTCGAGTGCTCGCTCGGGACTTTGCACTCGGGGCCAAGGCAAGAGGGCGTGCTTGCCCGCAGAACTGAGAACACGCTGTTGGGCAGAGCTGCAACTGACCGCTGGAGTTCAGCTCTCGCCGGACGGCAGAAGGCGAAGAACGAAGCCGCTTGCGAGCGGCGCAGTGCAGCGAAGAGCTCTCCGAATTCGCCGCTAGCTCCACGGTCCTTCTCAGCTGCGAGTAGCAGCGCTCGCAGTACACAGAGCTTCGCAAGGCCCGAAGACCCGGAGGGAAGTATCGCACACGAAAATGCGCCAGGACAGAGACGTGTTCTACGTTGTCCCTTCTCGTCATGCAGTTTGTGCCTCTGCTGCTTCTGCTGTTAGGAATCGCTCCTTGAAAGAAGAGCGAGAGCGTCCTTCCGGGTGCATTGCACTGAGTCGAGTGCTCGCTCGGGACTTTGCACTCGGGGCCAAGGCAAGAGGGCGTGCTTGCCCGCAGAACTGAGAACACGCTGCTGGGCAGAGCTGCAACTGACCGCTGGAGTTCAGCTCTCGCCGGACGGCAGAAGGCGAAGAACGAAGCCGCTTGCGAGCGGCGCAGTGCAGCGAAGAGCTCTCCGAATTCGCCGCTAGCTCCACGGTCCTTCTCAGCTGCGAGTAGCAGCGCTCGCAGTACACAGAGCTTCGCAAGGCCCGAAGACCCGGAGGGAAGTATCGCACACGAAAATGCGCCAGGACAGAGACGTGTTCTACGTTGTCCCTTCTCGTCATGCAGTTTGTGCCTCTGCTGCTTCTGCTGTAGGTAATCGCTCCTTGAAAGACGAGCGAGAGCGTCCTTCCGGGTGCATTGCACTGAGTCGAGTGCTCGCTCGGGACTTTGCACTCGGGGCCAAGGCAAGAGGGCGTGCTTGCCCGCAGAACTGAGAACACGCTGTTGGGCAGAGCTGCAACTGACCGCTGGAGTTCAGCTCTCGCCGGACGGCAGAAGGCGAAGAACGAAGCCGCTTGCGAGCGGCGCAGTGCAGCGAAGAGCTCTCCGAATTCGCCGCTAGCTCCACGGTCCTTCTCAGCTGCGAGTAGCAGCGCTCGCAGTACACAGAGCTTCGCAAGGCCCGAAGACCCGGAGGGAAGTATCGCACACGAAAATGCGCCAGGACAGAGACGTGTTCTACGTTGTCCCTTCTCGTCATGCAGTTTGTGCCTCTGCTGCTTCTGCTGTTAGGAATCGCTCCTTGAAAGGCGAGCGAGAGCGTCCTTCCGGGTGCATTGCACTGAGTCGAGTGCTCGCTCGGGACTTTGCACTCGGGGCCAAGGCAAGAGGGCGTGCTTGCCCGCAGAACTGAGAACACGCTGTTGGGCAGAGCTGCAACTGACCGCTGGAGTTCAGCTCTCGCCGGACGGCAGAAGGCGAAGAACGAAGCCGCTTGCGAGCGGCGCAGTGCAGCGAAGAGCTCTCCGAATTCGCCGCTAGCTCCACGGTCCTTCTCAGCTGCGAGTAGCAGCGCTCGCAGTACACAGAGCTTCGCAAGGACCGAAGACCCGGAGGGAAGTATCGCACACGAAAATGCGCCAGGACAGAGACGTGTTCTACGTTGTCCCTTCTCGTCATGCAGTTTGTGCCTCTGCTGCTTCTGCTGTAGGTAATCGCTCCTTGAAAGACGAGCGAGAGCGTCCTTCCGGGTGCATTGCACTGAGTCGAGTGCTCGCTCGGGACTTTGCACTCGGGGCCAAGGCAAGAGGGCGTGCTTGCCCGCAGAACCGAGAACACGCTGTTGGGCAGAGCTGCAACTGACCGCTGGAGTTCAGCTCTCGCCGGACGGCAGAAGGCGAAGAACGAAGCCGCTTGCGAGCGGCGCAGTGCAGCGAAGAGCTCTCCGAATTCGCCGCTAGCTCCACGGTCCTTCTCAGCTGCGAGTAGCAGCGCTCGCAGTACACAGGGCTTCGCAAGGCCCGAAGACCCGGAGGGAAGTATCGCACACGAAAATGTGCCAGGACAGAGACGTGTTCTACGTTGTCCCTTCTCGTCATGCAGTTTGTGCCTCTGCTGCTTCTGCTGTTAGGAATCGCTCCTTGAAAGGCGAGCGAGAGCGTCCTTCCGGGTGCATTGCACTGAGTCGAGTGCTCGCTCGGGACTTTGCTCTCGGGGCCAAGGCAAGAGGGCGTGCTTGCCCGCAGAACTGAGAACACGCTGTTGGGCAGAGCTGCAACTGACCGCTGGAGTTCAGCTCTCGCCGGACGGCAGAAGGCGAAGAACGAAGCCACTTGCGAGCGGCGCAGTGCAGCGAAGAGCTCTCCGAATTCGCCGCTAGCTCCACGGTCCTTCTCAGCTGCGAGTAGCAGCGCTCGCAGTACACAGGGCTTCGCAAGGCCCGAAGACCCGGAGGGAAGTATCGCACACGAAAATGTGCCAGGACAGAGACGTGTTCTACGTTGTCCCTTCTCGTCATGCAGTTTGTGCCTCTGCTGCTTCTGCTGTTAGGAATCGCTCCTTGAAAGGCGAGCGAGAGCGTCCTTCCGGGTGCATTGCACTGAGTCGAGTGCTCGCTCGGGGCTTTGCTCTCGGGGCCAAGGCAAGAGGGCGTGCTTGCTCGCAGAACTGAGAACACGCTGTTGGGCAGAGCTGCAACTGACCGCTGGAGTTCAGCTCTCGCCGGACGGCAGAAGGCGAAGAACGAAGCCGCTTGCGAGCGGCGCAGTGCAGCGAAGAGCTCTCCGAATTCGCCGCTAGCTCCACGGTCCTTCTCAGCTGCGAGTAGCAGCGCTCGCAGTACACAGGGCTTCGCAAGGCCCGATGACCCGGAGGGAAGTTTCGCACACGAAAATGTGCCAGGACAGAGACGTGTTCTACGTTGTCCCTTCTCGTCATGCAGTTTGTGCCTCTGCTGCTTCTGCTGTTAGGAATCGCTCCTTGAAAGACGAGCGAGAGCGTCCTTCCGGGTGCATTGCACTGAGTCGAGTGCTCGCTCGGGACTTTGCACTCGGGGCCAAGGCAAGATGGCGTGCTTGCCCGCAGAACTGAGAACACGCTGTTGGGCAGAGCTGCAACTGACCGCTGGAGTTCAGCTCTCGCCGGACGGCAGAAGGCGAAGAACGAAGCCGCTTGCGAGCGGCGCAGTGCAGCGAAGAGCTCTCCGAATTCGCCGCTAGCTCCACGGTCCTTCTCAGCTGCGAGTAGCAGCGCTCGCAGTACACAGGGCTTCGCAAGGCCCGAAGACCCGGAGGGAAGTTTCGCACACGGAAATGTGCCAGGACAGAGACGTGTTCTACGTTGTCCCTTCTCGTCATGCAGTTTGTGCCTCTGCTGCTTCTGCTGTTAGGAATCGCTCCTTGAAAGGCGAGCGAGAGCGTCCTTCCGGGTGCATTGCACTGAGTCGAGTGCTCGCTCGGGGCTTTGCTCTCGGGGCCAAGGCAAGAGGGCGTGCTTGCCCGCAGAACTGAGAACACGCTGTTGGGCAGAGCTGCAACTGACCGCTGGAGTTCAGCTCTCGCCGGACGGCAGAAGGCGAAGAACGAAGCCGCTTGCGAGCGGCGCAGTGCAGCGAAGAGCTCACCGAATTCGCCGCTAGCTCCACGGTCCTTCTCAGCTGCGAGTAGCAGCGCTCGCAGTACACAGGGCTTCGCAAGGCCCGAAGACCCGGAGGGAAGTTTCGCACACGAAAATGTGCCAGGACAGAGACGTGTTCTACGTTGTCCCTTCTCGTCATGCAGTTTGTGCCTCTGCTGCTTCTGCTGTTAGGAATCGCTCCTTGAAAGGCGAGCGAGAGCGTCCTTCCGGGTGCATTGCACTGAGTCGAGTGCTCGCTCGGGACTTTGCACTCGGGGCCAAGGCAAGAGGGCGTGCTTGCCCGCAGAACTGAGAACACGCTGTTGGGCAGAGCTGCAACTGACCGCTGGAGTTCAGCTCTCGCCGGACGGCAGAAGGCGAAGAACGAAGCCGCTTGCGAGCGGCGCAGTGCAGCGAAGAGCTCTCCGAATTCGCCGCTAGCTCCACGGTCCTTCTCAGCTGCGAGTAGCAGCGCTCGCAGTACACAGAGCTTCGCAAGGACCGAAGACCCGGAGGGAAGTATCGCACACGAAAATGCGCCAGGACAGAGACGTGTTCTACGTTGTCCCTTCTCGTCATGCAGTTTGTGCCTCTGCTGCTTCTGCTGTTAGGAATCGCTCCTTGAAAGGCGAGCGAGAGCGTCCTTCCGGGTGCATTGCACTGAGTCGAGTGCTCGCTCGGGACTTTGCACTCGGGGCCAAGGCAAGAGGGCGTGCTTGCCCGCAGAACTGAGAACACGCTGTTGGGCAGAGCTGCAACTGACCGCTGGAGTTCAGCTCTCGCCGGACGGCAGAAGGCGAAGAACGAAGCCGCTTGCGAGCGGCGCAGTGCAGCGAAGAGCTCTCCGAATTCGCCGCTAGCTCCACGGTCCTTCTCAGCTGCGAGTAGCAGCGCTCGCAGTACACAGAGCTTCGCAAGGCCCGAAGACCCGGAGGGAAGTATCGCACACGAAAATGCGCCAGGACAGAGACGTGTTCTACGTTGTCCCTTCTCGTCATGCAGTTTGTGCCTCTGCTGCTTCTGCTGTAGGTAATCGCTCCTTGAAAGACGAGCGAGAGCGTCCTTCCGGGTGCATTGCACTGAGTCGAGTGCTCGCTCGGGACTTTGCACTCGGGGCCAAGGCAAGAGGGCGTGCTTGCCCGCAGAACCGAGAACACGCTGTTGGGCAGAGCTGCAACTGACCGCTGGAGTTCAGCTCTCGCCGGACGGCAGAAGGCGAAGAACGAAGCCGCTTGCGAGCGGCGCAGTGCAGCGAAGAGCTCTCCGAATTCGCCGCTAGCTCCACGGTCCTTCTCAGCTGCGTGTAGCAGCGCTCGCAGTACACAGAGCTTCGCAAGGCCCGAAGACCCGGAGGGAAGTATCGCACACGAAAATGCGCCAGGACAGAGACGTGTTCTACGTTGTCCCTTCTCGTCATGCAGTTTGTGCCTCTGCTGCTTCTGCTGTAGGTAATCGCTCCTTGAAAGACGAGCGAGAGCGTCCTTCCGGGTGCATTGCACTGAGTCGAGTGCTCGCTCGGGACTTTGCTCTCGGGGCCAAGGCAAGAGGGCGTGCTTGCCCGCAGAACTGAGAACACGCTGTTGGGCAGAGCTGCAACTGACCGCTGGAGTTCAGCTCTCGCCGGACGGCAGAAGGCGAAGAACGAAGCCGCTTGCGAGCGGCGCAGTGCAGCGAAGAGCTCTCCGAATTCGCCGCTAGCTCCACGGTCCTTCTCAGCTGCGAGTAGCAGGGCTCGCAGTACACAGAGCTTCGCAAGGCCCGAAGACCCGGAGGGAAGTATCGCACACGAAAATGCGCCAGGACAGAGACGTGTTCTACGTTGTCCCTTCTCGTCATGCAGTTTGTGCCTCTGCTGCTTCTGCTGTAGGTAATCGCTCCTTGAAAGACGAGCGAGAGCGTCCTTCCGGGTGCATTGCACTGAGTCGAGTGCTCGCTCGGGACTTTGCACTCGGGGCCAAGGCAAGAGGGCGTGCTTGCCCGCAGAACTGAGAACACGCTGTTGGGCAGAGCTGCAACTGACCGCTGGAGTTCAGCTCTCGCCGGACGGCAGAAGGCGAAGAACGAAGCCGCTTGCGAGCGGCGCAGTGCAGCGAAGAGCTCTCCGAATTCGCCGCTAGCTCCACGGTCCTTCTCAGCTGCGAGTAGCAGCGCTCGCAGTACACAGGGCTTCGCAAGGCCCGAAGACCCGGAGGGAAGTATCGCACACGAAAATGTGCCAGGACAGAGACGTGTTCTACGTTGTCCCTTCTCGTCATGCAGTTTGTGCCTCTGCTGCTTCTGCTGTTAGGAATCGCTCCTTGAAAGGCGAGCGAGAGCGTCCTTCCGGGTGCATTGCACTGAGTCGAGTGCTCGCTCGGGACTTTGCTCTCGGGGCCAAGGCAAGAGGGCGTGCTTGCCCGCAGAACTGAGAACACGCTGTTGGGCAGAGCTGCAACTGACCGCTGGAGTTCAGCTCTCGCCGGACGGCAGAAGGCGAAGAACGAAGCCACTTGCGAGCGGCGCAGTGCAGCGAAGAGCTCTCCGAATTCGCCGCTAGCTCCACTGTCCTTCTCAGCTGCGAGTAGCAGCGCTCGCAGTACACAGGGCTTCGCAAGGCCCGAAGACCCGGAGGGAAGTATCGCACACGAAAATGTGCCAGGACAGAGACGTGTTCTACGTTGTCCCTTCTCGTCATGCAGTTTGTGCCTCTGCTGCTTCTGCTGTTAGGAATCGCTCCTTGAAAGGCGAGCGAGAGCGTCCTTCCGGGTGCATTGCACTGAGTCGAGTGCTCGCTCGGGGCTTTGCTCTCGGGGCCAAGGCAAGAGGGCGTGCTTGCTCGCAGAACTGAGAACACGCTGTTGGGCAGAGCTGCAACTGACCGCTGGAGTTCAGCTCTCGCCGGACGGCAGAAGGCGAAGAACGAAGCCGCTTGCGAGCGGCGCAGTGCAGCGAAGAGCTCTCCGAATTCGCCGCTAGCTCCACGGTCCTTCTCAGCTGCGAGTAGCAGCGCTCGCAGTACACAGGGCTTCGCAAGGCCCGATGACCCGGAGGGAAGTTTCGCACACGAAAATGTGCCAGGACAGAGACGTGTTCTACGTTGTCCCTTCTCGTCATGCAGTTTGTGCCTCTGCTGCTTCTGCTGTTAGGAATCGCTCCTTGAAAGACGAGCGAGAGCGTCCTTCCGGGTGCATTGCACTGAGTCGAGTGCTCGCTCGGGACTTTGCACTCGGGGCCAAGGCAAGATGGCGTGCTTGCCCGCAGAACTGAGAACACGCTGTTGGGCAGAGCTGCAACTGACCGCTGGAGTTCAGCTCTCGCCGGACGGCAGAAGGCGAAGAACGAAGCCGCTTGCGAGCGGCGCAGTGCAGCGAAGAGCTCTCCGAATTCGCCGCTAGCTCCACGGTCCTTCTCAGCTGCGAGTAGCAGCGCTCGCAGTACACAGGGCTTCGCAAGGCCCGAAGACCCGGAGGGAAGTTTCGCACACGGAAATGTGCCAGGACAGAGACGTGTTCTACGTTGTCCCTTCTCGTCATGCAGTTTGTGCCTCTGCTGCTTCTGCTGTTAGGAATCGCTCCTTGAAAGGCGAGCGAGAGCGTCCTTCCGGGTGCATTGCACTGAGTCGAGTGCTCGCTCGGGGCTTTGCTCTCGGGGCCAAGGCAAGAGGGCGTGCTTGCCCGCAGAACTGAGAACACGCTGTTGGGCAGAGCTGCAACTGACCGCTGGAGTTCAGCTCTCGCCGGACGGCAGAAGGCGAAGAACGAAGCCGCTTGCGAGCGGCGCAGTGCAGCGAAGAGCTCTCCGAATTCGCCGCTAGCTCCACGGTCCTTCTCAGCTGCGAGTAGCAGGGCTCGCAGTACACAGAGCTTCGCAAGGCCCGAAGACCCGGAGGGAAGTATCGCACACGAAAATGCGCCAGGACAGAGACGTGTTCTACGTTGTCCCTTCTCGTCATGCAGTTTGTGCCTCTGCTGCTTCTGCTGTAGGTAATCGCTCCTTGAAAGACGAGCGAGAGCGTCCTTCCGGGTGCATTGCACTGAGTCGAGTGCTCGCTCGGGGCTTTGCTCTCGGGGCCAAGGCAAGAGGGCGTGCTTGCCCGCAGAACTGAGAACACGCTGTTGGGCAGAGCTGCAACTGACCGCTGGAGTTCAGCTCTCGCCGGACGGCAGAAGGCGAAGAACGAAGCCGCTTGCGAGCGGCGCAGTGCAGCGAAGAGCTCTCCGAATTCGCCGCTAGCTCCACGGTCCTTCTCAGCTGCGAGTAGCAGCGCTCGCAGTACACAGGGCTTCGCAAGGCCCGAAGACCCGGAGGGAAGTTTCGCACACGAAAATGTGCCAGGACAGAGACGTGTTCTACGTTGTCCCTTCTCGTCATGCAGTTTGTGCCTCTGCTGCTTATGCTGTTAGGAATCGCTCCTTGAAAGGCGAGCGAGAGCGTCCTTCCGGGTGCATTGCACTGAGTCGAGTGCTCGCTCGGGGCTTTGCACTCGGGGCCAAGGCAAGAGGGCGTGCTTGCCCGCAGAACTGAGAACACGCTGTTGGGCAGAGCTGCAACTGACCGCTGGAGTTCAGCTCTCGCCGGACGGCAGAAGGCGAAGAACGAAGCCGCTTGCGAGCGGCGCAGTGCAGCGAAGAGCTCTCCGAATTCGCCGCTAGCTCCACGGTCCTTCTCAGCTGCGAGTAGCAGCGCTCGCAGTACACAGGGCTTCGCAAGGCCCGAAGACCCGGAGGGAAGTTTCGCACACGGAAATGTGCCAGGACAGAGACGTGTTCTACGTTGTCCCTTCTCGTCATGCAGTTTGTGCCTCTGCTGCTTCTGCTGTTAGGAATCGCTCCTTGAAAGGCGAGCGAGAGCGTCCTTCCGGGTGCATTGCACTGAGTCGAGTGCTCGCTCGGGGCTTTGCTCTCGGGGCCAAGGCAAGAGGGCGTGCTTGCCCGCAGAACTGAGAACACGCTGTTGGGCAGAGCTGCAACTGACCGCTGGAGTTCAGCTCTCGCCGGACGGCAGAAGGCGAAGAACGAAGCCGCTTGCGAGCGGCGCAGTGCAGCGAAGAGCTCTCCGAATTCGCCGCTAGCTCCACGGTCCTTCTCAGCTGCGAGTAGCAGGGCTCGCAGTACACAGAGCTTCGCAAGGCCCGAAGACCCGGAGGGAAGTATCGCACACGAAAATGCGCCAGGACAGAGACGTGTTCTACGTTGTCCCTTCTCGTCATGCAGTTTGTGCCTCTGCTGCTTCTGCTGTAGGTAATCGCTCCTTGAAAGACGAGCGAGAGCGTCCTTCCGGGTGCATTGCACTGAGTCGAGTGCTCGCTCGGGGCTTTGCTCTCGGGGCCAAGGCAAGAGGGCGTGCTTGCCCGCAGAACTGAGAACACGCTGTTGGGCAGAGCTGCAACTGACCGCTGGAGTTCAGCTCTCGCCGGACGGCAGAAGGCGAAGAACGAAGCCGCTTGCGAGCGGCGCAGTGCAGCGAAGAGCTCTCCGAATTCGCCGCTAGCTCCACGGTCCTTCTCAGCTGCGAGTAGCAGCGCTCGCAGTACACAGGGCTTCGCAAGGCCCGAAGACCCGGAGGGAAGTTTCGCACACGAAAATGTGCCAGGACAGAGACGTGTTCTACGTTGTCCCTTCTCGTCATGCAGTTTGTGCCTCTGCTGCTTATGCTGTTAGGAATCGCTCCTTGAAAGGCGAGCGAGAGCGTCCTTCCGGGTGCATTGCACTGAGTCGAGTGCTCGCTCGGGGCTTTGCACTCGGGGCCAAGGCAAGAGGGCGTGCTTGCCCGCAGAACTGAGAACACGCTGTTGGGCAGAGCTGCAACTGACCGCTGGAGTTCAGCTCTCGCCGGACGGCAGAAGGCGAAGAACGAAGCCGCTTGCGAGCGGCGCAGTGCAGCGAAGAGCTCTCCGAATTCGCCGCTAGCTCCACGGTCCTTCTCAGCTGCGAGTAGCAGCGCTCGCAGTACACAGGGCTTCGCAAGGCCCGAAGACCCGGAGGGAAGTTTCGCACACGAAAATGTGCCAGGACAGAGACGTGTTCTACGTTGTCCCTTCTCGTCATGCAGTTTGTGCCTCTGCTGCTTCTGCTGTTAGGAATCGCTCCTTGAAAGGCGAGCGAGAGCGTCCTTCCGGGTGCATTGCACTGAGTCGAGTGCTCGCTCGGGGCTTTGCTCTCGGGGCCAAGGCAAGAGGGCGTGCTTGCCCGCAGAACTGAGAACACGCTGTTGGGCAGAGCTGCAACTGACCGCTGGAGTTCAGCTCTCGCCGGACGGCAGAAGGCGAAGAACGAAGCCGCTTGCGAGCGGCGCAGTGCAGCGAAGAGCTCTCCGAATTCGCCGCTAGCTCCACGGTCCTTCTCAGCTGCGAGTAGCAGCGCTCGCAGTACACAGGGCTTCGCAAGGCCCGAAGACTCGGAGGGAAGTTTCGCACACGAAAATGCGCCAGGACAGAGACGTGTTCTACGTTGTCCCTTCTCGTCATGCAGTTTGTGCCTCTGCTGCTTCTGCTGTTAGGAATCGCTCCTTGAAAGGCGAGCGAGAGCGTCCTTCCGGGTGCATTGCACTGAGTCGAGTGCTCGCTCGGGGCTTTGCTCTCGGGGCCAAGGCAAGAGGGCGTGCTTGCCCGCAGAACTGAGAACACGCTGTTGGGCAGAGCTGCAACTGACCGCTGGAGTTCAGCTCTCGCCGGACGGCAGAAGGCGAAGAACGAAGCCGCTTGCGAGCGGCGCAGTGCAGCGAAGAGCTCTCCGAATTCGCCGCTAGCTCCACGGTCCTTCTCAGCTGCGAGTAGCAGCGCTCGCAGTACACAGAGCTTCGCAAGGCCCGAAGACCCGGAGGGAAGTTTCGCACACGAAAATGTGCCAGGACAGAGACGTGTTCTACGTTGTCCCTTCTCGTCATGCAGTTTGTGCCTCTGCTGCTTCTGCTGTTAGGAATCGCTCCTTGAAAGGCAAGCGAGAGCGTCCTTCCGGGTGCATTGCACTGAGTCGAGTGCTCGCTCGGGGCTTTGCTCTCGGGGCCAAGGCAAGAGGGCGTGCTTGCCCGCAGAACTGAGAACACGCTGTTGGGCAGAGCTGCAACTGACCGCTGGAGTTCAGCTCTCGCCGGACGGCAGAAGGCGAAGAACGAAGCCGCTTGCGAGCGGCGCAGTGCAGCGAAGAGCTCTCCGAATTCGCCGCTAGCTCCACGGTCCTTCTCAGCTGCGAGTAGCAGCGCTCGCAGTACACAGGGCTTCGCAAGGCCCGAAGACTCGGAGGGAAGTTTCGCACACGAAAATGCGCCAGGACAGAGACGTGTTCTACGTTGTCCCTTCTCGTCATGCAGTTTGTGCCTCTGCTGCTTCTGCTGTTAGGAATCGCTCCTTGAAAGGCGAGCGAGCGCGTCCTTCCGGGTGCATTGCACTGAGTCGAGTGCTCGCTCGGGACTTTGCTCTCGGGGCCAAGGCAAGAGGGCGTGCTTGCCCGCAGAACTGAGAACACGCTGTTGGGCAGAGCTGCAACTGACCGCTGGAGTTCAGCTCTCGCCGGACGGCAGAAGGCGAAGAACGAAGCCGCTTGCGAGCGGCGCAGTGCAGCGAAGAGCTCTCCGAATTCGCCGCTAGCTCCACGGTCCTTCTCAGCTGCGAGTAGCAGCGCTCGCAGTACACAGGGCTTCGCAAGGACCGAAGACCCGGAGGGAAGTATCGCACACGAAAATGCGCCAGGACAGAGACGTGTTCTACGTTGTCCCTTCTCGTCATGCAGTTTGTGCCTCTGCTGCTTCTGCTGTTAGGAATCGCTCCTTGAAAGGCGAGCGAGAGCGTCCTTCCGGGTGCATTGCACTGAGTCGAGTGCTCGCTCGGGACTTTGCACTCGGGGCCAAGGCAAGAGGACGTGCTTGCCCGCAGAACTGAGAACACGCTGTTGGGCAGAGCTGCAACTGACCGCTGGAGTTCAGCTCTCGCCGGACGGCAGAAGGCGAAGAACGAAGCCGCTTGCGAGCGGCGCAGTGCAGCGAAGAGCTCTCCGAATTCGCCGCTAGCTCCACGGTCCTTCTCAGCTGCGAGTAGCAGCGCTCGCAGTACACAGGGCTTCGCAAGGCCCGAAGACCCGGAGGGAAGTATCGCACACGAAAATGCGCCAGGACAGAGACGTGTTCTACGTTGTCCCTTCTCGTCATGCAGTTTGTGCCTCTGCTGCTTCTGCTGTTAGGAATCGCTCCTTGAAAGGCGAGCGAGAGCGTCCTTCCGGGTGCATTGCACTGAGTCGAGTGCTCGCTCGGGACTTTGCTCTCGGGGCCAAGGCAAGAGGGCGTGCTTGCCCGCAGAACTGAGAACACGCTGTTGGGCAGAGCTGCAACTGACCGCTGGAGTTCAGCTCTCGCCGGACGGCAGAAGGCGAAGAACGAAGCCGCTTGCGAGCGGCGCAGTGCAGCGAAGAGCTCTCCGAATTCGCCGCTAGCTCCACGGTCCTTCTCAGCTGCGAGTAGCAGCGCTCGCAGTACACAGAGCTTCGCAAGGCCCGAAGACCCGGAGGGAAGTATCGCACACGGAAATGTGCCAGGACAGAGACGTGTTCTACGTTGTCCCTTCTCGTCATGCAGTTTGTGCCTCTGCTGCTTCTGCTGTTAGGAATCGCTCCTTGAAAGGCGAGCGAGCGCGTCCTTCCGGGTGCATTGCACTGAGTCGAGTGCTCGCTCGGGACTTTGCTCTCGGGGCCAAGGCAAGAGGGCGTGCTTGCCCGCAGAACTGAGAACACGCTGTTGGGCAGAGCTGCAACTGACCGCTGGAGTTCAGCTCTCGCCGGACGGCAGAAGGCGAAGAACGAAGCCGCTTGCGAGCGGCGCAGTGCAGCGAAGAGCTCTCCGAATTCGCCGCTAGCTCCACGGTCCTTCTCAGCTGCGAGTAGCAGCGCTCGCAGTACACAGGGCTTCGCAAGGCCCGAAGACCCGGAGGGAAGTATCGCACACGAAAATGCGCCAGGACAGAGACGTGTTCTACGTTGTCCCTTCTCGTCATGCAGTTTGTGCCTCTGCTGCTTCTGCTGTTAGGAATCGCTCCTTGAAAGGCGAGCGAGAGCGTCCTTCCGGGTGCATTGCACTGAGTCGAGTGCTCGCTCGGGACTTTGCTCTCGGGGCCAAGGCAAGAGGGCGTGCTTGCCCGCAGAACTGAGAACACGCTGTTGGGCAGAGCTGCAACTGACCGCTGGAGTTCAGCTCTCGCCGGACGGCAGAAGGCGAAGAACGAAGCCGCTTGCGAGCGGCGCAGTGCAGCGAAGAGCTCTCCGAATTCGCCGCTAGCTCCACGGTCCTTCTCAGCTGCGAGTAGCAGCGCTCGCAGTACACAGAGCTTCGCAAGGCCCGAAGACCCGGAGGGAAGTTTCGCACACGAAAATGCGCCAGGACAGAGACGTGTTCTACGTTGTCCCTTCTCGTCATGCAGTTTGTGCCTCTGCTGCTTCTGCTGTTAGGAATCGCTCCTTGAAAGGCGAGCGAGAGCGTCCTTCCGGGTGCATTGCACTGAGTCGAGTGCTCGCTCGGGACTTTGCTCTCGGGGCCAAGGCAAGAGGGCGTGCTTGCCCGCAGAACTGAGAACACGCTGTTGGGCAGAGCTGCAACTGACCGCTGGAGTTCAGCTCTCGCCGGACGGCAGAAGGCGAAGAACGAAGCCGCTTGCGAGCGGCGCAGTGCAGCGAAGAGCTCTCCGAATTCGCCGCTAGCTCCACGGTCCTTCTCAGCTGCGAGTAGCAGCGCTCGCAGTACACAGGGCTTCGCAAGGCCCGAAGACCCGGAGGGAAGTATCGCACACGAAAATGCGCCAGGACAGAGACGTGTTCTACGTTGTCCCTTCTCGTCATGCAGTTTGTGCCTCTGCTGCTTCTGCTGTTAGGAATCGCTCCTTGAAAGGCGAGCGAGAGCGTCCTTCCGGGTGCATTGCACTGAGTCGAGTGCTCGCTCGGGACTTTGCTCTCGGGGCCAAGGCAAGAGGGCGTGCTTGCCCGCAGAACTGAGAACACGCTGTTGGGCAGAGCTGCAACTGACCGCTGGAGTTCAGCTCTCGCCGGACGGCAGAAGGCGAAGAACGAAGCCGCTTGCGAGCGGCGCAGTGCAGCGAAGAGCTCTCCGAATTCGCCGCTAGCTCCACGGTCCTTCTCAGCTGCGAGTAGCAGCGCTCGCAGTACACAGAGCTTCGCAAGGCCCGAAGACCCGGAGGGAAGTATCGCACACGGAAATGTGCCAGGACAGAGACGTGTTCTACGTTGTCCCTTCTCGTCATGCAGTTTGTGCCTCTGCTGCTTCTGCTGTTAGGAATCGCTCCTTGAAAGGCGAGCGAGCGCGTCCTTCCGGGTGCATTGCACTGAGTCGAGTGCTCGCTCGGGACTTTGCTCTCGGGGCCAAGGCAAGAGGGCGTGCTTGCCCGCAGAACTGAGAACACGCTGTTGGGCAGAGCTGCAACTGACCGCTGGAGTTCAGCTCTCGCCGGACGGCAGAAGGCGAAGAACGAAGCCGCTTGCGAGCGGCGCAGTGCAGCGAAGAGCTCTCCGAATTCGCCGCTAGCTCCACGGTCCTTCTCAGCTGCGAGTAGCAGCGCTCGCAGTACACAGGGCTTCGCAAGGCCCGAAGACCCGGAGGGAAGTATCGCACACGAAAATGCGCCAGGACAGAGACGTGTTCTACGTTGTCCCTTCTCGTCATGCAGTTTGTGCCTCTGCTGCTTCTGCTGTTAGGAATCGCTCCTTGAAAGGCGAGCGAGAGCGTCCTTCCGGGTGCATTGCACTGAGTCGAGTGCTCGCTCGGGACTTTGCTCTCGGGGCCAAGGCAAGAGGGCGTGCTTGCCCGCAGAACTGAGAACACGCTGTTGGGCAGAGCTGCAACTGACCGCTGGAGTTCAGCTCTCGCCGGACGGCAGAAGGCGAAGAACGAAGCCGCTTGCGAGCGGCGCAGTGCAGCGAAGAGCTCTCCGAATTCGCCGCTAGCTCCACGGTCCTTCTCAGCTGCGAGTAGCAGCGCTCGCAGTACACAGAGCTTCGCAAGGCCCGAAGACCCGGAGGGAAGTTTCGCACACGAAAATGCGCCAGGACAGAGACGTGTTCTACGTTGTCCCTTCTCGTCATGCAGTTTGTGCCTCTGCTGCTTCTGCTGTTAGGAATCGCTCCTTGAAAGGCGAGCGAGAGCGTCCTTCCGGGTGCATTGCACTGAGTCGAGTGCTCGCTCGGGACTTTGCTCTCGGGGCCAAGGCAAGAGGGCGTGCTTGCTCGCAGAACTGAGAACACGCTGTTGGGCAGAGCTGCAACTGACCGCTGGAGTTCAGCTCTCGCCGGACGGCAGAAGGCGAAGAACGAAGCCGCTTGCGAGCGGCGCAGTGCAGCGAAGAGCTCTCCGAATTCGCCGCTAGCTCCACGGTCCTTCTCAGCTGCGAGTAGCAGCGCTCGCAGTACACAGGGCTTCGCACCTCTAAATGTTTTACTACTGTGTTATGATTCTGTCTTCAGTTAATAGAACCCGATATACAACAAAGAGATGGGAGCACATGGAGATGCATTGGAGAGCCTACGCTGGAGGTAACACATTCATTTTTTACTCAAACAAATCCAAATTAGAAATGTTGAAAATTACCTGGGGCCATTTCAACAGCCAGCAAACTGACTAACACAACCAATCTTTGGCTTCTATTCAATCCTTTGCTTGTTTTACCTGGACCTTGAAGATCTGTCTGCAGCCTTCCTCTCTGCAAATATATCACACTCGTCCTATTGAGAACCCATGGCTCATCACAGCTGCTTCGCCACGCCTGCTTCCAGAAGAACTGGCAACTACAAGCTGGGAGCCAAGAGATACAACACTTCACTTGGAAAAGGGCCTTCCATGAATCCTAGAATCCCAGAATGGTTTGGACTGGAAGCGACCTTAGAGACAAATTATCTTCTTCCCACATCCTGACACGGGCAGGGACACTTTTCCACTAGTCCAGGTTGCTCCATGTCCGCTCCAGCCTGGCCCTGGACGCTTCCTGCCATGGGGCTCCTACACAGCCTCTTTGAACAACATGTGCCTCAGCACCCACCCAAGGAAGAATTCCTTTCCAATATCCCATCTATCCCAGCCCTCTGGCAGTTTGAAGCTATTCCCCCTTGTCCTGCGAGTCCAGACCCTTTTCCAAAGTCCCTCCCCAGCTATCTTGGAGCCCCAGCAGGCACTGCAAAGGGCTCGAAGATCTCCCTGGAGCCTTCTGTTCTCCAGATTGGACACCCTCAGCTCTCCCAGACTGTCCTAGAGCAAAGAAGCTCCACCTTTCAAAGCACCTTAGACGCCTCCTACCGGCCAAACTCGATGGCAACGCTGGCCTTCCGGGCCCTACGGATATCGCTTCCGGTGTCGTTCGGGGTCACTCCCAGCTCTCTTCCCGCCCCCCATGGGGCCCTCAGGCGATGCCGCTCCTACGCCACTTCTGCCGCTGTCAGACCAACGGGGGGGCCGGGGGCCAGCCCAGACTCATCCACAATCCACACTGTCCTCGGCGGCTGCTGCGGGCTCACGGCGGCCCACACACCCGGAAGCAGAGCTCCGAACACAGAGGATCATAGCCCCACATTTGTGTTCGTCTCTGCACAAGGCAGGCCAGTCTTGCCATGCCCAGACTTTTCAGTTCAGCACGAGAATGAGAATACACCTGCGCCATGGGGGAGGAAACCTCTAAAGACTCCCTCATACGTGGTCGCTCAACTTAATGCCTAGGCACTTGCCATTCCTAAGGCTACACTAAAGCCTTTTTTACCTTGCGGGTAAGAAATGCCGTTGTTCTCGTGTGCAGCTAAAGGCGCAGCACAGGCAGGCCGGGACAAAAGCTGGGGCAGAGCCCTTCCTCACTCCTTCGCTGTGCTGTACTCCATGCAGCTAGAGCGAAGCGAGAAGGACGCGAGGAAGAAAAAGGCGTTCTTAAAGTAGCACCCTGGCAGCAGCCCTGAAAAGGCGCATAACACACGGCATCTCGCTGCCCTCCGTTCTACATACTCGCGGCTCCCTCTGCCGACTTGCAAAAGTTGCTACCAGAGCAGAGGCGGCCAGATTGAAGAGGCAGTGCCTAGGTTCACCTTCTCCTTACTGCACGTAAGCCACGTCCAGCTCCTCGCTGCACTCTGGATTTCCCTTCTCCGAGGCACTTACCGTGGTGCTGTGTGCAACTCGGCGCCTAGAAGTGACCGCCAATGCTTTCACAGCGGGCTGCAAGGGAACCAAGGAGCAGCACAAGCAGCAGTGCTTCAGCTTGCTCCTTCCGACTGCTAAGGGCACTTGGGAAGGCAAGCGAGAGTCAACCACCTTCCTCTCCTAGTAGCCTGTAACGTGGTGCACACAAGCACGGGACTAGTGCCGCTTCGTTCACCGCCCTCGCCCAAGCGTGGAGCCGCTTTCACTTGCCGGCGGCCAGAAGCCGCTGCAAGGGCGCCACACAACCACAAGTGCGCCGGCAGCCAAGAGCTAGAGAACGCTGCTTCTGCCCAAGCCCGCCTAGGGCGTGCACCTTTGTTCTCAGAGCTCCGTGCAACAGTCTGCCTCTCTCGCAGTTCGAATGGAAAACGAAAGCTTTTCGCCTACGCCCGTCACAGAGATCCGTTGCCAGGACGAGAATGCCTTGTGGCCGGAGCTCGCCCCCGCCGCGAGGAAGCTGCTATTAGCACCGCGTTGCAGGGACACGTCTCGCTTCTTGACTACGTGCTCAGCGCTCTCCGAATTCGCCGCTAGCTCCACGGTCTTTCTCAGCTGCAAGTAGCAGCGCTCACAGTACATAGAGCTTCGCAAGGACCGAAGACCCGGAGGGAAGTATCGCACTCGAAAATGTGCCAGGATAGAGACGTTCTACACTGAGTAGAGACACAGACAGACAGAGAGTTCTACACTGCCCCTTCTCGTCGGCCATCTTGTGCTCTGCTGCCTCTGCTGTGACGAATAGGTCCTTGAAAGGCGAGCGACAGCGGCTCTCCAGGCACTGAAGAGAGTTCCCTAGGGACTTTTCGATGTAAAACTTTTTCCACCTCCAAAAATACATGGGTAAGTCCTAAAAGTTTTGGTTTTCTTAAGAATAGTTTCGCCCAAGTTTTGCTGTTCTAAACACCCATGGTTTCAGTCTTCACTTAACTGTTTGTTTCTGTCTTTTTGGCTAGTGGCAATCTAATTCTAAGGTAACTAGATGTGTTGGAAATCCATAAATTACATCTCAAGTTAGGTGGGAAAATTGGCTCGGAAGAAAATGGAATTGAGAATTTGGAAAGAATCCAGAGTGAGCTGATGTCACAATCCGAGATTCCCTTGGGTTCCAAATCCTTTCATTTGTGTTTTTGTGGGCTTTTTGAAGGCGGTGTACAGTTGAAGCCATGATTTAGCTGCGGTGAGACCTGCTCTGCTGTAAAAGCATTATTTTCTCAGTGAGCATGGACAACAGTTAGAGTGTCGTCTTTTAAGATTCCCTGCACTCCACTTATGGTGGCAAAAGCAGTGCCTTGACTGTAATCATAAAAGTGATTACAGCTTCATTGCTTTGACATCATGTAGGATGCTTCCTCCATCTGCTGTGGTCAGCATTAAGTAACAGATTTCTCAGTTTCTAGGAAGAGTCTAGCAAACAATCACCTTGCTCCTTCTCTTGCATTTATTCATCACTGCTATGCTGCTATACAGACAGGTAGTCTGTTTATGATTCAACAATTCAATGGGACATCAAGTAAATAACAAAGCAAAACTAACTACCGAAAGCACTATAAGGGCCAGAGATTAGCTTGGATCAAAACAGGTATTCTCCTAGCATTGTTTACAAACGAGTCAGCATGTGAAACAGAAGGCACAATGTAGTTTGTGCCTTGTTTTGGGCATGCCCGGAAGAAGGAAATTCTGATTTCACATACGGGAAAAGAAATGTTGACATTTGAATGAGATTGTTCATACTCCAGTAAAGGTTGCTTTGAAAGGTTGTGGAAGTCCTGTTAGGAAACATGGCTTTACAAGTCCTTTCCACCAGGAGACAACAGCTGCAGAACATCTGGGTGTGCCAGTGTTGAGAGCACCAGCAAAGATCAAAGTGGAGAAGTTGGTGAACAATGGCAGTGGCCTGGCGGAGGGCAAGTGGGGTGCTGGCTGTGGGACCAGGGGAGTCCTGACTGATTTAGGAGGCGTGTGATGGTCTGTGCCAGCAAGCGGAGTAGTGCTGTGGCCTTGGCACACTGCTAATACTGGAATTCAGTGGGGTCACTGGGCAGGCTGAGTGTGTGAGCTGCTGGAGGGACCCAGTTTGCCCACATGTAAACATCCAGTCTCACTCTTGCCAGCCACAGAAAGGAGCAGGATGTGGCTGCTGGCGATGCCTGTCACGTATATGTAGTGTATATGTGTGCTATCCCAGCCTGCTGGGAACGCTTCTTCTTTGGGACTGCTTGGGCTGAGGGAGAGAAAGCAGTGGTAGTTTCTGAGGTTTCGAGTTTGTTCGAGTTTCTCAGGCTGTTTCTGGAGCCACCCCGAGTTCTCTTCCTTGAAGCATTTCAAGTCCTGCTAATTTTCAAAATTCAAACAGACACAGCCCTAAGCTAGTTGATCTGACTTCAGAGCTATTCTTACGCTGAGCTGTTGGATGATCTGATCTCCTGAGATGTCTTCCATCTCAGTTTATGACCTGGTTCTTGTGAAAAGTAGGATCTTTTAGCCTGGAGAAGAGAGGTTTCTGGAGAGACAGTATTGTGGCCTTTGAATATGTAAAGAGGGTATAAGACAAATGGAGAAAGACTTTTTAGGAAAGTTTGCAGAGACAGGATAAGGGGCCATGCTTTCAAACTGAGACTAGGTTTAGATTGGCTAAAAGGAAAAACTTTTCTACAATGAAGCTGGTGAGACACTCAAACGGGTGTTCCAGAGAAGTTGTGGATGCCCCATCATTGAGAGTGCTCCTTATCAGTTTGGCTAGTCTTGAGCAATTTGATCTACTGTAAGATCTACCTGGCAAGGAAGTTGGACTACATGATCTTTAATCACAGACTGTTGTATGATTCCGTGGAAGACAGAATGCAATAAAGTTCATATTTCAGATTTTGGCGCAGACATATTTATTTTTTCTCACTTTATGCATCATTGCAATGACAACTTGTTAGCTTCTGAAATGATTAGCTGAGATTGATTTCCTTCCTTAGTTTCATTTTCTCTGTTATTCCTTCACTCTTGGACTTTTTTTTTCACTAGATTCCCTCTTTCAGTAAACTGCCCTTAAGTATCACTTTGCTCCCCACCTGGCTTTTTTTTTTTTTTCAATGACACCTTTTCACTGGTTCGTTTTGGGCCTTTGCTGCTTGAAGTCCAGCAGCCTCCTTGTCTGAGCATTACGGAGCTTTCTTTACAGCTTCATCACTATGCAAAAAGCCATAAATTACTGTGTTCCATCTCACATACCATCAAGTATCACACTAATATTCCCTCTGCTGAATAGCTGGTTGGTTTACATAGACCAGCCAAATACCAGGAAATCCAGATGGCAGCAAGAATCTTGTAGACTACTCCCGCTGTTCATTTAAATTCTGGAGAAGTCACGTGAGGTATCACATTCTCTTGAAAGAAGTGTCTATCATCTCGGACATTCTAGAATGGGCTATTAATATTGTCATGAGTTTCTGGCTAGACTTTTTAGTATGCAAATTCAAATTCAAATGATCTGAAATGATAGAACTTCAAGAAATTTTTTTTCCCAGAATCGAAGTATGATGGAGTTCCATAGGGAGAATCTTAATCTTAGTTATTCTATTCCATCTCACATCATGGCTGGGGGCAGGGAGAAGGGAGTATCTTTGGGGGACAATGGGTTCCGGTGTAGTCAGTAAGCTGGGCAGAGGAGCCATCAGGTATTTTCTGTTGTTGGGCGGGGGGGGGGGGGGATTCGTGTGAACTCTTCCTTTCTTGTACCCTGCCACTAGTATTGTTGCTAAAATTGTTTGTTTTCTCATCCAAGTGACAAAATCAGCACACTTAATGAGGGATGAAGAGGGAGCAGCGACCTCAGAACAGGAGGAAGAAGAAGCAGAGCCTGCTGTCCTCCAGAAGAAAAAAACACTACCAGCCAACTTTGCATCATCTGTGAACTTCCTGGGCGTGTACTCTATCCCCTTGTCCAGAACACTGAGCAAGATATTAAACAAGACTGGGCCCAAGACCGAGCCTTGGGGACCAGCTGGATGAACTCTATTTCCCACCACTCTGTGGGCCTGGCCATCACCCAGTTTGTCACCCAGCAAACAGCCCACCCATGCAAACCATAAGCAGACAGTTTCTTCAGGAGAATGATGTGAGACTCATTGCAAAAAGGATCAGGGAGATGCCTAGGAAGAGTCTCAGGTGAATCCAGGAGACTATAGTGGAGGAAGGACGCGAGGAAGAAGAAGGCGTTCTTAAAGTGGCACCCTGGCAGCAGCCCTGAAAGGGCGCATAACACACGGCGTCTCGCTGCCCTCCGTTCTACATACTCGCGGCTCCCTCTGCCGACTTGCAAAAGTTGCTACCAGAGCAGAGGCGGCCAGATTGAAGAGGCAGTGCCTAGGTTCACCTTCTCCTTACTGCACGTAAGCCACGTCCAGCTCCTCGCTGCACTCTGGATTTCCCTTCTCCGCGGCACTTACAGTGGTGCTGTGTGCAACTCGGCGCCTAGAAGCGACCGCCAATGCTTTCACAGCGGGCTGCAAGGGAACCAAGGAGCAGCACAAGCAGCAGTGCTTCAGCTTGCTCCTTCCGACTGCTAAGGGCACTTGGGAAGGCAAGCGAGAGTCAACCACCTTCCTCTCCTAGTAGCCTGTAACGTGGTGCACACAAGCACGGGACTAGTGCCGCTTCGTTCACCGCCCTCGCCCAAGCGTGGAGCCGCTTTCACTTGCCGGCGGCCAGAAGCCACTGCAAGGGCGCCACACAACCACAAGTGCGCCGGCAGCCAAGAGCTAGAGAACGCTGCTTCTGCCCAAGCCCGCCTAGGGCGTGCACCTTTGTTCTCAGAGCTCCGTGCAACAGTCTGCCTCTCTCGCAGTTCGAATGGAAAACGAAAGCTTTTCGCCTACGCCCTTCACAGAGATCCGTTGCCAGGACGAGAATGTCTTGTGGCCGGAGCTCGCCCCGGCCGCGAGGAAGCTGCTATTAGCACCGCGTTGCAGGGCCACGTCTCGCTTCTTGACTACGTGCTCAGCGCTCTCCGAATTCGCCGCTAGCTCCACGGTCTTTCTCAGCTGCAAGTAGCAGCGCTCACAGTACATAGAGCTTCGCAAGGCCCGAAGACCCGGAGGGAAGTATCGCACACGGAAATGTGCCAGGACAGAGACGTGTTCTACGTTGTCCCTTCTCGTCATGCAGTTTGTGCCTCTGCTGCTTCTGCTGTTAGGAATCGCTCCTTGAAAGGCGAGCGAGCGCGTCCTTCCGGGTGCATTGCACTGAGTCGAGTGCTCGCTCGGGACTTTGCTCTCGGGGCCAAGGCAAGAGGGCGTGCTTGCCCGCAGAACTGAGAACACGCTGTTGGGCAGAGCTGCAACTGACCGCTGGAGTTCAGCTCTCGCCGGACGGCAGAAGGCGAAGAACGAAGCCGCTTGCGAGCGGCGCAGTGCAGCGAAGAGCTCTCCGAATTCGCCGCTAGCTCCACGGTCCTTCTCAGCTGCGAGTAGCAGCGCTCGCAGTACACAGAGCTTCGCAAGGCCCGAAGACCCGGAGGGAAGTATGGCACACGGAAATGTGCCAGGACAGAGACGTGTTCTACGTTGTCCCTTCTCGTCATGCAGTTTGTGCCTCTGCTGCTTCTGCTGTTAGGAATCGCTCCTTGAAAGGCGAGCAACAGCGTCTTTCCGGGTGCATTGCACTGAGTCGAGTGCTCGCTCGGGACTTTGCTCTCGGGGCCAAGGCAAGAGGGCGTGCTTGCCCGCAGAACTGAGAACACGCTGTTGGGCAGAGCTGCAACTGACCGCTGGAGTTCAGCTCTCGCCGGACGGCAGAAGGCGAAGAACGAAGCCGCTTGCGAGCGGCGCAGTGCAGCGAAGAGCTCTCCGAATTAGCCGCTAGCTCCACGGTCCTTCTCAGCTGCGAGTAGCAGCGCTCGCACTACACAGAGCTTCGCAAGGCCCGAAGACCCGGAGGGAAGTATCGCACACGAAAATGTGCCAGGACAGAGACGTGTTCTACGTTGTCCCTTCTCGTCATGCAGTTTGTGCCTCTGCTGCTTCTGCTGTTAGGAATCGCTCCTTGAAAGACGAGCGAGAGCGTCCTTCTGGGTGCATTGCACTAAGTCGAATGCTCGCTCGGGACTTTGCTCTCGGGGCCAAGGCAAGAGGGCGTGCTTGCCCGCAGAACTGAGAACACGCTGTTGGGCAGAGCTGCAACTGACCGCTGGAGTTCAGCTCTCGCCGGACGGCAGAAGGCGAAGAACGAAGCCGCTTGCGAGCGGCGCAGTGCAGCGAAGAGCTCTCCGAATTCGCCGCTAGCTCCACGGTCCTTCTCAGCTGCGAGTAGCAGCGCTCGCAGTACACAGGGCTTCGCAAGGCCCGAAGACCCGGAGGGAAGTATCGCACACGAAAATGTGCCAGGACAGAGACGTGTTCTACGTTGTCCCTTCTCGTCATGCAGTTTGTGCCTCTGCTGCTTCTGCTGTTAGGAATCGCTCCTTGAAAGGCGAGCGAGAGCGTCCTTCTGGGTGCATTGCACTGAGTCGAGTGCTCGCTCGGGACTTTGCTCTCGGGGCCAAGGCAAGAGGGCGTGCTTGCCCGCAGAACTGAGAACACGCTGTTGGGCAGAGCTGAAACTTACCGCTGGAGTTCAGCTCTCGCCGGACGGCAGAAGGCGAAGAACGAAGCCGCTTGCGAGCGGCGCAGTGCAGCGAAGAGCTCTCCGAATTCGCCGCTAGCTCCACGGTCCTTCTCAGCTGCGAGTAGCAGCGCTCGCAGTACACAGGGCTTCGCAAGGCCCGAAGACCCGGAGGGAAGTTTCGCACACGAAAATGTGCCAGGACAGAGACGTGTTCTACGTTGTCCCTTCTCGTCATGCAGTTTGTGCCTCTGCTGCTTCTGCTGTTAGGAATCGCTCCTTGAAAGGCGAGCGAGAGCGTCCTTCCGGGTGCATTGCACTGAGTCGAGTGCTCGCTCGGGACTTTGCTCTCGGGGCCAAGGCAAGAGGGCGTGCTTGCCCGCAGAACTGAGAACACGCTGTTGGGCAGAGCTGCAACTGACCGCTGGAGTTCAGCTCTCGCCGGACGGCAGAAGGCGAAGAACGAAGCCGCTTGCGAGCGGCGCAGTGCAGCGAAGAGCTCTCCGAATTCGCCGCTAGCTCCACGGTCCTTCTCAGCTGCGAGTAGCAGCGCTCGCAGTACACAGGGCTTCGCAAGGCCCGAAGACCCGGAGGGAAGTATCGCACACGAAAATGTGCCAGGACAGAGACGTGTTCTACGTTGTCCCTTCTCGTCATGCAGTTTGTGCCTCTGCTGCTTCTGCTGCTAGGAATCGCTCCTTGAAAGACGAGCGAGAGCGTCCTTCCGGGTGCATTGCACTGAGTCGAGTGCTCGCTCGGGACTTTGCTCTCGGGGCCAAGGCAAGAGGGCGTGCTTGCCCGCAGAACTGAGAACACGCTGTTGGGCAGAGCTGCAACTGACCGCTGGAGTTCAGCTCTCGCCGGACGGCAGAAGGCGAAGAACGAAGCCGCTTGCGAGCGGCGCAGTGCAGCGAAGAGCTCTCCGAATTCGCCGCTAGCTCCACGGTCCTTCTCAGCTGCGAGTAGCAGCGCTCGCAGTACACAGGGCTTCGCAAGGCCCGAAGACCCGGAGGGAAGTATCGCACACGAAAATGCGCCAGGACAGAGACGTGTTCTACGTTGTCCCTTCTCGTCATGCAGTTTGTGCCTCTGCTGCTTCTGCTGTTAGGAATCGCTCCTTGAAAGGCGAGCGAGAGCGTCCTTCCGGGTGCATTGCACTGAGTCGAGTGCTCGCTCGGGACTTGGCTCTCGGGGCCAAGGCAAGAGGGCGTGCTTGCCCGCAGAACTGAGAACACGCTGTTGGGCAGAGCTGCAACTGACCGCTGGAGTTCAGCTCTCGCCGGACGGCAGAAGGCGAAGAACGAAGCCGCTTGCGAGCGGCGCAGTGCAGCGAAGAGCTCTCCGAATTCGCCGCTAGCTCCACGGTCCTTCTCAGCTGCGAGTAGCAGCGCTCGCAGTACACAGAGCTTCGCAAGGCCCGAAGACCCGGAGGGAAGTATGGCACACGGAAATGTGCCAGGACAGAGACGTGTTCTACGTTGTCCCTTCTCGTCATGCAGTTTGTGCCTCTGCTGCTTCTGCTGTTAGGAATCGCTCCTTGAAAGACGAGCGAGAGCGTCCTTCCGGGTGCATTGCACTGAGTCGAGTGCTCGCTCGGGACTTTGCTCTCGGGGCCAAGGCAAGAGGGCGTGCTTGCCCGCAGAACTGAGAACACGCTGTTGGGCAGAGCTGCAACTGACCGCTGGAGTTCAGCTCTCGCCGGACGGCAGAAGGCGAAGAACGAAGCCGCTTGCGAGCGGCGCAGTGCAGCGAAGAGCTCTCCGAATTCGCCGCTAGCTCCACGGTCCTTCTCAGCTGCGAGTAGCAGCGCTCGCAGTACACAGAGCTTCGCAAGGCCCGAAGACCCGGAGGGAAGTATCGCACACGAAAATGTGCCAGGACAGAGACGTGTTCTACGTTGTCCCTTCTCGTCATGCAGTTTGTGCCTCTGCTGCTTCTGCTGTAGGTAATCGCTCCTTGAAAGACGAGCGAGAGCGTCCTTCCGGGTGCATTGCACTGAGTCGAGTGCTCGCTCGGGACTTTGCACTCGGGGCCAAGGCAAGAGGGCGTGCTTGCCCGCAGAACTGAGAACACGCTGTTGGGCAGAGCTGCAACTGACCGCTGGAGTTCAGCTCTCGCCGGACGGCAGAAGGCGAAGAACGAAGCCGCTTGCGAGCGGCGCAGTGCAGCGAAGAGCTCTCCGAATTCGCCGCTAGCTCCACGGTCCTTCTCAGCTGCGAGTAGCAGCGCTCGCAGTACACAGAGCTTCGCAAGGCCCGAAGACCCGGAGGGAAGTATGGCACACGGAAATGTGCCAGGACAGAGACGTGTTCTACGTTGTCCCTTCTCGTCATGCAGTTTGTGCCTCTGCTGCTTCTGCTGTTAGGAATCGCTCCTTGAAAGACGAGCGAGAGCGTCCTTCCGGGTGCATTGCACTGAGTCGAGTGCTCGCTCGGGACTTTGCTCTCGGGGCCAAGGCAAGAGGGCGTGCTTGCCCGCAGAACTGAGAACACGCTGTTGGGCAGAGCTGCAACTGACCGCTGGAGTTCAGCTCTCGCCGGACGGCAGAAGGCGAAGAACGAAGCCGCTTGCGAGCGGCGCAGTGCAGCGAAGAGCTCTCCGAATTCGCCGCTAGCTCCACGGTCCTTCTCAGCTGCGAGTAGCAGCGCTCGCAGTACACAGAGCTTCGCAAGGCCCGAAGACCCGGAGGGAAGTATCGCACACGAAAATGTGCCAGGACAGAGACGTGTTCTACGTTGTCCCTTCTCGTCATGCAGTTTGTGCCTCTGCTGCTTCTGCTGTAGGTAATCGCTCCTTGAAAGACGAGCGAGAGCGTCCTTCCGGGTGCATTGCACTGAGTCGAGTGCTCGCTCGGGACTTTGCACTCGGGGCCAAGGCAAGAGGGCGTGCTTGCCCGCAGAACTGAGAACACGCTGTTGGGCAGAGCTGCAACTGACCGCTGGAGTTCAGCTCTCGCCGGACGGCAGAAGGCGAAGAACGAAGCCGCTTGCGAGCGGCGCAGTGCAGCGAAGAGCTCTCCGAATTCGCCGCTAGCTCCACGGTCCTTCTCAGCTGCGAGTAGCAGCGCTCGCAGTACACAGGGCTTCGCAAGGCCCGAAGACCCGGAGGGAAGTATCGCACACGAAAATGTGCCAGGACAGAGACGTGTTCTACGTTGTCCCTTCTCGTCATGCAGTTTGTGCCTCTGCTGCTTCTGCTGTTAGGAATCGCTCCTTGAAAGGCGAGCGAGAGCGTCCTTCTGGGTGCATTGCACTGAGTCGAGTGCTCGCTCGGGACTTTGCACTCGGGGCCAAGGCAAGAGGGCGTGCTTGCCCGCAGAACTGAGAACACGCTGTTGGGCAGAGCTGAAACTTACCGCTGGAGTTCAGCTCTCGCCGGACGGCAGAAGGCGAAGAACGAAGCCGCTTGCGAGCGGCGCAGTGCAGCGAAGAGCTCTCCGAATTCGCCGCTAGCTCCACGGTCCTTCTCAGCTGCGAGTAGCAGCGCTCGCAGTACACAGGGCTTCGCAAGGCCCGAAGACCCGGAGGGAAGTATCGCACACGAAAATGTGCCAGGACAGAGACGTGTTCTACGTTGTCCCTTCTCGTCATGCAGTTTGTGCCTCTGCTGCTTCTGCTGTTAGGAATCGCTCCTTGAAAGGCGAGCGAGAGCGTCCTTCCGGGTGCATTGCACTGAGTCGAGTGCTCGCTCGGGACTTTGCTCTCGGGGCCAAGGCAAGAGGGCGTGCTTGCCCGCAGAACTGAGAACACGCTGTTGGGCAGAGCTGCAACTGACCGCTGGAGTTCAGCTCTCGCCGGACGGCAGAAGGCGAAGAACGAAGCCGCTTGCGAGCGGCGCAGTGCAGCGAAGAGCTCTCCGAATTCGCCGCTAGCTCCACGGTCCTTCTCAGCTGCGAGTAGCAGCGCTCGCAGTACACAGGGCTTCGCAAGGCCCGGAGACCCGGAGGGAAGTATCGCACACGAAAATGTGCCAGGACAGAGACGTGTTCTACGTTGTCCCTTCTCGTCATGCAGTTTGTGCCTCTGCTGCTTTTGCTGTAGGTAATCGCTCCTTGAAAGACGAGCGAGAGCGTCCTTCCGGGTGCATTGCACTGAGTCGAGTGCTCGCTCGGGACTTTGCTCTCGGGGCCAAGGCAAGAGGGCGTGCTTGCCCGCAGAACTGAGAACACGCTGTTGGGCAGAGCTGCAACTGACCGCTGGAGTTCAGCTCTCGCCGGACGGCAGAAGGCGAAGAACGAAGCCGCTTGCGAGCGGCGCAGTGCAGCGAAGAGCTCTCCGAATTCGCCGCTAGCTCCACGGTCCTTCTCAGCTGCGAGTAGCAGCGCTCGCAGTACACAGAGCTTCGCAAGGCCCGAAGACCCGGAGGGAAGTATCGCACACGAAAATGCGCCAGGACAGAGACGTGTTCTACGTTGTCCCTTCTCGTCATGCAGTTTGTGCCTCTGCTGCTTTTGCTGTAGGTAATCGCTCCTTGAAAGACGAGCGAGAGCGTCCTTCCGGGTGCATTGCACTGAGTCGAGTGCTCGCTCGGGACTTTGCTCTCGGGGCCAAGGCAAGAGGGCGTGCTTGCCCGCAGAACTGAGAACACGCTGTTGGGCAGAGCTGCAACTGACCGCTGGAGTTCAGCTCTCGCCGGACGGCAGAAGGCGAAGAACGAAGCCGCTTGCGAGCGGCGCAGTGCAGCGAAGAGCTCTCCGAATTCGCCGCTAGCTCCACGGTCCTTCTCAGCTGCGAGTAGCAGCGCTCGCAGTACACAGAGCTTCGCAAGGCCCGAAGACCCGGAGGGAAGTATCGCACACGAAAATGTGCCAGGACAGAGACGTGTTCTACGTTGTCCCTTCTCGTCATGCAGTTTGTGCCTCTGCTGCTTCTGCTGTTAGGAATCGCTCCTTGAAAGGCGAGCGAGAGCGTCCTTCCGGGTGCATTGCACTGAGTCGAGTGCTCGCTCAGGACTTTGCTCTCGGGGCCAAGGCAAGAGGGCGTGCTTGCCCGCAGAACTGAGAACACGCTGTTGGGCAGAGCTGCAACTGACCGCTGGAGTTCAGCTCTCGCCGGACGGCAGAAGGCGAAGAACGAAGCCGCTTGCGAGCGGCGCAGTGCAGCGAAGAGCTCTCCGAATTCGCCGCTAGCTCCACGGTCCTTCTCAGCTGCGAGTAGCAGCGCTCGCAGTACACAGGGCTTCGCAAGGCCCGAAGACCCGGAGGGAAGTATCGCACACGAAAATGTGCCAGGACAGAGACGTGTTCTACGTTGTCCCTTCTCGTCATGCAGTTTGTGCCTCTGCTGCTTCTGCTGTAGGTAATCGCTCCTTGAAAGACGAGCGAGAGCGTCCTTCCGGGTGCATTGCACTGAGTCGAGTGCTCGCTCGGGTCTTTGCACTCGGGGCCAAGGCAAGAGGGCGTGCTTGCCCGCAGAACTGAGAACACGCTGTTGGGCAGAGCTGCAACTGACCGCTGGAGTTCAGCTCTCGCCGGACGGCAGAAGGCGAAGAACGAAGCCGCTTGCGAGCGGCGCAGTGCAGCGAAGAGCTCTCCGAATTCGCCGCTAGCTCCACGGTCCTTCTCAGCTGCGAGTAGGAGCGCTCGCAGTACACAGAGCTTCGCAAGGCCCGAAGACCCGGAGGGAAGTATCGCACACGAAAATGTGCCAGGACAGAGACGTGTTCTACGTTGTCCCTTCTCGTCATGCAGTTTGTGCCTCTGCTGCTTCTGCTGTTAGGAATCGCTCCTTGAAAGACGAGCGAGAGCGTCCTTCCGGGTGCATTGCACTGAGTCGAGTGCTCGCTCGGGACTTTGCACTCGGGGCCAAGGCAAGAGGGCGTGCTTGCCCGCAGAACTGAGAACACGCTGTTGGGCAGAGCTGCAACTGACCGCTGGAGTTCAGCTCTCGCCGGACGGCAGAAGGCGAAGAACGAAGCCGCTTGCGAGCGGCGCAGTGCAGCGAAGAGCTCTCCGAATTCGCCGCTAGCTCCACGGTCCTTCTCAGCTGCGAGTAGCAGCGCTCGCAGTACACAGAGCTTCGCAAGGCCCGAAGACCCGGAGGGAAGTATCGCACACGAAAATGCGCCAGGACAGAGACGTGTTCTACGTTGTCCCTTCTCGTCATGCAGTTTGTGCCTCTGCTGCTTCTGCTGTTAGGAATCGCTCCTTGAAAGACGAGCGAGAGCGTCCTTCCGGGTGCATTGCACTGAGTCGAGTGCTCGCTCGGGACTTTGCACTCGGGGCCAAGGCAAGAGGGCGTGCTTGCCCGCAGAACTGAGAACACGCTGTTGGGCAGAGCTGCAACTGACCGCTGGAGTTCAGCTCTCGCCGGACGGCAGAAGGCGAAGAACGAAGCCGCTTGCGAGCGGCGCAGTGCAGCGAAGAGCTCTCCGAATTCGCCGCTAGCTCTACGGTCCTTCTCAGCTGCGAGTAGCAGGGCTCGCAGTACACAGAGCTTCGCAAGGCCCGAAGACCCGGAGGGAAATATCGCACACGAAAATGCGCCAGGACAGAGACGTGTTCTACGTTGTCCCTTCTCGTCATGCAGTTTGTGCCTCTGCTGCTTTTGCTGTAGGTAATCGCTCCTTGAAAGACGAGCGAGAGCGTCCTTCCGGGTGCATTGCACTGAGTCGAGTGCTCGCTCGGGACTTTGCTCTCGGGGCCAAGGCAAGAGGGCGTGCTTGCCCGCAGAACTGAGAACACGCTGTTGGGCAGAGCTGCAACTGACCGCTGGAGTTCAGCTCTCGCCGGACGGCAGAAGGCGAAGAACGAAGCCGCTTGCGAGCGGCGCAGTGCAGCGAAGAGCTCTCCGAATTCGCCGCTAGCTCCACGGTCCTTCTCAGCTGCGAGTAGCAGCGCTCGCAGTACACAGAGCTTCGCAAGGCCCGAAGACCCGGAGGGAAGTATCGCACACGAAAATGCGCCAGGACAGAGACGTGTTCTACGTTGTCCCTTCTCGTCATGCAGTTTGTGCCTCTGCTGCTTCTGCTGTTAGGAATCGCTCCTTGAAAGACGAGCGAGAGCGTCCTTCCGGGTGCATTGCACTGAGTCGAGTGCTCGCTCGGGACTTTGCACTCGGGGCCAAGGCAAGAGGGCGTGCTTGCCCGCAGAACTGAGAACACGCTGTTGGGCAGAGCTGCAACTGACCGCTGGAGTTCAGCTCTCGCCGGACGGCAGAAGGCGAAGAACGAAGCCGCTTGCGAGCGGCGCAGTGCAGCGAAGAGCTCTCCGAATTCGCCGCTAGCTCCACGGTCCTTCTCAGCTGCGAGTAGCAGCGCTCGCAGTACACAGAGCTTCGCAAGGCCCGAAGACCCGGAGGGAAGTATCGCACACGAAAATGCGCCAGGACAGAGACGTGTTCTACGTTGTCCCTTCTCGTCATGCAGTTTGTGCCTCTGCTGCTTCTGCTGTTAGGAATCGCTCCTTGAAAGACGAGCGAGAGCGTCCTTCCGGGTGCATTGCACTGAGTCGAGTGCTCGCTCGGGACTTTGCACTCGGGGCCAAGGCAAGAGGGCGTGCTTGCCCGCAGAACTGAGAACACGCTGTTGGGCAGAGCTGCAACTGACCGCTGGAGTTCAGCTCTCGCCGGACGGCAGAAGGCGAAGAACGAAGCCGCTTGCGAGCGGCGCAGTGCAGCGAAGAGCTCTCCGAATTCGCCGCTAGCTCCACGGTCCTTCTCAGCTGCGAGTAGCAGCGCTCGCAGAACACAGAGCTTCGCAAGGCCCGAAGACCCGGAGGGAAGTATCGCACACGAAAATGCGCCAGGACAGAGACGTGTTCTACGTTGTCCCTTCTCGTCATGCAGTTTGTGCCTCTGCTGCTTCTGCTGTAGGTAATCGCTCCTTGAAAGACGAGCGAGAGCGTCCTTCCGGGTGCATTGCACTGAGTCGAGTGCTCGCTCGGGACTTTGCACTCGGGGCCAAGGCAAGAGGGCGTGCTTGCCCGCAGAACTGAGAACACGCTGTTGGGCAGAGCTGCAACTGACCGCTGGAGTTCAGCTCTCGCCGGACGGCAGAAGGCGAAGAACGAAGCCGCTTGCGAGCGGCGCAGTGCAGCGAAGAGCTCTCCGAATTCGCCGCTAGCTCCACGGTCCTTCTCAGCTGCGAGTAGCAGCGCTCGCAGTACACAGAGCTTCGCAAGGCCCGAAGACCCGGAGGGAAGTATCGCACACGAAAATGCGCCAGGACAGAGACGTGTTCTACGTTGTCCCTTCTCGTCATGCAGTTTGTGCCTCTGCTGCTTCTGCTGTTAGGAATCGCTCCTTGAAAGACGAGCGAGAGCGTCCTTCCGGGTGCATTGCACTGAGTCGAGTGCTCGCTCGGGACTTTGCACTCGGGGCCAAGGCAAGAGGGCGTGCTTGCCCGCAGAACTGAGAACACGCTGTTGGGCAGAGCTGCAACTGACCGCTGGAGTTCAGCTCTCGCCGGACGGCAGAAGGCGAAGAACGAAGCCGCTTGCGAGCGGCGCAGTGCAGCGAAGAGCTCTCCGAATTCGCCGCTAGCTCCACGGTCCTTCTCAGCTGCGAGTAGCAGCGCTCGCAGTACACAGAGCTTCGCAAGGCCCGAAGACCCGGAGGGAAGTATCGCACACGAAAATGCGCCAGGACAGAGACGTGTTCTACGTTGTCCCTTCTCGTCATGCAGTTTGTGCCTCTGCTGCTTCTGCTGCTAGGAATCGCTCCTTGAAAGACGAGCGAGAGCGTCCTTCCGGGTGCATTGCACTGAGTCGAGTGCTCGCTCGGGACTTGGCTCTCGGGGCCAAGGCAAGAGGGCGTGCTTGCCCGCAGAACTGAGAACACGCTGTTGGGCAGAGCTGCAACTGACCGCTGGAGTTCAGCTCTCGCCGGACGGCAGAAGGCGAAGAACGAAGCCGCTTGCGAGCGGCGCAGTGCAGCGAAGAGCTCTCCGAATTCGCCGCTAGCTCCACGGTCCTTCTCAGCTGCGAGTAGCAGCGCTCGCAGTACACAGAGCTTCGCAAGGCCCGAAGACCCGGAGGGAAGTATGGCACACGGAAATGTGCCAGGACAGAGACGTGTTCTACGTTGTCCCTTCTCGTCATGCAGTTTGTGCCTCTGCTGCTTCTGCTGTTAGGAATCGCTCCTTGAAAGACGAGCGAGAGCGTCCTTCCGGGTGCATTGCACTGAGTCGAGTGCTCGCTCGGGACTTTGCTCTCGGGGCCAAGGCAAGAGGGCGTGCTTGCCCGCAGAACTGAGAACACGCTGTTGGGCAGAGCTGCAACTGACCGCTGGAGTTCAGCTCTCGCCGGACGGCAGAAGGCGAAGAACGAAGCCGCTTGCGAGCGGCGCAGTGCAGCGAAGAGCTCTCCGAATTCGCCGCTAGCTCCACGGTCCTTCTCAGCTGCGAGTAGCAGCGCTCGCAGTACACAGAGCTTCGCAAGGCCCGAAGACCCGGAGGGAAGTATCGCACACGAAAATGTGCCAGGACAGAGACGTGTTCTACGTTGTCCCTTCTCGTCATGCAGTTTGTGCCTCTGCTGCTTCTGCTGTAGGTAATCGCTCCTTGAAAGACGAGCGAGAGCGTCCTTCCGGGTGCATTGCACTGAGTCGAGTGCTCGCTCGGGACTTTGCACTCGGGGCCAAGGCAAGAGGGCGTGCTTGCCCGCAGAACTGAGAACACGCTGTTGGGCAGAGCTGCAACTGACCGCTGGAGTTCAGCTCTCGCCGGACGGCAGAAGGCGAAGAACGAAGCCGCTTGCGAGCGGCGCAGTGCAGCGAAGAGCTCTCCGAATTCGCCGCTAGCTCCACGGTCCTTCTCAGCTGCGAGTAGCAGCGCTCGCAGTACACAGGGCTTCGCAAGGCCCGAAGACCCGGAGGGAAGTATCGCACACGAAAATGTGCCAGGACAGAGACGTGTTCTACGTTGTCCCTTCTCGTCATGCAGTTTGTGCCTCTGCTGCTTCTGCTGTTAGGAATCGCTCCTTGAAAGGCGAGCGAGAGCGTCCTTCTGGGTGCATTGCACTGAGTCGAGTGCTCGCTCGGGACTTTGCACTCGGGGCCAAGGCAAGAGGGCGTGCTTGCCCGCAGAACTGAGAACACGCTGTTGGGCAGAGCTGAAACTTACCGCTGGAGTTCAGCTCTCGCCGGACGGCAGAAGGCGAAGAACGAAGCCGCTTGCGAGCGGCGCAGTGCAGCGAAGAGCTCTCCGAATTCGCCGCTAGCTCCACGGTCCTTCTCAGCTGCGAGTAGCAGCGCTCGCAGTACACAGGGCTTCGCAAGGCCCGAAGACCCGGAGGGAAGTATCGCACACGAAAATGTGCCAGGACAGAGACGTGTTCTACGTTGTCCCTTCTCGTCATGCAGTTTGTGCCTCTGCTGCTTCTGCTGTTAGGAATCGCTCCTTGAAAGGCGAGCGAGAGCGTCCTTCCGGGTGCATTGCACTGAGTCGAGTGCTCGCTCGGGACTTTGCTCTCGGGGCCAAGGCAAGAGGGCGTGCTTGCCCGCAGAACTGAGAACACGCTGTTGGGCAGAGCTGCAACTGACCGCTGGAGTTCAGCTCTCGCCGGACGGCAGAAGGCGAAGAACGAAGCCGCTTGCGAGCGGCGCAGTGCAGCGAAGAGCTCTCCGAATTCGCCGCTAGCTCCACGGTCCTTCTCAGCTGCGAGTAGCAGCGCTCGCAGTACACAGGGCTTCGCAAGGCCCGGAGACCCGGAGGGAAGTATCGCACACGAAAATGTGCCAGGACAGAGACGTGTTCTACGTTGTCCCTTCTCGTCATGCAGTTTGTGCCTCTGCTGCTTTTGCTGTAGGTAATCGCTCCTTGAAAGACGAGCGAGAGCGTCCTTCCGGGTGCATTGCACTGAGTCGAGTGCTCGCTCGGGACTTTGCTCTCGGGGCCAAGGCAAGAGGGCGTGCTTGCCCGCAGAACTGAGAACACGCTGTTGGGCAGAGCTGCAACTGACCGCTGGAGTTCAGCTCTCGCCGGACGGCAGAAGGCGAAGAACGAAGCCGCTTGCGAGCGGCGCAGTGCAGCGAAGAGCTCTCCGAATTCGCCGCTAGCTCCACGGTCCTTCTCAGCTGCGAGTAGCAGCGCTCGCAGTACACAGAGCTTCGCAAGGCCCGAAGACCCGGAGGGAAGTATCGCACACGAAAATGCGCCAGGACAGAGACGTGTTCTACGTTGTCCCTTCTCGTCATGCAGTTTGTGCCTCTGCTGCTTTTGCTGTAGGTAATCGCTCCTTGAAAGACGAGCGAGAGCGTCCTTCCGGGTGCATTGCACTGAGTCGAGTGCTCGCTCGGGACTTTGCTCTCGGGGCCAAGGCAAGAGGGCGTGCTTGCCCGCAGAACTGAGAACACGCTGTTGGGCAGAGCTGCAACTGACCGCTGGAGTTCAGCTCTCGCCGGACGGCAGAAGGCGAAGAACGAAGCCGCTTGCGAGCGGCGCAGTGCAGCGAAGAGCTCTCCGAATTCGCCGCTAGCTCCACGGTCCTTCTCAGCTGCGAGTAGCAGCGCTCGCAGTACACAGAGCTTCGCAAGGCCCGAAGACCCGGAGGGAAGTATCGCACACGAAAATGTGCCAGGACAGAGACGTGTTCTACGTTGTCCCTTCTCGTCATGCAGTTTGTGCCTCTGCTGCTTCTGCTGTTAGGAATCGCTCCTTGAAAGGCGAGCGAGAGCGTCCTTCCGGGTGCATTGCACTGAGTCGAGTGCTCGCTCAGGACTTTGCTCTCGGGGCCAAGGCAAGAGGGCGTGCTTGCCCGCAGAACTGAGAACACGCTGTTGGGCAGAGCTGCAACTGACCGCTGGAGTTCAGCTCTCGCCGGACGGCAGAAGGCGAAGAACGAAGCCGCTTGCGAGCGGCGCAGTGCAGCGAAGAGCTCTCCGAATTCGCCGCTAGCTCCACGGTCCTTCTCAGCTGCGAGTAGCAGCGCTCGCAGTACACAGGGCTTCGCAAGGCCCGAAGACCCGGAGGGAAGTATCGCACACGAAAATGTGCCAGGACAGAGACGTGTTCTACGTTGTCCCTTCTCGTCATGCAGTTTGTGCCTCTGCTGCTTCTGCTGTTAGGAATCGCTCCTTGAAAGGCGAGCGAGAGCGTCCTTCCGGGTGCATTGCACTGAGTCGAGTGCTCGCTCGGGACTTTGCTCTCGGGGCCAAGGCAAGAGGGCGTGCTTGCCCGCAGAACTGAGAACACGCTGTTGGGCAGAGCTGCAACTGACCGCTGGAGTTCAGCTCTCGCCGGACGGCAGAAGGCGAAGAACGAAGCCGCTTGCGAGCGGCGCAGTGCAGCGAAGAGCTCTCCGAATTCGCCGCTAGCTCCACGGTCCTTCTCAGCTGCGAGTAGCAGCGCTCGCAGTACACAGGGCTTCGCAAGGCCCGAAGACCCGGAGGGAAGTATCGCACACGAAAATGTGCCAGGACAGAGACGTGTTCTACGTTGTCCCTTCTCGTCATGCAGTTTGTGCCTCTGCTGCTTCTGCTGTAGGTAATCGCTCCTTGAAAGACGAGCGAGAGCGTCCTTCCGGGTGCATTGCACTGAGTCGAGTGCTCGCTCGGGTCTTTGCACTCGGGGCCAAGGCAAGAGGGCGTGCTTGCCCGCAGAACTGAGAACACGCTGTTGGGCAGAGCTGCAACTGACCGCTGGAGTTCAGCTCTCGCCGGACGGCAGAAGGCGAAGAACGAAGCCGCTTGCGAGCGGCGCAGTGCAGCGAAGAGCTCTCCGAATTCGCCGCTAGCTCCACGGTCCTTCTCAGCTGCGAGTAGCAGCGCTCGCAGTACACAGAGCTTCGCAAGGCCCGAAGACCCGGAGGGAAGTATCGCACACGAAAATGTGCCAGGACAGAGACGTGTTCTACGTTGTCCCTTCTCGTCATGCAGTTTGTGCCTCTGCTGCTTCTGCTGTTAGGAATCGCTCCTTGAAAGACGAGCGAGAGCGTCCTTCCGGGTGCATTGCACTGAGTCGAGTGCTCGCTCGGGACTTTGCACTCGGGGCCAAGGCCAAGAGGGCGTGCTTGCCCGCAGAACTGAGAACACGCTGTTGGGCAGAGCTGCAACTGACCGCTGGAGTTCAGCTCTCGCCGGACGGCAGAAGGCGAAGAACGAAGCCGCTTGCGAGCGGCGCAGTGCAGCGAAGAGCTCTCCGAATTCGCCGCTAGCTCCACGGTCCTTCTCAGCTGCGAGTAGCAGCGCTCGCAGTACACAGAGCTTCGCAAGGCCCGAAGACCCGGAGGGAAGTATCGCACACGAAAATGCGCCAGGACAGAGACGTGTTCTACGTTGTCCCTTCTCGTCATGCAGTTTGTGCCTCTGCTGCTTCTGCTGTTAGGAATCGCTCCTTGAAAGACGAGCGAGAGCGTCCTTCCGGGTGCATTGCACTGAGTCGAGTGCTCGCTCGGGACTTTGCACTCGGGGCCAAGGCAAGAGGGCGTGCTTGCCCGCAGAACTGAGAACACGCTGTTGGGCAGAGCTGCAACTGACCGCTGGAGTTCAGCTCTCGCCGGACGGCAGAAGGCGAAGAACGAAGCCGCTTGCGAGCGGCGCAGTGCAGCGAAGAGCTCTCCGAATTCGCCGCTAGCTCTACGGTCCTTCTCAGCTGCGAGTAGCAGGGCTCGCAGTACACAGAGCTTCGCAAGGCCCGAAGACCCGGAGGGAAATATCGCACACGAAAATGCGCCAGGACAGAGACGTGTTCTACGTTGTCCCTTCTCGTCATGCAGTTTGTGCCTCTGCTGCTTTTGCTGTAGGTAATCGCTCCTTGAAAGACGAGCGAGAGCGTCCTTCCGGGTGCATTGCACTGAGTCGAGTGCTCGCTCGGGACTTTGCTCTCGGGGCCAAGGCAAGAGGGCGTGCTTGCCCGCAGAACTGAGAACACGCTGTTGGGCAGAGCTGCAACTGACCGCTGGAGTTCAGCTCTCGCCGGACGGCAGAAGGCGAAGAACGAAGCCGCTTGCGAGCGGCGCAGTGCAGCGAAGAGCTCTCCGAATTCGCCGCTAGCTCCACGGTCCTTCTCAGCTGCGAGTAGCAGCGCTCGCAGTACACAGAGCTTCGCAAGGCCCGAAGACCCGGAGGGAAGTATCGCACACGAAAATGCGCCAGGACAGAGACGTGTTCTACGTTGTCCCTTCTCGTCATGCAGTTTGTGCCTCTGCTGCTTCTGCTGTTAGGAATCGCTCCTTGAAAGACGAGCGAGAGCGTCCTTCCGGGTGCATTGCACTGAGTCGAGTGCTCGCTCGGGACTTTGCACTCGGGGCCAAGGCAAGAGGGCGTGCTTGCCCGCAGAACTGAGAACACGCTGTTGGGCAGAGCTGCAACTGACCGCTGGAGTTCAGCTCTCGCCGGACGGCAGAAGGCGAAGAACGAAGCCGCTTGCGAGCGGCGCAGTGCAGCGAAGAGCTCTCCGAATTCGCCGCTAGCTCCACGGTCCTTCTCAGCTGCGAGTAGCAGCGCTCGCAGTACACAGAGCTTCGCAAGGCCCGAAGACCCGGAGGGAAGTATCGCACACGAAAATGCGCCAGGACAGAGACGTGTTCTACGTTGTCCCTTCTCGTCATGCAGTTTGTGCCTCTGCTGCTTCTGCTGTTAGGAATCGCTCCTTGAAAGACGAGCGAGAGCGTCCTTCCGGGTGCATTGCACTGAGTCGAGTGCTCGCTCGGGACTTTGCACTCGGGGCCAAGGCAAGAGGGCGTGCTTGCCCGCAGAACTGAGAACACGCTGTTGGGCAGAGCTGCAACTGACCGCTGGAGTTCAGCTCTCGCCGGACGGCAGAAGGCGAAGAACGAAGCCGCTTGCGAGCGGCGCAGTGCAGCGAAGAGCTCTCCGAATTCGCCGCTAGCTCCACGGTCCTTCTCAGCTGCGAGTAGCAGCGCTCGCAGAACACAGAGCTTCGCAAGGCCCGAAGACCCGGAGGGAAGTATCGCACACGAAAATGCGCCAGGACAGAGACGTGTTCTACGTTGTCCCTTCTCGTCATGCAGTTTGTGCCTCTGCTGCTTCTGCTGTAGGTAATCGCTCCTTGAAAGACGAGCGAGAGCGTCCTTCCGGGTGCATTGCACTGAGTCGAGTGCTCGCTCGGGACTTTGCACTCGGGGCCAAGGCAAGAGGGCGTGCTTGCCCGCAGAACTGAGAACACGCTGTTGGGCAGAGCTGCAACTGACCGCTGGAGTTCAGCTCTCGCCGGACGGCAGAAGGCGAAGAACGAAGCCGCTTGCGAGCGGCGCAGTGCAGCGAAGAGCTCTCCGAATTCGCCGCTAGCTCCACGGTCCTTCTCAGCTGCGAGTAGCAGCGCTCGCAGTACACAGAGCTTCGCAAGGCCCGAAGACCCGGAGGGAAGTATCGCACACGAAAATGCGCCAGGACAGAGACGTGTTCTACGTTGTCCCTTCTCGTCATGCAGTTTGTGCCTCTGCTGCTTCTGCTGTTAGGAATCGCTCCTTGAAAGACGAGCGAGAGCGTCCTTCCGGGTGCATTGCACTGAGTCGAGTGCTCGCTCGGGACTTTGCACTCGGGGCCAAGGCAAGAGGGCGTGCTTGCCCGCAGAACTGAGAACACGCTGTTGGGCAGAGCTGCAACTGACCGCTGGAGTTCAGCTCTCGCCGGACGGCAGAAGGCGAAGAACGAAGCCGCTTGCGAGCGGCGCAGTGCAGCGAAGAGCTCTCCGAATTCGCCGCTAGCTCCACGGTCCTTCTCAGCTGCGAGTAGCAGCGCTCGCAGTACACAGAGCTTCGCAAGGCCCGAAGACCCGGAGGGAAGTATCGCACACGAAAATGCGCCAGGACAGAGACGTGTTCTACGTTGTCCCTTCTCGTCATGCAGTTTGTGCCTCTGCTGCTTCTGCTGTTAGGAATCGCTCCTTGAAAGACGAGCGAGAGCGTCCTTCCGGGTGCATTGCACTGAGTCGAGTGCTCGCTCGGGACTTTGCACTCGGGGCCAAGGCAAGAGGGCGTGCTTGCCCGCAGAACTGAGAACACGCTGTTGGGCAGAGCTGCAACTGACCGCTGGAGTTCAGCTCTCGCCGGACGGCAGAAGGCGAAGAACGAAGCCGCTTGCGAGCGGCGCAGTGCAGCGAAGAGCTCTCCGAATTCGCCGCTAGCTCCACGGTCCTTCTCAGCTGCGAGTAGCAGCGCTCGCAGTACACAGAGCTTCGCAAGGCCCGAAGACCCGGAGAGAAATATCGCACACGAAAATGCGCCAGGACAGAGACGTGTTCTACGTTGTCCCTTCTCGTCATGCAGTTTGTGCCTCTGCTGCTTTTGCTGTAGGTAATCGCTCCTTGAAAGACGAGCGAGAGCGTCCTTCCGGGTGCATTGCACTGAGTCGAGTGCTCGCTCGGGACTTTGCTCTCGGGGCCAAGGCAAGAGGGCGTGCTTGCCCGCAGAACTGAGAACACGCTGTTGGGCAGAGCTGCAACTGACCGCTGGAGTTCAGCTCTCGCCGGACGGCAGAAGGCGAAGAACGAAGCCGCTTGCGAGCGGCGCAGTGCAGCGAAGAGCTCTCCGAATTCGCCGCTAGCTCCACGGTCCTTCTCAGCTGCGAGTAGCAGCGCTCGCAGTACACAGAGCTTCGCAAGGCCCGAAGACCCGGAGGGAAGTATCGCACACGAAAATGCGCCAGGACAGAGACGTGTTCTACGTTGTCCCTTCTCGTCATGCAGTTTGTGCCTCTGCTGCTTTTGCTGTAGGTAATCGCTCCTTGAAAGACGAGCGAGAGCGTCCTTCCGGGTGCATTGCACTGAGTCGAGTGCTCGCTCGGGACTTTGCTCTCGGGGCCAAGGCAAGAGGGCGTGCTTGCCCGCAGAACTGAGAACACGCTGTTGGGCAGAGCTGCAACTGACCGCTCGAGTTCAGCTCTCGCCGGACGGCAGAAGGCGAAGAACGAAGCCGCTTGCGAGCGGCGCAGTGCAGCGAAGAGCTCTCCGAATTCGCCGCTAGCTCCACGGTCCTTCTCAGCTGCGAGTAGCAGCGCTCGCAGTACACAGAGCTTCGCAAGGCCCGAAGACCCGGAGGGAAGTATCGCACACGAAAATGTGCCAGGACAGAGACGTGTTCTACGTTGTCCCTTCTCGTCATGCAGTTTGTGCCTCTGCTGCTTCTGCTGTTAGGAATCGCTCCTTGAAAGACGAGCGAGAGCGTCCTTCCGGGTGCATTGCACTGCGTCGAGTGCTCGCTCGGGACTTTGCACTCGGGGCCAAGGCAAGAGGGCGTGCTTGCCCGCAGAACTGAGAACACGCTGTTGGGCAGAGCTGCAACTGACCGCTGGAGTTCAGCTCTCGCCGGACGGCAGAAGGCGAAGAACGAAGCCGCTTGCGAGCGGCGCAGTGCAGCGAAGAGCTCTCCGAATTCGCCGCTAGCTCCACGGTCCTTCTCAGCTGCGAGTAGCAGCGCTCGCAGTACACAGAGCTTCGCAAGGCCCGAAGACCCGGAGGGAAGTATCGCACACGAAAATGTGCCAGGACAGAGACGTGTTCTACGTTGTCCCTTCTCGTCATGCAGTTTGTGCCTCTGCTGCTTCTGCTGTTAGGAATCGCTCCTTGAAAGACGAGCGAGAGCGTCCTTCCGGGTGCATTGCACTGAGTCGAGTGCTCGCTCGGGACTTTGCACTCGGGGCCAAGGCAAGAGGGCGTGCTTGCCCGCAGAACTGAGAACACGCTGTTGGGCAGAGCTGCAACTGACCGCTGGAGTTCAGCTCTCGCCGGACGGCAGAAGGCGAAGAACGAAGCCGCTTGCGAGCGGCGCAGTGCAGCGAAGAGCTCTCCGAATTCGCCGCTAGCTCCACGGTCCTTCTCAGCTGCGAGTAGCAGCGCTCGCAGTACACAGAGCTTCGCAAGGCCCGAAGACCCGGAGGGAAGTATCGCACACGAAAATGCGCCAGGACAGAGACGTGTTCTACGTTGTCCCTTCTCGTCATGCAGTTTGTGCCTCTGCTGCTTCTGCTGTTAGGAATCGCTCCTTGAAAGACGAGCGAGAGCGTCCTTCCGGGTGCATTGCACTGAGTCGAGTGCTCGCTCGGGACTTTGCACTCGGGGCCAAGGCAAGAGGGCGTGCTTGCCCGCAGAACTGAGAACACGCTGTTGGGCAGAGCTGCAACTGACCGCTGGAGTTCAGCTCTCGCCGGACGGCAGAAGGCGAAGAACGAAGCCGCTTGCGAGCGGCGCAGTGCAGCGAAGAGCTCTCCGAATTCGCCGCTAGCTCCACGGTCCTTCTCAGCTGCGAGTAGCAGCGCTCGCAGTACACAGGGCTTCGCAAGGCCCGAAGACCCGGAGGGAAGTATCGCACACGAAAATGCGCCAGGACAGAGACGTGTTCTACGTTGTCCCTTCTCGTCATGCAGTTTGTGCCTCTGCTGCTTCTGCTGTTAGGAATCGCTCCTTGAAAGGCGAGCGAGAGCGTCCTTCCGGGTGCATTGCACTGAGTCGAGTGCTCGCTCGGGACTTTGCACTCGGGGCCAAGGCAAGAGGGCGTGCTTGCCCGCAGAACTGAGAACACGCTGTTGGGCAGAGCTGAAACTTACCGCTGGAGTTCAGCTCTCGCCGGACGGCAGAAGGCGAAGAACGAAGCCGCTTGCGAGCGGCGCAGTGCAGCGAAGAGCTCTCCGAATTCGCCGCTAGCTCCACGGTCCTTCTCAGCTGCGAGTAGCAGCGCTCGCAGTACACAGGGCTTCGCAAGGCCCGAAGACCCGGAGGGAAGTATCGCACACGAAAATGTGCCAGGACAGAGACGTGTTCTACGTTGTCCCTTCTCGTCATGCAGTTTGTGCCTCTGCTGCTTCTGCTGTTAGGAATCGCTCCTTGAAAGGCGAGCGAGAGCGTCCTTCCGGGTGCATTGCACTGAGTCGAGTGCTCGCTCGGGACTTTGCTCTCGGGGCCAAGGCAAGAGGGCGTGCTTGCCCGCAGAACTGAGAACACGCTGTTGGGCAGAGCTGCAACTGACCGCTGGAGTTCAGCTCTCGCCGGACGGCAGAAGGCGAAGAACGAAGCCGCTTGCGAGCGGCGCAGTGCAGCGAAGAGCTCTCCGAATTCGCCGCTAGCTCCACGGTCCTTCTCAGCTGCGAGTAGCAGCGCTCGCAGTACACAGAGCTTCGCAAGGACCCAAGACCCGGAGGGAAGTATCGCACACGAAAATGTGCCAGGACAGAGACGTGTTCTACGTTGTCCCTTCTCGTCATGCAGTTTGTGCCTCTGCTGCTTCTGCTGTTAGGAATCGCTCCTTGAAAGACGAGCGAGAGCGTCCTTCCGGGTGCATTGCACTGAGTCGAGTGCTCGCTCGGGACTTTGCACTCGGGGCCAAGGCAAGAGGGCGTGCTTGCCCGCAGAACTGAGAACACGCTGTTGGGCAGAGCTGCAACTGACCGCTGGAGTTCAGCTCTCGCCGGACGGCAGAAGGCGAAGAACGAAGCCGCTTGCGAGCGGCGCAGTGCAGCGAAGAGCTCTCCGAATTCGCCGCTAGCTCCACGGTCCTTCTCAGCTGCGAGTAGCAGCGCTCGCAGTACACAGGGCTTCGCAAGGCCCGAGGACCCGGAGGGAAGTATCGCACGCGAAAATGTGCCAGGACAGAGACGTGTTCTACGTTGTCCCTTCTCGTCATGCAGTTTGTGCCTCTGCTGCTTCTGCTGTTAGGAATCGCTCCTTGAAAGACGAGCGAGAGCGTCCTTCCGGGTGCATTGCACTGAGTCGAGTGCTCGCTCGGGACTTTGCACTCGGGGCCAAGGCAAGAGGGCGTGCTTGCCCGCAGAACTGAGAACACGCTGTTGGGCAGAGCTGCAACTGACCGCTGGAGTTCAGCTCTCGCCGGACGGCAGAAGGCGAAGAACGAAGCCGCTTGCGAGCGGCGCAGTGCAGCGAAGAGCTCTCCGAATTCGCCGCTAGCTCCACGGTCCTTCTCAGCTGCGAGTAGCAGCGCTCGCAGTACACAGAGCTTCGCAAGGACCCAAGACCCGGAGGGAAGTATCGCACACGAAAATGTGCCAGGACAGAGACGTGTTCTACGTTGTCCCTTCTCGTCATGCAGTTTGTGCCTCTGCTGCTTCTGCTGTTAGGAATCGCTCCTTGAAAGACGAGCGAGAGCGTCCTTCCGGGTGCATTGCACTGAGTCGAGTGCTCGCTCGGGACTTTGCACTCGGGGCCAAGGCAAGAGGGCGTGCTTGCCCGCAGAACTGAGAACACGCTGTTGGGCAGAGCTGCAACTGACCGCTGGAGTTCAGCTCTCGCCGGACGGCAGAAGGCGAAGAACGAAGCCGCTTGCGAGCGGCGCAGTGCAGCGAAGAGCTCTCCGAATTCGCCGCTAGCTCCACGGTCCTTCTCAGCTGCGAGTAGCAGCGCTCGCAGTACACAGAGCTTCGCAAGGCCCGAAGACCCGGAGGGAAGTATCGCACACGAAAATGTGCCAGGACAGAGACGTGTTCTACGTTGTCCCTTCTCGTCATGCAGTTTGTGCCTCTGCTGCTTCTGCTGTTAGGAATCGCTCCTTGAAAGACGAGCGAGAGCGTCCTTCCGGGTGCATTGCACTGAGTCGAGTGCTCGCTCGGGACTTTGCACTCGGGGCCAAGGCAAGAGGGCGTGCTTGCCCGCAGAACTGAGAACACGCTGTTGGGCAGAGCTGCAACTGACCGCTGGAGTTCAGCTCTCGCCGGACGGCAGAAGGCGAAGAACGAAGCCGCTTGCGAGCGGCGCAGTGCAGCGAAGAGCTCTCCGAATTCGCCGCTAGCTCCACGGTCCTTCTCAGCTGCGAGTAGCAGCGCTCGCAGTACACAGGGCTTCGCAAGGCCCGAAGACCCGGAGGGAAGTATCGCACACGAAAATGCGCCAGGACAGAGACGTGTTCTACGTTGTCCCTTCTCGTCATGCAGTTTGTGCCTCTGCTGCTTCTGCTGTTAGGAATCGATCCTTGAAAGACGAGCGAGAGCGTCCTTCCGGGTGCATTGCACTGAGTCGAGTGCTCGCTCGGGACTTTGCACTCGGGGCCAAGGCAAGAGGGCGTGCTTGCCCGCAGAACTGAGAACACGCTGTTGGGCAGAGCTGCAACTGACCGCTGGAGTTCAGCTCTCGCCGGACGGCAGAAGGCGAAGAACGAAGCCGCTTGCGAGCGGCGCAGTGCAGCGAAGAGCTCTCCGAATTCGCCGCTAGCTCCACGGTCCTTCTCAGCTGCGAGTAGCAGCGCTCGCAGTACACAGGGCTTCGCAAGGCCCGAAGACCCGGAGGGAAGTATCGCACACGAAAATGCGCCAGGACAGAGACGTGTTCTACGTTGTCCCTTCTCGTCATGCAGTTTGTGCCTCTGCTGCTTCTGCTGTTAGGAATCGCTCCTTGAAAGGCGAGCGAGAGCGTCCTTCCGGGTGCATTGCACTGAGTCGAGTGCTCGCTCGGGACTTTGCTCTCGGGGCCAAGGCAAGAGGGCGTGCTTGCCCGCAGAACTGAGAACACGCTGTTGGGCAGAGCTGCAACTGACCGCTGGAGTTCAGCTCTCGCCGGATGGCAGAAGGCGAAGAACGAAGCCGCTTGCGAGCGGCGCAGTGCAGCGAAGAGCTCTCCGAATTCGCCGCTAGCTCCACGGTCCTTCTCAGCTGCGAGTAGCAGCGCTCGCAGTACACAGGGCTTCGCAAGGCCCGAAGACCCGGAGGGAAGTATCGCACACGAAAATGCGCCAGGACAGAGACGTGTTCTACGTTGTCCCTTCTCGTCATGCAGTTTGTGCCTCTGCTGCTTCTGCTGTTAGGAATCGCTCCTTGAAAGACGAGCGAGAGCGTCCTTCTGGGTGCATTGCACTGAGTCGAGTGCTCGCTCGGGACTTTGCTCTCGGGGCCAAGGCAAGAGGGCGTGCTTGCCCGCAGAACTGAGAACACGCTGTTGGGCAGAGCTGCAACTGACCGCCGGAGTTCAGCTCTCGCCGGACGGCAGAAGGCGAAGAACGAAGCCGCTTGCGAGCGGCGCAGTGCAGCGAAGAGCGCACGAGCAGCCAAAGAGCTCCTTCACAATCGCTTTCACTTCTCTGTGCTCTTGCTGATGGAAAAGCAGCACACAGCCGTTGCACGCCAGGGCAAAAGCTGGGGCAGAGCCCGTCCTCACTCCTTCGCTGTGCTGTACTCCATGCAGCTAGAGCGAAGCGAGAAGGACGCGAGGAAGAAAAAAGCGTTCTTAAAGTAGCCCCCTGGCAGCAGCCCTGAAAGGGCGCATAACACACGGCGTCTCGCTGCCCTCCGTTCTACATACTCGCGGCTCCCTTTGCCGAGTTGCAAAAGTTGCTACCAGAGCAGAGGCGGCCAGATTGAAGAGGCAGTGCCTAGGTTCACCTTCTCCTTACTGCACGTAAGCCACGTCCAGCTCCTCGCTGCACTCTGGATTTCCCTTCTCCGAGGCACTTACCGTGGTGCTGTGTGCAACTCGGCGCCTAGAAGCGACGGCCAAAGCTTTCCCAGCGGGCTGCAAGGGAACCACGGAGCAGCACAAGCAGCAGTGCTTCAGCTTGCTCCTTCCGACTGCTAAGGGCACTTGGGAAGGCAAGCGAGAGTCAACCACCTTCCTCTCCTAGTAGCCTGTAACGTGGTGCACACAAGCACGGGACTAGTGCCGCTTCGTTCACCGCCCTCGCCCAAGCGTGGAGCCGCTTTCACTTGCCGGCGGCCAGAAGCCGCTGCAAGGGCGCCACACAACCACAAGTGCGCCGGCAGCTAGGAGCTAGAGAACGCTGCTTCTGTCCAAGCCCGCCTAGGGCGTGCACCTTTGTTCTCAGAGCTCCGTGCAACAGTCTGCCTCTCTCGCAGTTCGAATGGAAAACGAAAGCTTTTCGCCTATGCCCGTCACAGAGATCCGTTGCCAGGACGAGAATGGTTTGTGGCCGGAGCTCGCCCCCGCCGCGTGGAAGCTGCTATTAGGACCGCATTGCAGGGACACATCTCGCTTCTTGACTTCGTGCTTAGCGCTCTCCGAATTCGCCTCTAGCTCCACGGTCCTTCTCAGCTGCGAGTAGCAGCGCTCGCAGTACACAGAGCTTCGCAAGGCCCGAAGACCCGGAGGGAAGTATCGCACACGAAAATGTGCCAGGACAGAGACGTGTTCTACGTTGTCCCTTCTCGTCATGCAGTTTGTGCCTCTGCTGCTTCTGCTGTTAGGAATCGCTCCTTGAAAGACGAGCGAGAGCGTCCTTCCGGGTGCATTGCACTGAGTCGAGTGCTCGCTCGGGACTTTGCTCTCGGGGCCAAGGCAAGAGGGCGTGCTTGCCCGCAGAACTGAGAACACGCTGTTGGGCAGAGCTGAAACTGACCGCCGGAGTTCAGCTGTCGCCGGACGGCAGAAGGCGAAGAACGAAGCCGCTTGCGAGCGGCGCAGTGCAGCGAAGAGCTCTCCGAATTCGCCGCTAGCTCCACGGTCCTTCTCAGCTGCGAGTAGCGGCGCTCGCAGTACACAGGGCTTCGCAAGGCCCGAAGACCCGGAGGGAAGTATGGCACACGCAAATGTGCCAGGACAGGGACGTGTTCTACGTTGTCCCTTCTCGTCATGCAGTTTGTGCCTCTGCTGCTTCTGCTGTTAGGAATCGCTCCTTGAAAGACGAGCGAGAGCGTCCTTCCGGGTGCATTGCACTGAGTCGAGTGCTCGCTCGGGACTTTGCTCTCGGGGCCAAGGCAAGAGGGCGTGCTTGCCCGCAGAACTGAGAACACGCTGTTGGGCAGAGCTGCAACTGACCGCCGGAGTTCAGCTCTCGCCGGACGGCAGAAGGCGAAGAACGAAGCCGCTTGCGAGCGGCGCAGTGCAGCGAAGAGCTCTCCGAATTCGCCGCTAGCTCCACGGTCCTTCTCAGCTGCGAGTAGCAGCGCTCGCAGTACACAGGGCTTCGCAAGGCCCGAAGACCCGGAGGGAAGTATGGCACACGCAAATGTGCCAGGACAGGGACGTGTTCTACGTTGTCCCTTCTCGTCATGCAGTTTGTGCCTCTGCTGCTTCTGCTGTTAGGAATCGCTCCTTGAAAGACGAGCGAGAGCGTCCTTCTGGGTGCATTGCACTGAGTCGAGTGCTCGCTCGGGACTTTGCTCTCGGGGCCAAGGCAAGAGGGCGTGCTTGCCCGCAGAACTGAGAACACGCTGTTGGGCAGAGCTGCAACTGACCGCCGGAGTTCAGCTCTCGCCGGACGGCAGAAGGCGAAGAACGAAGCCGCTTGCGAGCGGCGCAGTGCAGCGAAGAGCTCTCCGAATTCGCCGCTAGCTCCACGGTCCTTCTCAGCTGCGAGTAGCAGCGCTCGCAGTACACAGGGCTTCGCAAGGCCCGAAGACCCGGAGGGAAGTATGGCACACGAAAATGTGCCAGGACAGGGACGTGTTCTACGTTGTCCCTTCTCGTCATGCAGTTTGTGCCTCTGCTGCTTCTGCTGTTAGGAATCGCTCCTTGAAAGACGAGCGAGAGCGTCCTTCTGGGTGCATTGCACTGAGTCGAGTGCTCGCTCGGGACTTTGCTCTCGGGGCCAAGGCAAGAGGGCGTGCTTGCCCGCAGAACTGAGAACACGCTGTTGGGCAGAGCTGCAACTGACCGCCGGAGTTCAGCTCTCGCCGGACGGCAGAAGGCGAAGAACGAAGCCGCTTGCGAGCGGCGCAGTGCAGCGAAGAGCTCTCCGAATTCGCCGCTAGCTCCACGGTCCTTCTCAGCTGCGAGTAGCAGCGCTCGCAGTACACAGGGCTTCGCAAGGCCCGAAGACCCGGAGGGAAGTATGGCACACGCAAATGTGCCAGGACAGGGACGTGTTCTACGTTGTCCCTTCTCGTCATGCAGTTTGTGCCTCTGCTGCTTCTGCTGTTAGGAATCGCTCCTTGAAAGACGAGCGAGAGCGTCCTTCTGGGTGCATTGCACTGAGTCGAGTGCTCGCTCGGGACTTTGCTCTCGGGGCCAAGGCAAGAGGGCGTGCTTGCCCGCAGAACTGAGAACACGCTGTTGGGCAGAGCTGAAACTGACCGCCGGAGTTCAGCTCTCTCCGGACGGCAGAAGGCGAAGAACGCCTTGCGAGCGGCGCAGTGCAGCGAAGAGCGCACGAGCAGCCAAAGAGCTCCTTCACAATCGCTTTCACTTCTCTGTGCTCTTGCTGATGGAAAAGCAGCACACAGCCGTTGCACGCCAGGGCAAAAGCTGGGGCAGTGCCCGTCCTCACTCCTTCGCTGTGCTGTACTCCATGCAGCTAGAGCGAAGCGAGAAGGACGCGAGGAAGAAAAAAGCGTTCTTAAAGTAGCCCCCTGGCAGCAGCCCTGAAAGGGCGCATAACACACGGCGTCTCGCTGCCCTCCGTTCTACATACTCGCGGCTCCCTTTGCCGAGTTGCAAAAGTTGCTACCAGAGCAGAGGCGGCCAGATTGAAGAGGCAGTGCCTAGGTTCACCTTCTCCTTACTGCACGTAAGCCACGTCCAGCTCCTCGCTGCACTCTGGATTTCCCTTCTCCGAGGCACTTACCGTGGTGCTGTGTGCAACTCGGCGCCTAGAAGCGACGGCCAAAGCTTTCCCAGCGGGCTGCAAGGGAACCACGGAGCAGCACAAGCAGCAGTGCTTCAGCTTGCTCCTTCCGACTGCTAAGGGCACTTGGGAAGGCAAGCGAGAGTCAACCACCTTCCTCTCCTAGTAGCCTGTAACGTGGTGCACACAAGCACGGGACTAGTGCCGCTTCGTTCACCGCCCTCGCCCAAGCGTGGAGCCGCTTTCACTTGCCGGCGGCCAGAAGCCGCTGCAAGGGCGCCACACAACCACAAGTGCGCCGGCAGCTAGGAGCTAGAGAACGCTGCTTCTGTCCAAGCCCGCCTAGGGCGTGCACCTTTGTTCTCAGAGCTCCGTGCAACAGTCTGCCTCTCTCGCAGTTCGAATGGAAAACGAAAGCTTTTCGCCTATGCCCGTCACAGAGATCCGTTGCCAGGACGAGAATGGTTTGTGGCCGGAGCTCGCCCCCGCCGCGTGGAAGCTGCTATTAGGACCGCATTGCAGGGACACATCTCGCTTCTTGACTTCGTGCTTAGCGCTCTCCGAATTCGCCTCTAGCTCCACGGTCCTTCTCAGCTGCGAGTAGCAGCGCTCGCAGTACACAGAGCTTCGCAAGGCCCGAAGACCCGGAGGGAAGTATCGCACACGAAAATGTGCCAGGACAGAGACGTGTTCTACGTTGTCCCTTCTCGTCATGCAGTTTGTGCCTCTGCTGCTTCTGCTGTTAGGAATCGCTCCTTGAAAGACGAGCGAGAGCGTCCTTCTGGGTGCATTGCACTGAGTCGAGTGCTCGCTCGGGACTTTGCTCTCGGGGCCAAGGCAAGAGGGCGTGCTTGCCCGCAGAACTGAGAACACGCTGTTGGGCAGAGCTGCAACTGACCGCCGGAGTTCAGCTCTCGCCGGACGGCAGAAGGCGAAGAACGAAGCCGCTTGCCAGCGGCGCAGTGCAGCGAAGAGCTCTCCGAATTCGCCGCTAGCTCCACGGTCCTTCTCAGCTGCAAGTAGTGGCGCTCGCAGTACATAGAGCTTCGCAAGGACCGAAGACCCGGAGGGAAGTTTCGCACACGAAAATGTGCCAGGACAGAGACGTGTTCTACATTGTCCCTTCTTGTCATGCAGTTTGTGCCTCTGCTGCTTCTGCTGTTAGGAATCGCTCCTTGAAAGACGAGCGAGAGCGTCTTTCTGGGTGCATTGCACTGATCGAGTGCTCGCTCGGGACTTTGCACTCGGAGCCAAGGCAAGAGGGCGTGCTTGCCCGCAGAACTGAGAACACGCTGTTGGGCAGAGCTGAAACTGACCGCCGGAGTTCAGCTCTCTCCGGACGGCAGAAGGCGAAGAACGAAGCCGCTTGCGAGCGGCGCAGTGCAGCGAAGAGCACACGAGCAGTTAAAGAGCTCCTTCACAATCGCTTTCACTTCTCAGTGCTCTTGCTGCTTGGAAAAGCAGCACACAGCCGTTGCACGCCAGGGCAAAAGCTGGGGCAGTGCCCGTCCTCACTCCTTCGCTGTGCTGTACTCCATGCAGCTAGAGCGAAGCGAGAAGGACGCGAGGAAGAAAAAAGCGTTCTTAAAGTAGCCCCCTGGCAGCAGCCCTGAAAGGGCGCATAACACACGGCGTCTCGCTGCCCTCCGTTCTACATACTCGCGGCTCCCTTTGCCGAGTTGCAAAAGTTGCTACCAGAGCAGAGGCGGCCAGATTGAAGAGGCAGTGCCTAGGTTCACCTTCTCCTTACTGCACGTAAGCCACGTCCAGCTCCTCGCTGCACTCTGGATTTCCCTTCTCCGAGGCACTTACCGTGGTGCTGTGTGCAACTCGGCGCCTAGAAGCGACCACCAATGCTTTCCCAGCGGGCTGCAAGGGAACCAAGGAGCAGCACAAGCAGCAGTGCTTCAGCTTGCTCCTTCCGACAGCTAAGGGCACTTGGGAAGGCAAGCGAGAGTCAACAGCCTTCCTCTCCTAGTAGCCTGTAACGTGGTGCACACAAGCACGGGACTAGTGCCGCTTCGTTCACCGCCCTCGCCCAAGCGTGGAGCCGCTTTCACTTGCCGGCGGCCAGAAGCCGCTGCAAGGGTGCCACACAACCACAAGTGCGCCGGCAGCCAAGAGCTAGAGAATGCTGCTTCTGCCCAAGCCCGCCTAGGGCGTGCACCTTTGTTCTCAGAGCTCCGTGCAACAGTCTGCCTCTCTCGCAGTTCGAATGGAAAACGAAAGCTTTTCGCCTACGCCCTTCACAGAGATCCGTTGCCAGGACGAGAATGTCTTGTGGCCGGAGCTCGCCCCCGCCGCGAGGAAGCTGCTATTAGGACCGCATTGCAGGGACACGTCTCGCTTCTTGACTTCGTGCTCAGCCCTCTCCGAATTCGCTGCTGGTTCCTCCTCCAAAATTCCCAATATTTAGGGATTGCTCCAGACAAAAGCATCCATTGCCAACAAGTCTGTCTGCCCTTTTCTTTCTGAGAACTGGCTCTCACCTGCCTTCAAACCCTGGGGCTCAGTTGTTTCCTTCCTACAGAAATAAACTGTCCCTCCTGCGCAGGTTCCCATGGCCAAAATTGATACTTTTCCTCCAAAATTCTTATCCTCAAGGGTTTTGCCTGACAAAAACTGCCAGGACAGACTGCTTCGGTGGGCCTTGGTCTCTGCTGGTTGCTTCTATTCTGCCCAGACACAATGGAGCTCCATGCTTTTCTTCATATGGAAAAGAATCATCCTTCTTCTGCAGGTGCCCATAGCCGAATTCAGGATTCCACCTCCAAAAGTCCTAGATCCAAAGATTGCTCCTACACAAAAGCTGCCATTACAGACAGGTCTGGCTGGCCTTGGCCTCCTGACGGCTGGCTCCCACCTGCCTTCCAAACACTGGGGCTGTGAGCTTTCCTTTCTATGGAAAAGAACTGGCCTTCTCCTACAGGCAAAATGGGCTAAATTGGCGATTTCGCATTCAAAACTTCAAATATCCGAGGGTTACTCTCAGACAAACCTGCCAGGACAGACAGGTCTACCTGGCGTTGGCTCTGGTGACTGCAGTCCACCAGCCTCTGAAACACTGGGGCTCTGTGGTTTCCTTCCTGTGGAGACCATGGTGACACTGTGGGGACCCTGTGGAACCAAGGACATCATTGTGGCCCTGCTGAGCAGCATGGTGCCAAGGGGCCGGTGTGAAGCAGCAGGGCTTTGTGGAACCAAGAGGCCATTGTTGCATTACAGGGCCTTGTGCAGCCAGAGGGCCGTTGTGATCCTGCAGGGCACCGTGGATTCATGGAGACCATTGCAGCATTGCAAGGCCCCATGGAATCATGGAGACCATTGTGACACTGTGGGGAACCAAAGGGCCATTGTGACCCTGCAGGGTCTCATGGAATCAAGGGGTCATTGTGACACTGCAAGGCCTCATGGCAGTAAAGGGCCATTGTGACACTGCAGAAGCAAGGAAAAAATTGTGACACTTACAGGGCCTCATGGAACCAAGGGGACATGAAACTGATCTGGCTGATTTTGCTTCCCATGGGTCACCTGACAGGTCTGGCAGGCTTTGGAATGTTGAGGGCTGCCTCTCATCAGCCCCTGGATCACTGGGCCCAGTGCTTTCCTTCCTATGAAAAGAACCCACTGTCCTACCAGGAGCCCACGGCCAAAATTGATACTCCTCTTGAAAAATTCCCTAGATGCAAGGGTTCTCCCAGATAAAACCTGCCAGGACAGGATAGAGAGCTCTGGCTGACCTTGTATTCTCGTTGTCACCTCTCATCTCAAGGAAGACCTGGGGTAAATATTTGAAGAAGTTTGAGTACTGGAAGATCAATGAGTTTCATCCTCTGAAAAACTCAAGAGCTATTCTGATCATATGCATCTTTTTTTTCTCAGTGCACATTATGCATGAAATATTATTTTCAGCTAAGAAATATTACTCTTATAATTCTAGCAGTGTTATCTGACACAAAACACCTCCTCTGCATATGGATGCAGGTCACCAGTATAAGCAAACACAATAAAGAATCCAGCAGGAATTATTTGTCTCTGCTCCCATCTGTCACATCTCCTCTGGAGCTGGAAATGCAGCCCATTGCCTCCCTGCTGGGCAGCCTCTGCCAGCTCCTGCACAGCCCGTGGCACCTGTGGGCCTGCACTGACAGCCCTGCCCCGGGCTCTGGGCCACCACAGAGGCCGGGCAGGGCTGGCCATGGCCGGGAACAGGCCCTGAGCCCCGCAGGAGGATGGAGCTGGGCCACAGCCAAACTCAGCCCAGGGCAAACCTGGGCTCAGCAGCCAGGGCTGGCAAGGGTTGGGGACAGAGGCTGGTGGTGACAAATGTCCTGGGCCCTCTCCCTGCTCTGTGCATGCCACCAAGGGCACAGAGCAGCCTCCTCTCTCGGCCACTTGCCTGTTTGCAATGCCTTCCACAGGCGCTGGTCCTGCCCCACAAGGCCTGGGCTGAGTCCTGCCTCTGCACGCTCAGCCAGGCTGACATGGACACTGCTGGTTTCTCTGACAGGCTCTCTCAGGCCAGCCCAGCTCCCTGCAAGCTGTGCCAGCTGCCCTGAGCTCTGTGCAGCACCAAGGGCCTCTCCCCAGCACAGCCCAGCCGGCTCTGGCCCCACAGCTCTGCTCAGGCCAGGGGACTCTGGGCAGTGGTCCCACGGCCTCAGCCCCTGGCAAGGGCACAGCAGCAGCTGTAGCTCCGAGAGGACTCAGCCCCAGCCATGGGGGAAGGTGCTTGGCCAAGGCAAAAGGAGGCTCCCTGTGTGCCCTGCTCCCCTCTCGCTGAACTCCTGAGAGCTATGCAGCCCCTCCTGCCATCCCATCTGCCCAGGCCAGCACAACAGCCCCGGCCTTGAGGCCCTCCAGAGCTGCTCCTGCTCCAGGCCCAGGACCCATCCCAAAGCTGGGGCAGCCAGAAAGCTGCGCCCATTTCTGTTCATTCCTGCTCTGATGTGGATGGATCCTCAGCCACTTGGAAGATGCTGATGAATTTTACTACTGCAGAGGCCTCTTCTGTCTTGAGATGTTTCAGCTCAGAAATTCAGTGACAAAGACTCATAAACATTTGTTCAAAACACGCAAAAAGAAAAGCCTCTGGGAATAATGTCAGTTTCAATTCTTCAGTGGTTAACTAGACAGATTTCAGAAGTCTATTTCAAATGTCTATACCATAATGAAAAAATGCAGAGAGAACTCTTTGGTCCTGTTTTCCTGTTTATAGATTGATATCAGCCATGTCTAATAGATATTGGCCCCCAGCACCTTCTAATGCAGTCTGAATAGATACGAAAATCAAGACCCTTCAACGCTGACAATCAATAACATTTTGTCCCCACTTCTTTCTCAGCATTTCCCTCATCCAAAGCCTAGGACTCCTCAGGATCAGGAATGGTGTGGCCAGCAGGAGCAGGGCAGTGATTCTTCCCCTGTACTCAGCACTGGTTGGGCAGCACCTCGAGTGCTGTGTCCAGTTCTGGGCCCTCAATTTAGGAAGGACATGGAGGGGCTGGAGCGTGTCCAGAGAAGGGCAACAAGGCTGGTGAGGGGTGTGGAGCACAAGTCCTGTGAGGAGGGGCTGAGGGAGCTGGGGATGTTTATCCTGGAAAAGAGGAGGCTCAGGGGAGACCTTGGTTCACCAGTTCTTTAATAATGGCTGATCTGGTCTATTATAGAATGAATTATTTATTTAATAGACAGAAACCTAAGAGACATAAGACTTAAACTAATACTACACAAGAATAAGGACAGAATGATACTTTTCTAGCAGGTATATACAGCATGAGATTAAAGGTGCCTATTAATGTTATAACTAGAGAAGAAATAATACCATTTAGGATTCATTATATCTTACCATCTAATTGTTTGTGGGGTCTCACATCAAGATGCTTTCCCTCAATCCCCTTGGAAGTAACCATGGAATCTGTGTCCAAACTACAAGGAGAAGTCTTTTATACCTGCAGGGTGTGCATGTGGTGGCTTCTGACTCTGTGATAACAGAGATATCTGTTAAATACACAGATATCTCTGTGTATGTCTTTTATAGTTTGTAAAACAGTGTTTCTCAGTCAAGAATTTTATTTTCTTTCTTCCCAATCTTCTCTCCAGACTAAGATGTTGATTCTTAGCTGAGGCCTGAGCCCTTTTGGCCCCAGAGATGACCCCTTGCTGGGTCTCTCAGCCCGGGTTATCTCTTTATGCGTTGACTGTCTGTGGTAGGGGTGGGTGGACGTCCTGCCACAGGCACCCCTGAACCAAGGAGACCATTGTGACACTGCAGGGCCCATGGAACTAAGGGTTCATGTGACAGTGTGGGACCCCATGGAATCAAAGGGTGGATGTGACATTGTGGGGCTTCATGGAATACTGGAGACCACTGTGACACTTCAAGGCCTCGATGAATTAGGGGGCTGTGCAAGATCTTGTGGAAACAAGGAGACAATTGTGATACTGCAAGGCCTCATGGAAGCAAGGGACAGTTGTTACACTGTGGGGCCTCATGGAAGCCAGGGGCCAGTGTGACACAGCTGGGCCTTGTGCAGCCACAGGGCCATTGTGATCCTGAGGAGCCCAATTGAACCAAGGGACCCTTGTGACACTGCAGGACTCTATGGAATCACAGAGACCATTGTGACACTGACTCATGGAAGCAAGGGGCCATTGTGTCATTGTGTAGTCCCATGGAACCAAGGAAAACATTTTGACCCTGCAAGGCATCATGGAAGAAAGGGACCATTGTGACATTGCAGGGCCCCATGGATTCAAATGAACAGGAAACAGGTCTGGCTGGCTTGGCCAAACTGGTCCAACTGCCCTTGGCTTGTCAAGGGTCTCTTCTCATGTGCCCTTGAAACACTGGGGCTCTGGGCTTTCCTTCAAATGGAAAAGAACTGTCCTTCTCATCCAGGTGCCCATGGCCAAAATTAGATTCTGCCTCCAAATTTCCCTATATTCAGAGATTGCGCCTAGACAAAAGCTGCCATTGCCAACAAGCCTGGCTGCCCTTGGCTTCCTTAGAGCCAGCTCTCACCTGCCTTCAAACACTGAAGCTGTGGGTTGTCCTTGTTATCGAAAAGAACTGTCCTTCTGGCCCAGACATCCATGGCCAAAACTGGTACTTCTCCTCCAAAATTCCCTATGTGCAAGGGATTAATAGACCAAAAAAGCTGCCAGGACTGATAGGTCTGGCTGGCCTTTCTTTGCCTCTGGTGATAGCTTCTAATTTACCCTGAAATACTGGGGCTCTGTGCTTTCCTTCCTATGGGAAAGAACTGGACTTCTTATCCAGGTACTCATGGCTGAAATTGGGATTCTGCCACAAAATTCTGTATATCCAAAGGTTGGTCCCAGATGAAAGCTTGCCTTGGCCTCCGGTGGCTACTGCTCATCTGCCCCTGAAGCACTAGGGCTCCATGCTTGCCTTCCTATGGAAAAGAACCATCCTTCTCTCCGTGTGCCCATGGCCAAAATTAAGATTCCATATTCTGTATATCCAAGGATTAGTCCCAGACAAACCTGTCAGGAAAGATAGGTCAGTCTGGCCTTGGCCTCTGCTGGCTGCCCTTCATCAACTCCTTAAACAGAGGGGCTCTGTGGTTTCCTTCCTGTGGAGACCATGGTGACACTTTGTTGCCTTGTGCAATGAAGGGACCATTGTGACACTGTGAGGACCCCGTGGCACCAAGGACATCATTGTGGCACTGCTGGGCCACGCGGTCCCAAGGGGCCGGTGTGAAGCAGCAGGGCTTTGTGGAACCAAGAGGCCATTGTTGCATTACAGGGTTTGGTGCAGCCAAAGGGCTGTTGTGATCCTGCAGGGCACCGTGGATCCATGGAGACCAGTGTGGCATTGCAAGGCCCCATGGAATCATGGAGACCACTGTGGCACTGTGAGATCCCATGGAACCAAAGGGCCATTGTGACCCTGCAGGGTCTCATGGAAGTAAGGGGTCATTGTGACACTGCAGAAGCAAGGAGAACATTGGAACACTGAGGGATCCAATGAAATCAAGGGGAGATTGAACAGGTCTGACTGGTTTGGCCTCTCGGGGGCCACCTGACATGTCCAGCTGACCTTGGCATGTTGAGGGTCACTTCTCATTTGCCCCTGGGCACTGGGGCTCCATCCTTGCCTTCCTATGGAAAAGAACTGTTTGTCTTTCCAGGGGCCCATGGCAGATATTGGTATGATGCAGAAACAAGAACTCTAACTAGTAAAAGTTAGAAAGTGGTATGTTTATTATGACGCTGGGCACACCTCGGAGAAATCTCCCACAGGGATGTGCAAAATACAAGGGGCTCCTGCCTTCTTTTATCCACAAAAGTCTTACATATCATATAAGTACACAACACACTTATATATATCCATTACCTAACCCCACCTATCCCCAGTTTGTATTAAAATTAGCTCAAAGTCCATTTATGCTTGCGCAATTCTTTCCTTCAGATGGGTTCCTGGGTTTTGAAATGGGTCAGTGACCTTAAGATGAAGTCAGGGAGTCTTCCTTTCTTTCAACTTTTCACCTTTCTCTTGTTGCCAGGCTCTCAGGGCCCTTGGCCATAGTTCAAGCTCCCCAACCTGTGTCTGTCTGGTTTCATCATCCCGGTGCAGTTACGGTTTCTTCACTTAAACCATATCCCATCCTCTCATCCTGACACAGCAAAGTTAAGCAAGTAATTTATTGTCTTAGCTCTACTGGCTCACCACTTCCTATATTGCTTCTACTCTAATCATCATATGTAAAGCTTCTATTCCTTAGCTTCAGCTCTTAACTCTTTGATTTTTGCTTCATTTCCCCCCTTTTTCCATAGTTAGTAAATTCTTTTACTGATACACAGATTCTTCCTCATCCAACCAAGTCATATGGAAAGTATTCCTCAGGACTGTACCATATGCTCTTGATAATGAGGTCAGGGCTGCTACTTGCCATAGCATCCTCCAATTCCAAATGAGTATCTCAATAGATAAAATCAAACTTATGCTGACTAAAAATGGCAAAACAATGATTGGGTGAACTAGGGCACCATTCTCCATTCTCTTTGATTTCCTTTAAGATTTCATTTAGATCTGGCTGTTTTATTAACTGTTCTACCAGCGTAAAGTTCATGCCAATGGGTGTGGGTGACAGATGGTGGTACATAGTATAGTTGGCCTTTATTAACTGGTGGGATAGAACTGGTACCAAATATGTAAAATCACATCCGACAATATTAACAAAATTGCAAATGCAAGAATTAGAATGGTTTTTAACAGGAAAGTATTTGTTCTCATTGTCTACTCTTACTGAAGCACAGGCAGTTCTTAAACACACAGAGCCTTGGCCAATATATATGAGCACAGTCTTTTGAATGATGTCTGGATGGGTTTCAGTGACACACACCTTGTTCAGTATCTAGGCATGTGTCCTGGGCATCAATGGTACTACTTTCACAGAGGAATCCCTATTGTTCTCAGGTGACATAAGATTCTACATTTACACTCTGCCATTTCTTGTTTACTACCTGGCCCTATGCTCTGTGTTCAGAGGGGTAGAGTACTGTTTCTCCATGGTTTAATCCTAAAACAATAATAGGGTGGATAACATAAATGGTGGCATTCCGTATAGTGAGTACAAAGGCAGTGGCCACATTAGTGATGGGGTCATAAGTGAAGCTTACCATAGTCCACCAGGACTGCAGTTTTCTTTGCAAATTCATGGCAATATCCCAAACAGCTTTTCAGATTTCAATTGGAAAAATGCCTTCACTTCTCTCTCTTATGGCTAAAGCGACTGTTGACTGCATCCACAACTGTGCCTGTATACAACTAAGAGCTAAAGACTCCTTATCCTGAGCCACATGAAGTGCTTTCATTATTAGTTTGTGGTCTTGATCTTCAGCTTCTCGCAAATTTGACAATACCTTTGAAAACTGCCAGTGATTGGTTCCTAATGCTAACCAAGATGATTACAAGGGCTGCCTTATTTTTGCCAAATCACTAGTCACAGTGACCAGTTTGCTCATTAGTATTTCTGAATCAATTCCATTTAAGACTCCTGTACCTATTATTCCAGTTACATCTCTTCGTGTTCTGTTTTTAAAGTGAGCCTGCTTCCCCAACCATGCTGCCCAACCTTCAAAGGATGTTTTCAGAAAAAGGGAGCAGGCTGGCTGAATTTTTCAAATATTGATCTTCATAAGCAGCTCAACACACTTGAGAGACCATTCTGGGTTAAACAGCAATTGCTGCTGGCCCACGTTTCTTACTACATATGCTCCAATTTTATAAATCTTTGGTTCAGGCTTAAGTGGCATGGTTAGGGCTCGGGTGGTCCAGATATTTTATGCTTGTGCTGGTAAGGTTGCATCATTCTGAGGTTTAACACAGACTTGAGTTATATTGTAATCAACTTTAAAAGCCTCTACTTCACACCCTTCTATTGTAAACCTGAATACAGGACAGTCAGTTAAGCATGTGTCACAACATACCTTAGCAATTCAGATGGGCTTTTATTTGGTTTATTGTGTGAATCCGTCCTGAACAAATACAAATTTACAATCCCAGACATCTTTCGCTCTCCAGACAGTTGTGTTTGTGATTTGTAACACCTGCCACAGAGACTTACTTAGTCATAGTCAGAAGCTCTTCCCTGACACAATAAACACCAATCACATCGTATATGGGAGGTCTTGTACTATTGTCTTCTGTAGCCATAGTCATGATTATGATCATAAAAGCCACAGCTTTCCAGGTTACACCTGTTTGATTCTGGCTGGGAATACTTTTCCGGATCATCACAAGCAAAATCAACATTTTCACCAACAATCCATTCATTTTTTTCCACGTAAGCTTTAGCTTTAGTTCATTTTCACCCAGTGTTTCTTTCCAAGGTCTTCTGGAGCCTTTTTCACTTGGGTACGGTGAATCCAGTCACTCTGTTCTTTGATCTTCATTGCAGTAGAAGTGGTGAGAAGCACCTGGAATGATCCTTCCCACATGCCAAGGAGAGCCAGACCTGTCAGGCAGCCCCCAGGAGCCCCAGCCAGCCACACCTGTTCCATATTTCCTTGGTTTCGTGAGGCCTCAGTGTCACAATGTTCTCCTTGATTCCATGAGTCCCTGTAGTATCACAATGTTCTCCTTGTCACAATATTCTCCTTGCTTCTGTAGTGTCACAATGGCCCCTTGATCCATAAGGTCTTGCAGTGTCACCATGGCCCCTGGGCTCCATGTGGCCCCGCTGTGTCACAATGGCTCCTTGGCTCTCTGGGCTGCACAGCTTCATCACTGACCCTTGGTTCCATTGGGGTCCTGAGTTTCACAATGGTCCCCCTGATTCCATGAGGCACCAGAGTGTCACAATGGTCTCTTTGTGTCCATGAGGTTCCACAGCATCACCAGGGTGTCCTTGGATCTGCATTGCCACAATGGCCTCTTGGTTCCATGACTTTCTGTACTGTCAAAATGGTTCCTTTGTTCCAACGAGGCCTTGATGTGTCACGATGGCTCCTTGGATCCGTGACATTCCATAGTGTCACGTACAGAAAATCACTCTATGAAAAGCCAATGTCCATAAAGGAGACAGAGGAGTCTGCAACTTTATTTGAATAAAGGGAAAGAGTCCAACAAGGCACACACCCACAGGGTTTTCTCTCAGTTTTTGAGTGTGCAGCCTCATTTTATCCTAAACTGCCAGGTGTAGAGTGCCCTTGTCTTTTCCCCATTGGCCGAGGTACTAGGAAGGTACAGCCTTCCTGAATATCCAGACCCATATCCCCCCTTGATCCTGTCATTTTACCCCAAATTTCATAAATTCAAGCTCATGCAGACCCATTTGTTCATTTAAGGAGCCAAGCTGTCTAGGCTCTGTATTAAACCTTTCACTTGGAGTTAAGCAAGACATTAAGACTCATTTCAAAGATATTAACACCCATACTTGCAGTCATTGAATTTTCTGCAAAGGCATCTTCCTTATCAGTGACAATGGACTCCTCAGTTCCCTGAGGCCCCACAGAGTGACAGGACCCATGGTTCCGTGAGGTTCCGCAGTGTCACCAAGGTGTCCTTGGGCCTACATTGTCCCAACTGACCCATGGTTCCATGAGGTTCTGCAGTGTCACCATGGTGTCCCTACACGCACATTGTCTCAACTGATCCATGGTTCCATGAGGTTCCGCAGTGTCACTATGGTCGCTGTCAGAGGCTGGATGAGATCAATGTCCCTCCCAGACACCTGGGGATGAGCTGTCAATCAGTCACACAGTGGGGTGGTGCTGATCCAGGCTCTGATTGCCCCAGCAATCACAAGTCCCACTTGGGGGAGGCCCACAAAGGCCCAGGGGCTTAAAACACGGAGCAGGCGCTCAGCCCATGGTCCATACCCTGCCTTCTCCTGGGGTCTGTGTCTCACCCACACTGGAACCCTAGGAGATGGGAGCCATGTGTGTGTCTTTCTATAGAGCTTCTGTCTTTCTGTGTCTCTTTCCTCTCCTTCTAATGCTCTTTATATGGAACAGTTTTGGTCACCTCAACAATCCAAGTGTTTAAAGGTTTCTAGATTAAATGGACAAAGTTAATGACGTTCCTGCTATGACAAGGGTTTTATGCTGAACTGGATGTTGTATTAAATCCTTTTCCAAAGTTCCTTGATTTTCTATACTTGGGTAGTAAAATTTTATGTCATTTTGACCTCTAGAAAATATCTGATTGGGGATTCTCCTGTGTACCAAGTTCGAGTAAAGGAACCTTTGGTTACCCCCAGCATTTCAGTGTTCTGGGGTGTTACAGCCCCGCAGCCTCACCATGGCTTCTTGTTTCCATCAGGCCCTGCTGTGTCACACTGGCCCTTGCTTACATGAGCATCTGGAGTTTCACACAGGTTGATGACATTTGTCCTTGCTGCCCCTCCCATCCCACTGCCACAGCAACAGCCCCGAGCCATCCATGAGGGACAGGCCCTGCTGGCCCAGGCCTGGGCTCAGGCCTTGGCCTTTCTGCTTCCTCCAACCAGCCCAGGCCTTGCTCAGCATTGCAGTTCCCTGCTCAGAGCCTCGGGCTCCTGCAATCCTTGCCTCAAGGATTTGCTCTCACCAGTCCCTGGAGAGCCTTTGGCAGTCCCTGCCCTCAGTGAGGCCACTGATGCTCCAAGGGACTTGGAGTTTTGCTTCTGACTCCTTGAGCAGCTTCTTCAACCTTCTCTCAGTGCCTGAGGGTCCTGACTCAGCCCCAAATCCACCGTGGGGTTGAATAAAATGCAGAAAGCTCTCAGGAGCTCTTTGTCTTCCTTCAATTCTCTTCATATCTCCAGGTCTTGTACAGTTGCTTGAAGTAATTTTAAAATTCTGTTATGGAGAAAGATTTCAAAATCTACCTCATGATTTTCCTTTTTTTAATCAGGTGAGTATTTTTTTATTTTTCAGTTCGGAGAAGAGCTGATAGAAGCATTCCCCAACTGATCTTATTGCCGAATGTCTCTTTAGGAAGTCTGGGCATGCAGAAAAACGAGCCCCTTGCTGGCTGACCCTGTTTGGACAACCTGCTCCTCACCCCCAGCCTCACCATGTCAGACATCACCCACCTGGGACTGACATCCCTGTGTCCTGCAGCAGAACCTTGTCCCCTGAGCTCTGCAGCTGGCTGTCCCTGCCCATTGCACCATGTCCCACCTGCTCTCCTCAGGGTTCTGCCTGCACACGGGCCCAGGAGAAGTTTTCCTGTTGGTGAGGAAAGAATGGAAAAGTCTGAGCAGGTTTCCTGAACAATAAATGCCTCTCAGGAGCCACATGCTCAGTCCAGGCTTCCTGGAATGGTATCACGTTTCTACAAGGGACAGTGTGACACAGCAGAACCTCTTGGAATCAAGGCAACCATATTACACTATGGAACCTCATGGAACCAACGGTCCAGTGTGACAGTGCAGGGTCTCATTTGAACAAAGGACATGGTTGATGGGACAGAAGATCATGGAAACGTTGGGACATTGTGACACTGCAGAGCCTCATGGAACCAAGGAGACCACTGTGACACTGAGGAACCTTATGGAACCAAGCAGCCATTTTCACACTGTGGAACCAAGGAGAGCATTGACAGTACAAAACCTCCTGGAACTGAGGGGCCATTGTTATACAGTGAGGCCTCGTGGAACCAAGGGGGTGATTGTGACACTCTGGGGCCCCGTAGAACCAAATATTGATTGTGACACTGTCGTGGTGCTTGCAACCAATTGTCCATTGTGATACTGCAGATCCAAGAGACTGTGGTGACACTCTGGCAGTTCATGGAACCAAGGGGCTGTGGTGACACACCAAGGCCTCATGGAACCAAGAAGAACATTGTGGCAGTGCAGAACCAAGGAGGCCATTTTGACAGTATGGACCCTAATGGAACCAAGGGTCCATTGTTACCCAGCAGGGCCTCATGGAACCAAGGGACCATTGGGAAACTGTGCAAGGGCCATAATGATGTCAAGGACAGCACTGATAATGAATCCACAGGATAGAAACTTTTGAACGCAGTTTTGAGTATCTGAAAACAGGTATTATTTATTACAGCTTGGTGGTCACTCAGGGGACCCTTCATCCATTCAAGTGCACTGAGCATCGAATGAACTGAGTTTTTATCACACACACTGATTATCTATTCATGAGTTATCCCCATTTCCTTTTACTTTATTTGACATAATTGCACCCCTTATCAGAAATCCTTATGCGGTTCCTTGGAGTCTCTTTGACATCCAGTGTTTTAGGTGGCTGTTCCTCGATCCCTGCTTTTGAATGATGGCAGTTTCCTTGTTTTGCATAATTTCTGCTTTGTCAGCCTTGCAGAGCTGAGCTGGCATCCTGCTTGCATTTTGTGTGACTTCTGTATGCTGGACTTACATGCTTTATCTGTATTTCCAAGGCTGTACTGTTCTGTTCTATTGTCCTTGATAAGAGTAAATGTTGGTCAGTTCTCCTGTCCTTGTCACAGCGCTCGCCCTGCATGAGGCGTATCCGCAACCCCCTCCAACCCATGGGCTTGAGGTGGGCAAGTGTTCCTGAGGGAACAGGGATGGGACAGCTGGGCTGGACTGACCCAAGGGATGTTCCATTCCATGTCACACCATCATCAGCAATAAACGGAGAAAAGAGAGGGGCAACGGGCATAGAGGATTAGTTTCTTTTTTAAGATATTTTTTATTAAAACAGCACCTACACATACAGAATCCTCTCCTGCCACAAGGTGGTTAAAGATTTTCTGCTGCTAAGACATTTCCTGTGGATTCACTTTTCTTCTGTGTATGGCCTTTGCTTTTTGTGGTTGGTTTGTTTGTAGGGTTTTTTTGTTGTTGTGGGTGGGTCTTGCTTTGTTGGGTTTTTTTTGGTTGGGTTTGATTTTTTTCGTATTGAACTGCCTTTTTTCTGATACATAAGTTCTACTTTTTTTTGTGGCAAGAGAAATTTACCCAACTCAGCCATGTTTGCCAAATTACATTTTGCAGTCACCATTAACTTGATGAGTTCTGTCACAAACTCCCTCCAACTTGGCAGCATCCACAAAGGAATTGAAAGTGCATTTCATGCTGTTGTAGAGATAATAGAAATGTTCCACACTGGTGGTCAAGGGCTGGTCACTGAGGAATGTCACCAGGGAGTGGCTGCCAAGAGGACTCTGTGCCATAGATGACATTTGACCCTGATTGTTCAGCCAAATTCCCACCCACCCCATGTTCCCCTCCTGCAGCCCAACTCTTTTCAATCTGGCTCTGAGGAGAGCACAGCAGACCATGTCCCAGGCCTGGCTAAAGTCTGGGCACACAACATCCCCTTCTTTTCCCTCCCACGGAGGTTCTGCAATCCCTGCCTTGTGCAGCCTGGAATGGCTGCAGGAGGATTTGCCACCTGCCTTTCCCTGCTGAGCCTGACCAGTCTGTGACTCTGCCAGTGCCCCTCCCTGCCCTGTTTGCAGACTGGTTCCATGTCTGCCCTTCCCAAGTGCCCAGGACCCTCTGGGATGGCTATGGCTTTTCCAAGGGGTTTGAGAGAGGTCTCACAATAACACTGCCCAGCCTTCTCAACATCTTTTACACCAAAAGCCTTTTCCACATCCCTCAATTCCTGGTCACTGCCCAGAACTCAGCACAGCTCTGTCCAGGTCCTCAGGGTGGTTCAGAAGGGAGGCAGCTCTGATTTCTCCCCACAGACCAGAGTATTTAATTTTAAAAATGTACAGAGAATAAACTTTTAAAAAGTCATTGTGCTATAAAGGAAAGGTAAATATTGATGTAGAAGTATTATGAGTAGTGAAATTAATTTCTGAAATACATTATAACAGTCGAAAAATAGTATAACAGTAGCAAAAAATTACAAAGAGGAGCAAAACAGATTATAGTTACTTCCATTCTGAGTACTCTGCAGAAGAAAGGCACAGTTTATTGCTTCAGAAAAAATCCAGTCAACCCTTTACTCGGCATCCTTGAGCTCCTGGTTCCTCAGGCTGTAGATGAGGGGGTTCAGGGCTGGAGGTACCAACGTGTACACAGCTGAAAAGGAGAGATCCAGTGTTGGGGAGGAGATGGAGGGGGGCTTCAGGTTACCAAATATGCCAGTGCTAATAAACAGAGAGACCACAGCCAGGTGAGGGAGGCAGGTGGAAAAGGCTTTGTGCTGTCCCTGCTCAGAAGGGATCCTCAGCACAGCCCTGAAGATCTGCACATAGGAGAAAACAATGAACACAAAACAACCAAAAGCTAAAAAGACACTAATCATGATAAGCCAAACATCCCTAAGGTAGGAGAGTGAACAGGAGAGTCTGAGGATGTCTGGGATTTCACAGAAGAACTGGCCCCGAGCATTGCCCTGGCACAGGGGCAGGGAAAATGTATTGGCTGTGTGCAGCAGTGAATAGAGAAAGCCACTGGTCCAGGCAGCTGCTGCCATGTGGGCACAAGCTCTGCTGCTCAGGAGGGTCCCGTAGTGCAGGGGTTTGCAGATGGACATGTAGTGGTCATAGCACATGATGGTCAGGAGGAAATACTCTGCTGAGATGAAGAACACAAAGAAAAACACCTGAGCAGCACATCCTTCATAGGAGATGTTGCTGGTGTCCCAGAGGGAATTGTGCATGGCTTTGGGGACAGTGGTGCAGATGCAGCCCAGGTTGCTGAGGGCCAGGTTGAGCAGGAAGAAGAACATGGGGGTGTGCAGATGCTGGCCGCAGGCTACGGCGCTGATGATGAGGTTGTTGGCCAGGAGGGCAGCCAGGGAGATGGCCAGGAAGAGGCAGAAGTGCAGGAGCTGCAGCTGCCACGTGTCTGCCAATGGCAGCAGGAGGAAGTGGCTGATGGAGCTGCTGTTGGACATTTCTTCACTATGGGCATGTTGGACTGTTGAAAGAAAACATTGACAAGCTGGGATAGGTTTCCATGGGTCACTCCTATGCTATTTTCTTACATATTCACTGAAAATTCTCTCTTTGGGGAAATTTCACTTTCCTTTTTCTTATTTTTTGAGTTCAGCTTTTTGCTGCTGAGTTATTTCCTCAGCTTCATTGCTCTCAGCCTGAAAACTGGGGAGAACAGAGAGAAAACAGGGCTCCCTGTGCCCCAGTGCAGTCAGACCTGCTGGTCACACACAGGTGCCCTTTGCTCATTACACCTCCCCCTATTTCTGGGTGACCTTACTTAAAACATTTTTGAAACTAAAGTGGACTTATCGATGACTCATGTTTAAAAATCGTTTTCTCCAAACCATTCTCTCTTTCCTTGTGCAGATGGACAAGAAGGTATACAAAGAGTTCCTCTGGCTCTCTGCTGCCTGGAGTTGTGCCTACTGGGAGCTATTTCTCTCTATCCAAGCCTTGTCCCTGCCAGTGCTGCCAGAGCCCAGCCCAGCCCTGGGGGCTCAGCTCTACCCTGCACACCCCTCCCAGCACAGGGCACTGCCCAGGGCCATCTCCCTGCCAGCCGGGCCTTAAGGGCAGCTCACACAAACTGAGATGCTGCAAGCCAAGGTGCTGCTGCTGCTGTCTGTAGGCAGAGGAGGGTGAGGAGGCACTCTGTGAGGGAGATGTGAGGCACATCTGCTGATGCCCAGTGGGACAGTGCAGGAGTCTCAGTGACACAGACACACCTGAGAGCCCCTTTGCCTTCCCTTGAGGAGAAAGCTGAGAGCAGCCCTGGCCATGCAGCACCATCTCCACAGCAGGAGGAATCTGCCCTGATGGGGGTGGCTCCTTCCACCTCCAACTTGTCCCCACAGTCCATGGGGAGCTTCCAGGCAGGCTGAGAGCTGTCCCTGGCAGGTGGCACATGGCCTGAGCTGGCCGAGAGCCCTGAGGGCTGCAGGAGCTGCTCTGCAGGACAGCCCTGGCCAGCCCTGGCTGCAGCCCCAGCTTCAGTCCCTGCAGCCATCCCTGGCAGCAGGAGCCGTCCTGCCCTGTCCCTCTGACGTGCCCAGGGCAGCCCCGCTCTGTGCCACATCCTCCTCCTCCTCCTCCTCCTGTGCCTCAGAGAAACTGTGAGAGTCCTCCTGACATCCCCCAGGCTGTGGGCTGTGCTGGCTCCAGGAGGTCCCTCCAGGAGCACAGGGACATTGCCCTGCACCCACACACTCACCCATGTCCAGGGCTGTGAAGATGTTTCCCTAAGCGTAGTCTCAGCTCAATGTCTTCCCAGTCCTGATTGCCTTGAGCCTGTCTGTGCCTGGCTCCTGTCTCCTCAGTGCCTGCAGGAAGTGCCCTCAGCCCTGCTGGGCTGGGAGAGGAGCAGAAATGTCTTTTTGAAGCTTTTCTTGGTTTACCTTGGGACCTGCCTCTGTGCCAGGAGCCCGGCCCAGCTCAGCAGCACAGACACAGCACAGGGACTTTAATGGCCCTCTCAGGGCTTTGGTTCTTTTTACATCCTAATCATTCCCTGAGAAAGTGTTCCAAAAACTTCTCAAGAACTCAAAGTTAAATTAAAATACTGAAGTTTCTTGAAGTTTTAATGGGTCCCACTGAGGGACACAACTGAGTAAGTGTCCCCAGGCTCCAGTTAGAGCAGGAAATTGGAGGCAGTGATGACAGGTGGGGACAAAGAGAAGCCAAGTCTTGGTGCCCTGGGGCACAGCAGGGTCTGTGCCACCAAGGGCTCTGAGGAGACACCTTGTCCTGAGCCACTGGGGTCTCCTGGCACAGCCCCAGCAAGGCTGGGCACTGTCACCCCTTGTCCTGCCCTCAGCATCCCCCCACATCCCAGTGGCCTCAGGGATCTGCTGGGATGAGTCCCTTGGGAGCCTTGGTCAGGAATGGCCCTGGGGGCTCCTTCATGCTCCCAGGGACTGCAGGTTTTTCACAGGACTTTGGGTTTTGCTTTTGCCTTGGAGTCTGTGAGAGCTTTGTGCAATCATGGCCTCCAATTATCTGCTTTAATTAGTCCCTTGAGAGCCTTTTTCAATAAGAACACTCAGTGGGGCTCATTAATGCTTCAAGGTACTTCAGTTTTTTAAGGTATTTTCCTTTTTCATTTCCTCTGTCATGTCTGAGAGGTTTTTCGGCAATCATGGCTTCCCATTCTCTCCTCCAAGCAGTCCATGAGGAGCCTGTGTTGAGGATGGACCTCAGTGGGACCCATTAGGGCTTTGACACACTTTGGGTTTTTCTTCTGACTTGGACTCCTGGGAAGGTTTGTGCAATCTCCTCTCAGGCCCTGAGGTTCAAGGTGTGATAAATGTGAGTTGTGCTAAATAAATTGTAACTATATTAACAAAATTGTATTTAGATCAATAGAAGACAATTGTTACAGAGTGAGGGGGGAGATGGGCGAGACAGGGCAAAGGACATCTTCCACATGTTGGGAGACGAAGAAGGAGATTGGAAGAAAGTCAAACAAGAATAGTAGAAGCACGTAGTTCTGATAAGCAGCATCTAGAAATAGAGCTTCAACGTTGAAATGGGCCAAAATGGGATGATTCCAGGCATGGGATTTAATTTGAGTCTTATTATGGAAAACTTCTGCTCAGTCACATAGTGTACCTGCGCTACCTGCAGGTCACACCTCGGTCACTGATGAAGATGATGAGCCTTCATCGGAAATAAGACCCTCAAAAGGATGAGAGACCCCCTAACCCATTAGTAGAGCATGCACCATACACATAGTGATGCACGTTTTAGGAATAGAAACTAGGAGGAGTTTTCTAGAAACTTCTGTATCCTACAGTATATAAGTGGGATTGTTAGCCTGGATGCTTTGGTACGAGAGGAAGGGCGAGTCACTCCCTGTACCCATGGTCAGTTTTGTTTATGCTTTATAGGAACCTCAATTATACTAAATGACTTAATCTTAAATTTTACATATCCTGAAATATATGCATTCTATAATTTGATTGTATTAATCTCAAATAATTTGAGTGCATAAATTTATAAAAATTACTATCAAAAATTTGCTGCTAAATTTAATCTTGTTGTTTGATAAATTGGATAAATAGAAAAACATTCATAACCCTTCCTTCCTTCCTTCCTTCCTTCCTTCCTTCCTTCCTTCCTTCCTTCCTTCCTTCCTTCCTTCCTTCCTTCCTTCCTTCCTTCCTTCCTTCCTTCCTTCCTTCCTTCCTTCCTTCCTTCCTTCCTTCCTTCCTTCCTTCCTTCCTTCCTTCCTTCCTTCCTTCCTTCCTTCCTGGAATCCTTCCTTCCTGGAATCCTTCCTTCCTGGAATCCTTCCTTCCTGGAATCCTTCCTTCCTGGAATCCTTCCTTCCTGGAATCCTTCCTTCCTGGAATCCTTCCTTCCTGGAATCCTTCCTTCCTTCCTGGAATCCTTCCTTCCTGGAATCCTTCCTTCCTCCATGATCCCACTGGCTCCCTCCCAGCTCAGACCCTCCTGCAATTCTCACCCGTTGGCTCAGCCTTTGTGTCCTTGACAGGACATGGCAGAGCTGTTGGGGCCGGGCCAGGAGCAGGGCAGCCCAACATTCCCCTCTCTGGGACACGGCAGCTGTGGCAGCCCCAGCGCTCCCCTGTCTGTGACACCACAGCCCTGGCAGCCCCAACCTTCCATCCCTGGAGACGCTCCATGGCAGCTTCCAGTCAACGCAAGGCACCGGCCACGGAGCACCCCCAGCCTGGCCTGATGGGGATTCCTCTGCACACAGCTCGGGCAAGGCCCCCCTGGACACCTTCACTGTGCCACAGACAAGTGTCACACACAGCTACAGAGCTCTGCCCAGAGCTGCCACGAGGAGCTGATTAAAAAATTAAAACAAAATTTAAAATTATAAACCACAATAATCAAACCCATCCAAGAAAACAAACATATCCAACAAGAACAACAACAAAAACAAAACCAAAAACCACTAGAGAAGGAGAACATCCCCCCAATAGACCTGTTCCATCCTTCACTCGGTACAGCTGCATGCACACAGGGGCTGAGACTGCAAAAAAGAGAAGATTCCTTGGGTACAAGTGCAGGAAAAGCAGGTTTAGGACAGGCTCTCAGTTCTGACTGTTCTCAGCAGATTGAAAACGGCCCCTTTGGCACCTGCAGGGCCCTTGCCAATGGCAAGTGCCACACCCTCAGCCCATGGGGGAGCAAAGGGCTCTGAATTGCCAGCCCTGGCATGTAAACCCTGTTCCCAGGCTGCTTCACACACAGGATTCTTCTGGATGAATCCAGAAAGCTGAGGGTCTGCTCTGGCTCCTCCATGTCCTAAAGCTGCCTGACAGAAGAAATTTAGGGTCAGCTCCAGTGGCACAATCCCTGCTGGCCCAGGGCACAGTGCCAGGAAGGTCTCTGCATGCCCAGCCTTTGCTCCACCCAAGAAAAGCTCCTGGCACAGGGTCACGTTTCCTGCTCAGCCAGAACCACCGAGTGCCCCAGCAGCAGGAAACTGATGGCTCTGGGCGGCACCCATGGTGGCAAATGCCAGACCTGGGCACTGCCAGCGTCAACAATCTGCTGGATCTGCAGTCCTGGCACCCACAAATCACCAGATCTGAGCAGTGCTGGTGCTGGAACCGGGGAATTGCCGAGTTTTGGCTTTCTGTGCATGCAAATTGCTAGACGTGGGATGGGCCGGTGTAGGGATGGATAACGATTTGACAGGAAAGTCTCACAGATATGTATGTACATGATAAATGTGATTCATGCTAACTAAATTGTAACTATATTAGCAAAATTGTACTCATATCAATAGAAAATAATTGTTACAAAGCCAAAAAAAAAAGAAATGCGACAAAGCAGAGGGAATCCTCCAGATGTTGGAAGGGAATAGTAGAAGGACGTAGGTCTGATAAGCAGCATCTAGAAATAAAAAGTTTCAACCCTGAAATGGGCCAAAATGGGATGATTCCAGGCATGGGATTTAATTTGAGTCTTGTTATGGAAAACATCTGCTCAGTTACACAGGGCGTCTACCCTACCTGCAGGTCACACCTCGTTCATTGATGAAGATGATGAGCCTTCATTGGAAATAAGACCCTCAAAAGGATGAGAGACCCCCTAACCCATTAGTAGAGCATGCACCATACACATAGTGATGTAGATTCTAAGAAGAGAAACTAGGAGGAGTTTTCTAGAAACTTCTGTATTAATATGGATTAGCATATAGTAGATAAGTGGGATTTTTTGCCTTGATTGTTCAGTAAGTGAGGAATGGCAAGCCCCTCCCCGTACCCCCAGTTGGTTTTGCTTATAATTTATAGGAACCTCAATTATTCTAAATTACTAACTGCCAAATTTTGTATATATTCAGATATACGTATCCAATATATTTTGATTGTATTCATTTATATACAATTGCTGCTATTAAAAAATTGCTGCAAAATTTAACCTTGTTGTCTGATAAATTGTACAAATAGAACGACATTCATGACAGACAGAAGCATTTCCAGAGTGATCTTGATGCTGAATGTCTCCTTAAGAGCTCTGGATACAGAGAAGAATGAGCCCTTTGCTGGCTGGCCCTGTTTGGACAACCTGATCCTCACCCCCATCATAACTGCGTCATGATATCGCCCACTTTTGACAGACACCCCAAAATAGAAAAAAACCTCATAAATGTCTTTTTAAATGAAAAATGTTCTTAAATATTAAGATATAATTATATATTTCTTATTTATAATAGTACTATTCTATATTTTATAACCATATTTTTATATTTATAATAAAACTCTATACATTATTAGCAACCAAAAAAATTACTGGCCAATGGTTCTAAGTAACACAATTTCCTTCATTAATTAAATAAACTCTCCTGCTTATTTATTTCTCCCTCTTTATGATAATTTGTAATATTTGATAATTTGTAATATTTGTAGTCATTTGGTCACCTTTATTAACATCTTTTTCTCCGACAGGGTCCAGGGGGGCACTTCGGGTCCAGGGAGGCATTTCTGGGGCACATTCGTGGCAATTTTGGGTCTGGGAAAAGAATTTAGAAGGAAGTTGAGGACGGGAGGACACTTGGGAGCGTCAAGTGGGAACTAACAGAGAACTTAGGTATCCTGAGAGAAAGTCTGGGCTTCGGAGTGTTACCTGGCTCTTTCAGGGAGGCTCTTGGCAGTCAGGGAGGGGAATCTGGGGCCATTCGGGGTCCGGACGGGCACTCGGGGGCTCTAACGGGGCTCTCCGAGGCTCGGGGCGTGATAGAAGTTGTAGGCGGGGGTATAATAAGGTTTAATGGAGCCGTGGAGCATCATGGGAGTTGTAGGCGCAGCTGCAGCGTCTCTCAGTGGGGCGCAGGACATGATGGTTAGAATGGCTTTTTACCTGGAGAGCGGAGCATCATGGGAGCTGTAGTCCCGGAAGTGATTCCTACGGACAGTTTAGGGGTCTGGGAAGGCGCTTGGGGAACATGTTTGCCTCTGAGTGGCGGCTTCAGGTCCTAAGGGGGGAATGTCTACGGATCAGGAGAACTTGGGGGGAGCCTGGGGACCGCTAACCGGGCTCCTTACGGTGCAGGTCAGGACAGGAGTTTTCAGCGCGGGACTGGGTTATGAGGTGCTGTGAGCTCGCGGGAGATGGAAGGAGATGAATTCCCTGAAATAGGTGTAAGGGGCATCTATGGAGTTGGGAGCATTCAGGGGATCCGGGGACATTTTTGGGGAGTCTCGAATGGGCCCTGAGGGAGCAATTATGGATCCTCCAGGGTCTGGGGGCAAGTATGAAACATATGGGGGACAGATACCGGGGTTCTGCAGAGCGCAGGGCATGATGGGCGTTGTAGTCCCGACTCCAATGGGGCTCTATGGGGCCGTGGGCCATGATGGGACTTAGAGGCAGAAAGGAAAGATGGTGCTGACTGCAGGCACCGCCCCCGAAGCACCGATCCCTAGAGATGAACTTCCTTGGAGGCCCTTTGGGCTGGCACACACCTGAGGAGTGTGACTGTTTTCAGTGGGGAAAAATGGGAGTTTTAGATTGCTTCAAAACTAAAAAAAACAAAAAAAATCCTCTTTTGACACTAACTCTTTTAGTAGTTTATGCAATCATGGTCCCAGTTATCTACTTTTATGAGTCCCTTGAGAGTTTTGTATTGACACTCAGTGGGGCTCATTAATATTTTGAGATACTCAAGGTTGCAAAGGTTCTTTGGATTTTCCTTTCTTCTGTGACTCTCTGAGTGGTTTTTGGGCAATCCTGGCCTCCCATTCTCTCCTCCAAAGAGTCCATGAGGAGCCTGTGTTGGGGATGGACCTCAGTGGGACCCATTAATGCTTTGAGACGCTTTGGGTTTTTCTTCTGACTTTCACTCCTGGAAAGGTTTGTGCAATCTCCTCTCAGGCCCTGAGGTTCAAGGACTCAGCACCAAATGCACCACAGGGCTGATTGGGATCAAGCAAGTCCTGACAAACCATGGCTCTGCCTTGATTTCCCTCTGGTCTGGTGAAGTCCATTCTAATGCAATTATGGAGAAATAATTCAAAGAGATTCTTAGAAATACACATTCCTATTTTAAAGACTGTATTTTATTTCTATTCTCTTTATGGAAGCATTTTGTGGTTGATATTCATCCAGGGTCTCCTCAGTAGGTCTGGCCTGCTCACAGAAGCTGTGCCTTGAGGGCTGACCCGGCGTGGACAACCTTGCTGCACATTCCTCAACCCCATCCTGTCTGTCCTCACTCACCTGGGACCTGCTTTGCTTGAAGAACTGACTGCAATCAGGCAAACAGGAGTTTTCCTTTTTCTATTTTTGAAGCAATCTAAAACTCCAAGCTTTCCCCATTGAAAACAGTCACACTCCTCAGGTGTGTGCAAAGCTTAAAGTGCCACCCAGGATGTTCCCCTTCATCCAAGGCAGAACCCTGCAAGGAATGTTTGGAATCTTTGGACTCCTTGGTTCCCGGAGGCCTTGCAGTGTCACAAAGGCCCCTTGGTTCCATGAGGTTCTGCACTGTCACAATGGAGATTTGGGTCCATGGGGCCCCAGGTGTCACAATGCTCTTTTTGGTTCCATGAGGCCTTGATCTGTCACAATGGACTTTTGGTTCATGAGGTTCTGTACTCAACAATGATCTCTGTAGTTCCAAAGTGTCACAACAGACCCTTGGTTCCATGAGGTTCATTGGTGTCACCATGGTCTCCTTGGTTCCAGGAGCCATCACAATGTCACAACAGACCTTGGTACCATGAGGTTCCTGCAGCAGGACTTCCCCTATGGCCCAGCAGAGCTCATCTGCTCTGTCCATCAGCTGGGGCCATCACTCAGGGCATCTTCCCCCTCTCAGGAATTGCTGAGATAACCCAGGCCCGACATCTGTCCTGTCCTGAGTTCTCCCTGGTGCCAGGGGGGTGGAATTCCCAGCTGGCCATGAACATTTTGCCTTGAGAGCAGCCTGAAGGGAGATAAGCCTTGAATTTCTGAGTGACACACACTTCACTTTACAAACTATAATAGCTGCACAAAACTTTCACCAAGCAGAAATCTTCTGCATAGTCCCTGGAAACAGGTAGGGCTTCTCCCCAAGTCTGGATGCATCTTTGTGGTTCCTTTTCTGGAAGCTGAGTGAAAGGGATCCATGTGTACTCCCTCATCAATTTGGTAGTAAGTTACATTGACTCCTGATCTCTGCTATTTCTTTACTTGCTGTAATATAGGGAACTTCATTGTGCACTGTGTTTGTATCTACCTGGGCTTCTTTTGTTTATCCTGTGCAGTAAGTATTCCATTTAAAGTATCTTGTCTGTTAATCTCAAGTCCATTCAGTAAATAATTAATTTTATAATAGACCTAATCAGGCATTCTAAAGAACTTGTGAGCAAGAGCAATTTGGGGTGCAGGTCGCCTGAAACAGAGTTACTGCCAGAAACCGGAGCATAAGGCAGGACTTGTCTAAGATTCAGTCCATTCAAAACATATATCAATTAAAAACAAAAAGAGAGAAGAGTTTTTTTTCTTATTTATTATTTTCCTGTTTATACACTGATATCAGCAATCTCCAGTTGATATTGATCCCAAGCATCTCCTAATGCAGTCTGAATAGATATGAAAATCAAGACCCTTTATGGCTGACAATCAATCACACTTTGTCTCTACCCCCACCCCACCATTTCCCCCATCCAACCCCCGGCACTCAGAGCAGCCTTGTGCAAATCTGAGCTCCCTCCCCTCCAGGCTGTGCCTGCAGCTTTCAGGTCCTTGGCACCAACTCCCACCTGCTTTCCTTGGAGAAGGAGCTGCCCAAGACACAGAGGGATGTTCATTAATTGTCAGCAAACAAACCAAAGGCAGGCACAGCTCCATAAAAAACAGAATTCCAGCCCAAGGAATGCTGGGCAATGGAGCCACATCCAGGGGTGTCCCCAGGGCTCAGGACTGGGGCCAGGGCAGTTCAATCTCTTTATTGCTGATCTGGATGAGGGCATGGAGGGCACCCTCAGTCAGTGTCCAGGTGAGCCCAAGCTGGGTGGGAGTGTGGGTGGCTGTGCTGCAGGGCAGGAAGCTCTGCAGACGGATCTGGACAGGCTGGAGCCATGGGCCTAGGACAATTGGATGAGGTTCACCAAGGCCAAGGGCTGGGACCTGCCCTGGGCTCATAACCACCCCAAATCCCTGGCCGTGCCCTGCCCCTGATCCCCACATCCTGTCCTGTTTCCTTCATCCCTGCATTGCCAGGAACTTTCTGGGACAAGGGAGCCCTGCTGTGGCTATGGAGGGAGGTGCAAGTGCCAGCACTGCAGTGGGAACCACAACTCATCAGGTTTGTGTCCTTCGGGGGTGTGATAGGTTGACTTAGGAAGAAGAAACTCAGAAGAGGTTCTTCCTAAGGGAATTTCCTCTGTGGGGGTTGGGATACCTGCAACAGCCAATTAGAGAAAGTTAGTTCACTCCGTGAACACACATTTTGAGGAAGGTAATCCAGAACTGAGCCTCTTGGTCTTTCCGGCGGCTGAGCAGGTAACATCAACCCGAGTTCCCCCCCACTATGCGGGGGGGGAGGCTCGGGAGGCCACTTGGGCCCCGTTTGCCAACGAGGGGGACCCAATGGCCGGGGGGAGAAAAAGTTGTGTGATAAGACCTTCACAGCTTCCTCCTACACGGGCCTGCGGCTCTGGCGTGGGGGGGAGGCCGACTCTTGCTGCTGCCGGATGGGCTGGACCTGCCCTGGTGGCCATGAGCAGTGTGGGGCTGCAGACCAGCCCCAGAAAGGCTGATTAACAACTCAGCTGCCCCCCCAGCCCGGCCTGAGCCTGGCCCAACTTTAGTAGTTGTGTTAAACTTTAACTCTTTAGTGTTCAGATAAGATTTGCAAAGCCTCCAGCCTTTCCTTTGAATATGAAAGGGAATAAGAAGATTTCTGAAGTCAGTGATTGTTGGAGGTTGAATTAAGCCCTTTTCTTTCAGTGGAATTTTCTCCCATTGTTATGCTAAGTAATTGTGGCTACACCTTAAAACGACAGATAATGTTCTCTCGTAGGGGGGTGGCTGGAGGGGGAGGGGGGGGGAACCGGAAAAGGAAAGGTGGGACGGGGGGGGGTCTGGAGCTGGGCTCTCTCTCTCGCTTGGCTCGTGGAGTGGGAAGACAACCTGGGCTCTGCTCTGGCATCTTCCCCTGCCATCCCAGCACTGAGATCCACGCTCCCTGCCTTTGGACATCGCTCTGCTGCTCTCCTAGCTCACCCTACTACCTCCGGACACTCTGCTGAGCACCACGACCGACACCGTGAGGGGGGAGTCACTTTCCCCATCCCCTCTCACCCCTGGGCCGCGGCCACCATCACCCAGCCCTCTTCAACTGCACGGGACCTGCCCTGCCCCCACAGCACCGGTAACAGCACAGGGAGACGGCCTGCGGCCAAAAGGGACTGGAGCCGAGCTAGACTGTTTCTGTTGCCAATTTTTATACCTGTTGTTGTTTTCTGCCTTGTTAGATACCAGTAAAGAACTGTTATTCTTATCCCCATATCTCCTGCCTGAAGGTGTCTGAATTGGACCTAAAATAATTAAAAGGGAGGGGGGTTGCACTCTGCATTGCAGAAAAGGGGCTCCTGCCTTTCCTTAGACCATACCTATCTTTCAAACCAAGACAACACCGTAGGACAGCCAGGGCTGCAGAGGGCACAGGGATGGGCAGCAGCTGAAAGGCCCTGACAGAGCCAACTCCTGCAGCACTTGGGCCATGCAGGCTGGCCCTGGGCCTGAGGCCAGCAGGGGACAAGTGAGCCTTGCTGTGCTGGGGCCTCATTGGCTCCTTGTCCCTGCTCAGCAGCCTGGCAGGGGCCGCCCCATGGTGCTGCCCTTGGCATTGCACATGCCCAGAGCCCAGTGGCCCGGGAAGAGCCCTGAGCAATGAGGGAGGGACAGGATCTGCCTTGCCAGGGGCTGGGGCTCAGCTCTTGGCCCTTTGCATTCCTGAAACACATCCATATTTGCTCAGCATCGGAGACACCTTTCCCTTGTTTGTCCTCACCTGTCATCAGTGCCTCCAGTGTTCTGCTCTAACTGGAACCTGGGGACACTTTCTCAGTTGTGTCCCTCAGTGGGACCCATTAAAACGTCAAGAAACTTTGGAGTTTGAATCTAACTTGGAGTTCTTGAGAAGTTTTTTGAACACTCTCTCAGGGACTGTGTCTGATGCAAACAAGCACAAAGCCCTGAGAGGGTCATTAAAGTCTTTGTGTTGTGTCTGTGCTGCTGAGCTGGGCTGTGCTCCTGGTACAGAGGCAGCTCCTGGCAAGCAAGAAGAGCTTCAAAGAGGCAACTCTGCCCAGGAGCAGCTCCTCTTCCAGCCCAGCAGGGCTGGGGCACTGCTTGAAGTCACCCCAGGCACAGCACAGAGGCACAGAGAGCTTCAATCAGTCAGGCCTGGGAAGATGCTCAGAAGTGACTGGGGCAGAATCACTCCCAGCCCTTGACACAGGAAGCCTCTGGCTGTAGGACAATGCAGCTGCAGCTCCTGCAGTGATCTCCTAAAGCCGGAACATCCTGCAGACTCGGTGAGTACAACTCTCTGGGTATTTCTGGTGTAGGGGAGGTGAAATTCTCATGAAGCTCTAACATGCTGAGGGTTTCTGATAAATCATGGAATATTTCCAAAACAAGTCTTTTGATAAAAATGAGGAAATTTCCTAAGACTTTTTGTTCCGTTTCCTACTACTGGAGAATGGCAGAGAGAGAGGGATAAATATAAAAGGTATTATGAATTTTGACAAGTGCCTGAGACATCTGAAGTATTATTTTTAGTGATCAATAAGTTCACACGAGATTCCTAATGTGCTTCCAGCCACTCCTCTGCCCATGGACAGCACCAGCATCCCCTTTGCTCGACCCATCAGGCTCAGTCTGACCTGTCCTTTCTCTAAGCTGTAACAGAACCTGCCCCCAGCCAGTGCCCTGCAAACAGGCAGGGTTCTGCAGGGCCAAGGAGAGTGCACAGAGATTTGGGTTCTGTGAGTGCTGGTAGGGACAGATCAGGCACAGGGAAACACCTCCAGGAGGAAAATCTCCAGGACACAGAAAGAATATCAGGCAATGAGAGAAAACAAAACCCAGAAATGTTGTGGCAGGGAGAGTTTAGAGATCTCCATAGGATCCCCTGCAGTGCAACCCCTCCCTCTGAACAAGCCCCCCGCCTCCTGTCCCCCAGCCAAGCCTCTGCCCTCAGGGCCAGTGGTCCAAGGTGTGGAGCCCCTCCTGTGCAGGCAGAGCTGTAGCAGAGCCGTGGGGCAGCTCTGCAGCCCCGGCCCAGTTCCCTCTGCAGAGCACAGGGCTGGGAGCAGCTGCCCAGCACTGGGGGCTCTGGAAGGGAGCACAGCTGGCTCAGGGTGACGCTGTCCCCAGTGCCTGGCTGTGGGCAATGCTGTCAGTGCAGCCAGGGAAGGAGCTGGATCTGCCTTACTCCAATGCCATCACTGGGACACTTGGAAGTGTCTCTGATATTTCAGTCCAAGCTGGGAGCTTCAATCCAGGATGCAAAACTGTCCTAGAGCATCTCCTGGTTATAAGATTAATGGGGAAAGGCAGAGGTGTTCTGACACTGAAAATGTTGTTGGGTTGGTCAAATGAGCAACCTGAGTCCTCAGTTAACAAATGTGGTGCTGGGCTGTGGTGGATCCATTGGCTCTCAGCAGTACCTTGTGATTTGTTAAGGGAAACCCTCCACCTGAGAAAGGTTAAAGCCCAGACAAATTCTGAAAATGTCAGAATGACAGAGCATCTCCCTTCACTTTCTCTTTATCACTTTATCTCACAGATCTTGCTCTGTTCTCCCTGAGTGCAGCAGAAATGCTCAGGGTTTGATATCAAATAATACCAGGAGAGACATGGGGAGAACTTACACAGAAAACTCCAGAACTCTTAAACGCAAAAGGGTGTCTGTGTGTTCATGGCAGGGTGTATGGGAAATTACTTTGATTTCGGTTACAGGCATCTCCTCTAACTCTTCACTGCTCTTTTCTCCATGAACAAGTCTCCATGGCCAGACACAGGAAATGTCCAACAGCAGCTCCATCAGCCACTTCCTCCTGCTGCCATTGGCAGACACGCGGCAGCTGCAGCTCCTGCACTTCTGCCTCTTCCTGGCCATCTCCCTGGCTGCCCTCCTGGCCAACAACCTCATCATCAGCGCCGTAGCCTGCGGCCAGCATCTGCACACCCCCATGTTCTTCTTCCTGCTCAACCTGGCCCTCAGCAACCTGGGCTGCATCTGCACCACTGTCCCCAAAGCCATGCACAATTCCCTCTGGGACACCAGCAACATCTCCTATGAAGGATGTGCTGCTCAGGTGTTTTTCTTTGTGTTCTTCATCTCAGCAGAGTATTTCCTCCTGACCATCATGTGCTATGACCACTACATGTCCATCTGCAAACCCCTGCACTACGGGACCCTCCTGAGCAGCAGAGCTTGTGCCCACATGGCAGCAGCTGCCTGGACCAGTGGCTTTCTCTATTCACTGCTGCACACAGCCAATACATTTTCCCTGCCCCTGTGCCAGGGCAATGCTCGGGGCCAGTTCTTCTGTGAAATCCCAGACATCCTCAAGCTCTCCTGCTCAAAATCCTACCTCAGGAAATTTGCAGTTTCTGCTTTCACTACCTCCTTAGCAGTCAGCTGTTTTGTGTTCATTGTTTTCTCCTATGTGCAGATCTTCAGGGCTGTGCTGAGGATCCCCTCTGAGCAGGGACGGCACAAAGCCTTTTCCACCTGCCTCCCTGTTGGGGGTTGGATTGTTCCCCTTTTCTTTCTGTGGAATTCCTCCCATTGTTATGCTAAGTAATTGTGGCTACACCTTGAAATGACAGATAATGTTCTCTCCTAGGGGGGTGGGTGGAGGGCGAGGTGGGGGGGGAACCGGAAAAGGAAAGGTGGGATGGGGGGTCTGGAGCGGGGGTCTCGCTCTCGCTTGGCTCGTGGAGTGGGAAGACAACCCGGGCTCCGCTCTGGCATTTCCCCATGCCATCCCAGCACTGAGATCCACGCTCCCTGCCTTTGGACATCGCTCTGCTGCTCTCCCACCTCACCCTACTACCTCCGGACACTCTGCTGAGCACCACGACCGACACCGTGAGGGGGGAGTCACTTTCCCCATCCCCTCTCACCCCTGGGCCTCCGCCACCATCACTCCAGCCCTCTTCAACTGCGCGGGACCTGCCCTGCCCCCACAGCACCGGTAACTGAGCGCAGGAAGATGGCCTGTGGCCAAAAGGGACTGGAGCGGAGCTAGACTGTTCTGTTGCCAATTTTTATACCTGTTGTTGTTTTCTGCCTTGTTAGATACCAGTAAAGAACTGTTATTCTTATCCCCATATCTCCTGTCTGAAGGCGTCTGATTTGGACCTAAAATAATTAAAAGGGAGGGGGGTTGCACTCTGCATTGCAGAAAAGGGGCTCCTGCCTTTCCTTAGACCATACCTGTCTTTCAAACCAAGACACTCCCTCACCTGGCTGTCGTCTCCTTTTTCATCATCGCTGGCACATTTGTTCACCTGAAGCCCCCCTCCATCTCCTCCCCATCCCTGGATCTGGTGGTGTCGGTACTGTACTCAGTGGTGCCTCCAGCCCTGAATCCCCTCATCTACAGCCTGAGGAACCAGGAGCTCAAGGCTGCAGTGTGGAGACAGATGACTGGATATTTTAAAAACACTAAACTTCTGGTCAATTTCTGCAAATCACTCGTAATACCAATTATCTTTAATTGTTCTGTTGGTTTGACTGTGGATACTTTCTTCCTGGGTTTTACCTTTATATTGGCCACAAAATAAAGATGTTGTTTCTGCCCTTCCTCATTTTGTTTCTCTCCAACTTTGCTATGGCCAAAGATGCTGTTAATGGTGGGCTGCATTATTGGTGGCTGTAAACAAAATAAAAAATCTCCCAGCAAAGTTTTCTCTAGAGATGCCACATTTGTTCCCTTCTCTGCAGCTGCAGAGGCAGTGTCTGTGTGCAGAGCTGGGGCAGATCAGTGCTGGCACAGCATCTGTGCCCAGCAGCAGCAGCACTTGGTGTTGCCAGTGCTGCTCCCGTGCCACTGCCCCGTTGTCCTCCTGGCCCTCGTGTTGCTGCAGGGTCTGAGTGCTCTCGGGGCCGGGCACAGCCCTGGGGTGGCAGTGCTGGGGCTGCAGCAGGGACAGGCCATGGGCACTGCTGGGGCAGCGCTGACACCTCAGGGCAGGGCCTTGGGGCTCCAGGCTCCTTGGCCAGGCTCTCTCCACAACACTTGGCCAGACCAATGCTGAGCAGAGAAAAGACCTGGGAGCAGCCCCAGGCTGGCCATGGGCAGGCTGAGGGCAAACAGCATGGCTGGTGCTCTGCAAGCTTCCTGCAAGGGAGACACCCTGGCAAGGAGCAGCAGAGCAGGGGCTGATGCATCCCCAGTGCGCTGGACACCCCAGTGCAGCGTCCCACAGCGTCCTCATGCACCTGCCAACAACATCCCCCCTCTGCAGCCCTGGCCTCTCCCCCAGCTCACACAGGAGCTGCATCCTTGCAGGCACACACATGGCAGAACTGGCTCAGAAGCCCCTGTTTGCATTGCACACAGCAGGGTCAGCACCCCCATGGTGCTGCTGTGGGGACATGGAGCTGAGTGAGCACAAATGCCATCAGTCCCTGGGTCCAGCAAGGGCCAGGGGACAGCAGGGAAACCACTCAGCTTTGTCGTGGCCTCTGAAGTCAGCCAGAAAGTTTGTTCCCGTGAACTGGGAGTTTCCTGTCCCACTGCAGACGTTGCTCAGAGCCAGGGCTGCCTGGCAGCCATCCCCAAACTTACATGAGCACTTCCTTTGCTTCACATTTGCTTTCTTTACTCTTTCCTGATCCAGATTTCTTCCTGTTGCCCATCCCCGTCGCCTCCCCTGCAAACAGCCCATCTCTGTTTGACCTTTCCTCTCTGGCCCCACTCCCCATCTCAGTTCCCAAGTTGGCACCATGGGAATGTCCCTTGGGGAGCAGGTTCATCCTCCAAGTGCTGCAGGAATGGTCTGCAGGGTCCTGCAGTGCCTCGTCCTGCTGCCTTACCAGAGGCACCGCAGGCCAGGGGGGCACATCTGGGCTGGTGTGTCTGGGTGTGGGGCTCCCTGCTCTGGGCAATGAGGAGGGGCTGGAGAGGCTCTGCAGGACTGACAGGATGGGCTTTGGGGCCTGTGTGGAGAAGCTGAGGGACCTGGGCTGCTGGACCTTGTGAAGAGGAGGCTCAGGGCTCATCCTGCAACTGCTCCAGGGGTGGTTTCAGAGAATCACAGAATCAGCAAGACTGAAAAAGATCTTGGAGATCATCAAATCCAACCTGTGCCCTGACACCACCTTGTCTCCTTGAGCCTCCTTCAGGATAAACATCCCCAGCTCCCTCAGCCCCTCCTCACAGGACTTGTGTTCCAGACCCATCACCAGCATTGTTGCCCTTCTCTGGACACGCTCCAGCCCCTCCATGTCCTTCATAAATTGGGGGACCCAGAACTGGACACAGCACTTGAGGTGCTACCAAACCAGTGCTGAGCATAGGGGCAGAATCATTGCCCTGCTCCTGCTGGCCACACCATTCCTGATCCAGGCCAGGAGCCATTGGCCTTCTTGGCCACCTGGATACACTGGTGGCTCATGTCCAGTCTGCTGTCCATCAGTGTCCCCAGGTCGCTTTCTGCCTGGCTGCTGTCCAGCCACTCTGTCCCCAGCCTGTAGCACTGCAGGGGTTGTTGTGGCCAAAGTGCAGGACTCGGCACTTGGTCTTGTTAAACTCAACCTTATTGGATTTGGGCCCTGGATCCAGCCTGTCTAAGTCTTTGTACAGAGCCCTCCTACCTTCCAGAAGATCCACACTCACACCCAGCTTAATGTCAGCACAGTTCCATATGGCCCTAGAGTGTCACAATTTCATGAGGCCTCCCAGTGTCACAATTTTCTTTTGGTTCCATGGAACCCCTGGGTGTCACAAAGTCCCTTCTATCCTTGAGCCTTGCAGTCTCATAATGGATCCTTGGTCCATCAAGGCCCTGTAGTGTCACATTGGATCCTTGGTTCCATGAGGTCTCATAGTGCAGCAATGGTCTCCTTGGTTCCACAGTGTCACAATGGCTTCTTGGTCCCAAGGGGCAGCACAGTGTCAAACATGTTTCCTTCATTCATCCATGAGTCTCTGCAGTGTCACAGTGGCCTTTTGGTTATACAAGGTCCAGCAGTGTCACAGTGGTCTCTGTGGTTCCACGAGGCCCAAAGAGTAACACTGACCCCATGGTTCCATGGGGCCCTGCAGTGACACCATGGCCCCATTGTTACCTGAGTTTCCACAGTGTCACAATGGACTCTTCGTCTGCACAGTGTCACAATGGACCCCTGGTGACACAAGATCCTGCAGTGTCACAATGGATTCTTGGTGCCATGATACCCTGCAGTGTCAGTGTCACAGTGGTGTCTGAGTACATGAGGCCCTGCAGTATCACAGTGGGCCCTTCGTTCCAGGGGGCACCTAGGTGTCAAAATTGTTGCCTTAGTTCCACGAATCCCTGCAGTGTAACAATGGCCCCTTGGTTTAACAAAGCACACTGTGTCACTGTGACCTCCATGGTTCCACAATGACCCAGAGTCATTAATGGACCTTGGTTCCATTTAGCCCCACAGTGTCACAATGGCCCCTTGCTTCCCCAGGGCTCTGGAGTGTCACAATCATGACAGAATCACAGAGTCAACCAGGTTAGAAAAAGACCTTTGAGATCCCGAAGTCCAAATTGTGACCCAACACCACCTTGTCACTCAGACCATGGTACTCAGTGCCACATCCAGTCTTTCCTGAAACACTTCCAGGGATGGTGACTCACCCACCTCCCTGGGCAGCCCATTCCAATGCCCAATCACCTATGTTTATGAAGAATATTTCCTAAGCTCCCGCCTAAATCTCCCTTGGCACAGCTTAAGGCTGTGTCCTCCTGTCCTGTCACTGTTCCCTGGGCAAAGACCCCGACCTCCACCTGGCTGCACCCTCCTGTCAGGGAGTTGTAGAGAGTGATGAGGTCTCCCTGAGTCGTCCAGGATAAACAATGCCAGCTCCCTCAGCCACTCCTCACAGGACTTGTGTTCCAGACCCCTCACCAGCCTTGTTGTCCTTCTCTGGACATGCTCCAGCCCCTCCATGTCCTTGCACCAGCAGATCCACACTCACACCCAGCTTGGTGCCATCTGCACATTTGCTGATGGTGCTCTCAGTGCCCTCATCCAGATCGTCAATGCAGATATTGAAATCCACGCTGGCTGGCTCTGATCCCTCAGCCATCCTGTAGGTGCCCTGTGATGGCACTCAAGGTGATCTGTTCCATCACCTCACCAGGCACCCAGGTCAGGCTGACAGGCCTGCAGTTTCCCCACATCCTCCTTCCAGCCCTTCTTGGGGATGGGCTCACATTGGTACCTCCAGTCCTCTGAGACCTCCCTGCTGAGCCAGCACTGATAAGAAATGATGGAGAGCAGCTTGGGGAGCTCATCCAGCAGCTCCCTCATCCCCCTAGGATGGATCCCATCTGGTCCAGAGACACCTGTGAGCATCTGAGTGGCTCAGCAGGTCCCCAGCTGCTTCCTCCTGGATTACAGGGGTCTGTTCTGCTCCCTGTCCCCATCTACCAGCTCAGGAGAACACTTGTCCTGAGCTCAACCTTTCTTACTGTTCAAACTGAGGCAATGAATGGATTAAGTAACTCAGCCTTTTCCTCATCTTTGGTAACCATACCCTCCCTAATAAACAATAGAGGTTCTCCTTTTCTCTTCTTCTGCCATTAATGTATTTCTAAAATAATTTTTGTTATCCTTCACAGAAGCAGCCAGATTAAATCCTAATAGAGCTTTCACCCCTCTAGTTTTCTTTCTGCATGACTTAGGGACATCCTGAAACACTTCCTGAGTTGCCTGTCCCCCTCTGTCCAAAGGTGATGCACCTTCTTTTAACCCTGAGTTCCTGGAAAAGCTCCATGCCCTACGAGGCCAGTCATTTTCCTTTCTATCTGACTTATTGGCACAGAGGGACAGGCAGCTCCTGTTCAAGAAAGATTTCTTTCTTGAATTGTCTCCATCGTTCCTGGGAAACCTTGCTTTTTAAAGGCTGTTTCCCTTAAAAAAAAACAGTACCTGATTCGGTACTCTCCAAAACTGCATCCTGAATACGCCAAATCCTACTCTCTCTAAGTCCAATGTAGAAGTTTTGTAGATGCCCCTCCTTCTTCCAGAGATATTTAAAAATTCAATAATTTCATGGTCACTGTACCCCAAAAAGCTTCTGACCACCACATCTCCCACCAGCCCTTCTCTGTTTGTGAACAGAAGGAGACAGATCTTTCCTGTGGAGTGGGAAGTGAAGAAAACCTCCCCAAAGTGCAACCTGGAAGGTTCAGCCTGGAGTTGAGGGAACAGAAAAGTCCCTCCCAGGGCAGAATGTTGGCGTCCAAGGTGTCCCATCATGAGGCTGGGCCATGCCATGGCTCTGTGTGCCAGGAGCCGGCAGTGCTGGGTGCAGGGAGCCCAGGGAGGGCACAGCAATGCTGGGCTGAGAAATGCTGGGGGGGACAGCGAGATGGGCGTGTGCAGCCGGCCAGGGCACAGGAGCAGCACGCACAGGGGGCACAGCCTGCAGGAGAGATGGCCAAGGGCTGGGCAGGGCTGGCAGGGCCAGAGGCACCCAGGCCTTTGTGCTCTGGGCTCGGGCAGGGCCTCTGCAGCCCCACAGAAGGAACTTTCCTGGCAGGGGCTGCACTTTGCTTCTGCCTCGGCCCTCCCTCAGGAGGCTGGCAGGGCTTGCAGCTTGATGACGTTTGTCCTTGCTGCCTCTCCCATCCCACTGCCCCAGGAACAGCCCCGAGCCACCCGTGAGGGACAGGCCCTGCTGGCCCAAGCCTGGGCTCAGGCCTTGGCCTTTCTGCTTCCTCCAGCCAGCCCAGGCCTTGCTCAGCATTGCAGTTCCCTGCTCACAGCCTTGGGCTCCTGCAATCCTGGCCTCAAGGATCTGCTCTCACCAGTCCCCGGAGAGCCTTTGGCACTCCCTGCCCTCAGTGGGGCCACTGATGCTCCAAGGGACTTGGGAGTTTTGCTTCTGACTCCTTGAGCAGCTTCTTCAACCTTCTCTCAGTGCCTGAGCGTCCCGGACTCAGTCCGAAATCCACTATGGAGGTGATTAAAATACATAAAGCTCTCAGGATCTCTGTCTTCCTTCAACTCTCTTCAAGAATTCAGGGCTTGTGCAGCTGATTGGAGTCAGTTTGCAGTTCTTTTAAGGAGGAAAATTTCGAAGTGCACCTCATGATTTTTGTTTTTATTCAGTTGAGTATTTTTTTATTTTTCAGTTCATTGTAGAGGTGATAGAAGCATTCCCCAGGTGATCTTGATGCTGAATGTCTCCTTAGGAGATCTGGGCGTGTAGAAGAATGACCCTGACACTGTTTGGACAACCTGCTCCTCACCCCTTAAATCACCATGTCAGACATCGCCCACCTGGGACTGAATCAAAACATTAAAAAAAAAAAGAACTTTTCCTTGGAATTAAAATGTACTTATTAATAAAATTTTATTAATAGTATTTGTTCTATATTGTTCTATATCTTTATTACCTTACTTCTATATTTATATAAAAAAATCTATACATTTTTAGCAAGCAAAAAAGATTTTGGTCATTGCTTCTAAGTAACACTATTCCCATCATTAATTAATTGGTCAATTGACCACTATAGAGTATTGATTTCTCCCTCTTTATGCTTGTAAGTCCTATTTTTACTCCTTTAGTCCTGGGTTTTTTAAATCATTTTCTCAGACAGGGTAAAAGGGGCCACTCTGGAGGAGCCGGGTGGGAATTCGATGCGGCACTGAAGGATTCTGATGGACACTTGGGGATCCGGGCGGCCACTTGGGAGGCTCTAACGTGGCTCTCTGGGGTGCGGTGGTCCATGGGAGTTGTAGGCACAGGTATAATACGGTTTAATGGAGCTGCGTAGCACCATGGGAGTTATAGGCGTAGCTCCAAAGTGTCTCGGTAGGCGCGGGGCATGACCGGAGATGACGTCACAGCTGCGTTGGCATGCTACGGGAACCGCGGAGCATGATGGGAGCTGTAGTTCCGCTCGTAGCTCGGTGTTTGGGGGCCCAGGAAGGCATTTCGGGGACACTTTTGCGTCCGAGCCGCGATTTGAGGTCCTCGGGAGAGAACGTGAACGGGTCGGGAGCACTCTGGGGGAGCTTGGGGAGCTCTAACCGGGCTTTTTAGGGTGCAGGGAAGGGCAGGAGTTTTAGGTGCCAGATTATGTTATGTGAAACTCAGAAGCCGCCGGGGATGACAGGAGATGAATTCTCAGAAATGACTGTAATGGGAATCTGTGGGGTTGGGAGCATTCAGGGGATCTGGGGATGCTTTTAGGGGGTCCCGAATGGGCGCTGAGGAAGAACTTAGGGATCCTGGAGGGTTTGGGGGACGCTTATGGGACATGTGGGGGATGGATACCGGGGTTCTGTGGAGCGTGGGGCATGACGGGCGTTGTAGTCCCAGCTCCAATGGGGTTGTACCGGTCCGCGGGGCATGAGGGGAGTTATAGGCAAAAAGAAAAGATGGCGCTGACACCAGGCACCACCCCTAAACCTCGATCCCCGGCGCTGATTGTTTGCAGGCAACGATGGGCAGAGGCGGGAGGAGCCCATTCAATCCCTCCAGTCCCTCCCAGTACAGCCCAGTTCATCCCCAGTACAGCCTAGTACAACCCCAGTGCCCCTCCAGGCCCTCCTTGTACACTTGAGTTCATTCCTATTCCCTTCCAGTTCCCCCCAGTGTCATGCATAGTATGCCTCAGTGTCTCCCAATCTTCCCAACACTGTTCCCAGTGTGAGAAATGTGATTCGTGCTTATTAAATTGTAACTATATTAACAAAATTGTATTTAGATCAATAGAAGACAATTGTTGCAGAGTGAGGGAGGAAATGGGTGAGACAGGGCAAAGGACATCTTCCAGATGTTGGGAGTCGAAGAAAGAGGTTGGAAGAAAGTCAAACAAGAATAGTAGAAGAACGTAGGTCTGACAAGCAGCATCTAGAAATAGAAAGTTTTGACCTTGAAATGGGCCAAAATGGGATGATTCCAAGCATGGGACTCAATTAAAGTCTTGTAATGGAAAACATCTGCTCAGTCACACAGCACCTGCGCTACCTGCAGGTCACACCTCGGTCACTGATGAAGATGATGAGCCTTCATCGGAAATAAGACCCTCAAAAGGATGAGAGACCCCCTAACCCATTAGTAGAGCATGTGCCGTACAACCTATGACGTAAATTTTAGGAATAGAAACTAGGAGGAGTTTTCTAGAAACTTCTGTAGCCTATAGTATATAAGTGGGATTGTCAGCCTGGATGCTTTGGTACGTGAGGAATGGGAGCCACTCCCCGTACCCCCGGTCGGAGGGAGCCCCTCCCCGGTCGGTTTTGCTTATGCTTTATACAAACCTCAATTATACTAAATTACTTGCTGCCAAATTTTGTATATTCTCAAATATATGCACTTTGATTGTATTCATCTCCAATACTTTGTCATCTCCAATACTTTAATTGTATTCATTTTGTTATTATTTAAAATTTACTATTAAATTTAATGTTGTTGCTTGATAAATTGGAAAAATAGAACATAATTCTTAACACCAGGTAAGCAGTGGTGGTCGAATAAACGTCCTTATCCCAATTCACAAACTCTCCGGAGACGGTCAGTCTCACAGATAACCGTCTGGTCCTTGTAGATAACCACCAGTGAAATCTGGAAGTCTGGTCCTTGAGATTGGCAGCACTGATCAAACAAAGGCAGGAAGGGCTATCGGGAAGACTGATATTGCAAGCTGGTAGTCGATGCAACTTACTTGGAAAACATGACATAGCATAATATAACAAGGTGATTTAAAACAGAACTATTTAATCATATAATTTCTTTTGTCTAGTGTCCATGTTTCACTTCAGAGCTTAATATTCTAGTTTATACAAACCCCAATGCTTTTGTGATTAACACGGATCTTTTATCAATGATCCCAGGATGGAGGCAGAGGTGATGGAGCCGGCTGGGGTGCAGAATGATGCCACGAGAGTGGAGGGGGATGGGGATGGAGGCGGGGGAGATGAGGGTGGATCCAGGGCAAGGCGGGCACGGCCCGGAAGCGGATCCTGGCGGCGGCTCCTCCTCCCGGGTCAGCGCGGGCGGATGATCCTGGGGAGCGGCCGCGTGGTGCGGGACGGGACCGGGGGAACGGGGGATATCGGGGAACGGGCGGATAGCGGGGATTGGGGGGATAGCAGGGGGATAGCGGGGAAGGGGGTGGGGATAGTGGGGAAAGGGGGGATAGTGGAGAACGGGGGGAAATAGGGGGGGGAATGGGGGGATGGCAGGGAACGGCGGTATAGCGGGAAATGGGGGGATAGTGGGGAACGGGGGGGATCCTCTGTGTGGGTGCCGGTGCCGGGGCTGTGGAAAGAAGGGGAGGAGAAGGAGGCGCTGGCCGGCCCGGGATGAGCGCTGGCATGTATTATCTGAGGCGAGCTGATGTCTCTTACCGCTTTAGCTCTAGAATTACTCTGAGGCCCGGCCATCCCTCCCTCCCTCCGGCAGCGCAGCTTTTGCCCGCGGTGCCATCGAGTCCCCGGGCCGGGCTCTGAGCCCGGAGCTCTGCTCAGGCCGGCCCTAAAGCCGCAATGTTTTGTGCTTCCCGCAGGTGTGTGGTTAAACCCGGGACATTCCAGGCCCGGTGTCTGATGCAGCGTTTTGGAGAGTGCCCAGAGTTACAGTGCCAGTGGCACAGGTGAGGTTTGGGGTGAGCCAGGCGCTCCCAAGGCTTTGGGTGTGCAGCCCCTGGGAAGGCTTCCTGTGCCTGTGCTGGGCTCCCGTCAGCTCACCAGGCATGGATTTGTGGGCAGGGGAAGGAAAAGGGCCAGGGCCTTGTGTTCATCTGGGTCCTTTCGTATCTAAAGTCCAGATTTGGCTTCTGGTGCTGTATTTTCTACTGCAATTTAAACATTCTGTTTTTAATAAAACTATTTTTGGTTTCGTTTTCTTGTCCCTGGAGACACAATGGTCATCGTGTGGGGAGGAGGAAGAGCTCAGGAAGGAGAAAGGATGGGGGAAAGGTGCTTGTAATTTTACTTCTCAATATCCTCTGATTTTTTGGGCGATAACTTCAGGTCATTCTCCTACATGGAGTGTGTTTGGCCAGTGATCAGGGAGAGACTTCTCCCCGTTCTATCCCAAGGCAGGAGCCTTTCAGCGTGGGCTCTGTGCCACTGGGTGGCCTCGTGGTTTTCTGTCTCTTGTGATCGCTGTGTGCATCTCCAGGGAGGCAAACGAGGCCATGCTGAGCCTCGAGATGCAAAATGTTCCCATTTGCCAGGGAAGTGTTCGTGTTGGCCAGGCTGGGAAAATCTCAGCATGTCCAGGGCCAGTGAGGGATGGGGTCCAGCACTCCAAGTCACACTGGGACCAGAACCACAAGGACCGTTTGGAGCCACACTTGACCCTGGGGATGACCTTGACCTCAGCCTGATGCTGCTTCACCCCAGGACAGGAGAGCCACCATCAGCTTTTATTACCCACCCATAAAAGTTTCACCTTTGAACCTCCCCAAATCCCATCTGGGACCCCCCCAGGGGACCCCCCCCAAATTCTGGGATCCCCCTGCAGCCCCCTCAGCCACGCTGTGGCCATAGCTTCATCTTCGTGAAGGGGATGGAGACGTTGAAGCTTTTCCAGGGGAACCAGTGGATGCCCTGTGGGGGAGCTGGGGAGTCAGAACCCTTGGAGAGTTCCAGAGACCTCCATAAATCCCCATAGAGACCCCACAGACGCCCCCCAGATTCCTATGGGCACTCATGGACCCTTAGGGATCCCCATAGACACCCCAGAGACCATAGAGATCCCCGCAGGCCCTACAGGACCACACGGGCCCTATAGATCCCGCAGACCCTTTTTCCACAGGGCCCTATGGAACCCTATAGACTCCCACAGACCCCTATGGATCCTTAGAGAACCCCATGGACCCTTCCAAAGATTCCTTCATACACCCCCAGACCCCCCATAGTCCTATAGCCCACCCTAGACCTCCCCTAGCCCCCTTAAAATACCCAAAGCCCCTTGCAAAGCCCCCCCCCCAGATCCCCTCCAGATTCCCCAAAATCCCCTGCAGACTCCCCCAAATCTCCTCCAGACCCCACAAATCCCCCCCATACCCCCCATATCTCCCCATACCCCCTTAAGTCCCCTCTAGACCCCCCCAAATACCCCCCAGACCCCCCCAGCCCTCCACCCCGTGCCGCCCCCCGGCCCAGGTGGGTACCTGGTGGTCCCGGGGGGTCTCGTAGAGCCCGTTCAGGTCGGCACAGTGGCAGTTTCGGTACCACCAGGCTCCCCCGTAGGCCACGGCGCGGGGGGATGGGGGGGGGGGGGGGCGGGAGGCTGCCCGAGGGGTCCCGGGAGTCCCGGTCCCGTGTGGAGAAGGGGCTGCCCGAGTGGTAGGAGAGGGCATCTCCTGTGGGGGGACATGTCAGGGACCCCCAAACTCAGCAGGAGCCACCAAAACCCACCAGAAACCCCAATACCCCCAGGGACCCCAAAACCCACCAGAGATTCTCAAAACCCACCAGGGACCCCAAAACCCACCAAGGGCTCCACAGCCCCTGCTAACCAATGAACCCCAAACTCCCAGGGATCCCAAATCCCATCAGGACCCCACAGAATTCCCCAAATACCCCAGGGACCCTAAAACCCACCAGGAGCCACCAAAACCTACCAGAAACACCCAGGGACCCCAAACCCCACCAGGGACCCCACAGACCCCTGTCAGCCAGTGAACCCCAAAGCCCCCAAGGATCCCAAATCCCAGCAGGACCCCACAAAATTTCCCAACACCCCAGGGACCCCCAAACCCACCAGGGACTCCCAAAACAACCCAGGGACCCCAAAACCTACCAGGGACCCCCAGGGACCCCCAAACTCACCAGGAACCACCAAAACTCAGCAGAAACCCCAAAATACCCCAAGGACCCCAAAACTTATCAGGCACTCCTAAACCCACCAGAAACCCCAAAACCACCAGGCACCCCCAGGGACCCGAAAACCCACCAGGAGCCACCAAAACCCACCAGCGACCCCACAGTCCTCTGCCATCCAGTGAACCCCCAAATCCCCCATGGATCCCAAATCCCATCAGGACTCCCAAAAATTCCACCCCAAACTCCCCCGGAACCACCCCCGGCCCCGGCGGTGCCGCTGAACGCTCCCACGCGGAGCCGGTACCGCTCCTGGGCGCTGCCCACGGCCAAGTCGCGATAGATCGCGAAGGCGGAGTCGCGACCGGCCCGCAGCTCCACGCGCAGCTCCATGGGGGTCGCGGCCGTCAGCTCGTGCAGCGCCTCGTTCCCTGCACCCCAAAAATCCTCCGGTACCCCCAGGACTCCTGCGGCGTCCCCTCGAGTTCCCCCATCCCCCCCGCAATGCTCTCCCTGAAATACTGGGGTCCCCCAAACTCCTGGGGACCCCAAAAGTGTCCCCTGAACTCCTGGAGACCCCCCCCAAATCCCTCCCGGACCCCAAAACCAGATCTGAATATTTGGGGGACCCCCCCCCCCCCCCCCCCCGATCCTACGAGTTTCCCCCTCGGACCCCTGGGGATCCCCCAAAGTTCCCCCAAAGCCTAGGAGTGCCTCCCAGACCCCCAAGTTTTTTTAAAAGTCCCCCCCAAAACCTCCAGGGCCCCCCAAAGTCCCCAGGGCCTCCCCGACTGAGCCAGAATTCGCCGCTGACGTTGCCGAAGCCGCGGGCGTACGAGTCCCACCCCCTCCAAAAATCGGTGCCTCCGTCCTGGCGGCGCTGGAAAACCTGGGGAGGGGGGAGGTCAGGGGTACCCCAAAACCCCTCTGATCCCCCAAACCCCAATTTCCATCCCATAAACCCTAGAGAACCTCTCCAGTCCCTCACAGTGCCCCCCAGTCCCATCCCAGTGCCTTTCCAGCACCCCTCAACCTCTCCAATGCCCTCCAACATCCCCTGCAGGACCCCCCCAATTACCCCAAACGCTCTCATTTCCCCCCCATAATCCCTGTAGAGCCCCCCACCCCCTCCCAGTATCCCAAAGTTCCCTCTCAGTGCCCCCCAGCACCCTCAACCTCTCCAACACCCCCTGCAGGACCCCCAATTGCCCCCAGACCCCCTCAGGACGTCCCAGTTGCCCCCAAACCCCCTAATTTCCCCCCCCCCAGAACGCCATAAGTCCTTCTCTAAACCCCTTGTAGGACCCCCCAGCATTGCTCCCAGTGCTCCCAGTCGCACCAGGCAGCCGCCGCCGTCCGTGTCCATGTCACAGAAGACGCGGAGGGGTCGGGCCGGGACCCCCTGAGGAAGATGAGGGTGTCCGGGGAGGGTCCCGGCCCGTTCCGCTGCTCCTCAGCGCAGTCCTGGGGATGGGGGTGCGGGAGTGGGGCTGGGGGGGGGCATTGGGGTCCTCTCAGACACCCCAAAAAGTTTCTAGGAATTCAGGGGTGACCCCTCCCCAAAATGACACAGGCACCCCCCCCCAATGCCTCCATTCGAAATTTGGGGGTCTGGGTGACACCCCCAGGATCTGAGACCCCCCTCAGATGATCCAGGGGTGGAGCTGTCCCCCCAAAAGACACAGATCTCCCAAAAAAGCACCCAGGGATACAGCTGTCCCCCCTCAAAGGACACAGTCCCCCCAAAAAAGGGCCCCAAATAACCCCCAAATGACGCCCAAAATCCCAAATAACCCCCAAGTAATCCTCAATTAACCCCCCAAACCCCCCAAAAAACCCAAGTAACCCTAAATAACCCCAAATAACCCCCAAATACCCCCCACTTCCCCCAATAACCCTACTCCCATTTTTGGGGGTCCAGGTGCCCCTCCCTCCCCCATAGCTCCCCCCACTCACGAGTGTCAATGGTGGCCTCTAGGGGGGCACTTTTGGGGTGTCCCCCTCGGCCCCACGGCCGCACCCCATAGCGCCCCGCGGGCTCCAGCCCCCAGAGCTGCTGCGATGTCGCCTCCGGAGGCAGCCACAGGGTCTGGGGGGGCATGGGGGGTTTTGGGGTACCCCAATGGGGACAGCGGGGTCCCCGGGGGGGTATTGGGGTCTGAAAGGCATTATTGGGGTCCCCCAAAGCTGTATTGGGGTGCCTTTACCAAAGGAGGGTAATGGGATACCCCGAGGTGTTATTGGGGTCCCAAGCAGATACTGGGGGACACCCGGGGGTTTTTGGTTCCTTTTGGGGGGTCTTTGCCTGCTGGGGCCCCCCGGGGGGGCCGTACTCCAGCTCGTAGCCATCGGGGGGGCGCGGGGGGTGTCCCAGTGCAGCTGGGCACTGCGGGGCCACACCGAGCCCACCCACAGGGTCCCTGGGCCACCTGGGGAAGGACACACTGCTGACATCTACAGCACCCTCAAATCCCCTTCTGATACCCCAAAAACCACTGTGGTCACCCCAAACCCCCCACCCCCCACCCCAAACCCTCCCATGGGCCCCCCAGCCCTGCCTTCACACCATGCCCGATGGACATGGCCCAACTCTCCCAAATTTTCCCCCAAAGAACCCCCCAGTTACCCTCAGTCCCCAGTTTCCCCCAGTGCCTGCCAGACCTGTTTCCTCCCAGTCCCCTGAGTTCTTCCCAGTTTCCCCCCATCCTCTCCAGTCCCCAACTCCACCCCAATTCTCTCCTGACTCAGTTTCCCCTCATTCTCCAATTTCCCCCCCATTCCCAGTTCACCTCGATCTCCACCAGTCCCTTCAGTCCCCAGTTCCCTCCAGTTCCTCCCAGTTACCCCCAGGCCTCAGAGCCCTCAGTTGCCATCAGTTCATCCCAGTCTCCTGTTTCCCCCAGTTCTCCAAACCTCCCAGTTATCTCCAGTTCCTCCAGTTCCCAGTTCCCTCCAGTTCCTCACAGGCCCAGTTCCCCCAGTTTCCCAAACCCCCCAGTTGTCCCAAGTTGTCCCCAACTCCTCCAGTTCCCCCAGTTCTCCTGCCACTTGCTCCCAGTGATACATTGCCCCTAATCTCCAGTTCCCCCCAGTCCTCTGGCTACCCCCAGCTCCCAGTTTTGCCCAGTTCTCCCAAGTACCCTCAGCCCCAGTTGCTCCCAGTCCCCCTCTAATCCCACTGTTCTCCCTGGTCCCCGAGCTGTCCCAATCCCCCCAAAACTGTTCCCGGTCACCCCAATAACGAATCCCTCATATTCCTCCAGTTTCCCCAAGTCCCTCCCAGTTCACCCCCAGTACCCCCCAAATTCTCCCCAGTGCCCAGTTTCCCCCAGTCTTTGCCAGTCCTCAGCTCCACCCCAGCTCCAGTTTGCCCCAGTTCCACTCAGTTTCACCCAGGCCACACATGACCCCAGACCCCATTTCCAACTGGTCCCCCTTAGCTTTTCCCAGTTCCTCCCAGTCCCCAGGTGATCAGAGTCTGTCCAGGAGTTACACTCCCCCAAATCTCCACTCCCCTCCAATCCCTGGTCTCACTTTCCCCTGAATCCCCAAGTCCTCAGTGCCCTCCGAGCTGCCCCTGGGCCCCACTCCCAGCCCTGTCCCCCCTCCAACTCCATTCCCAGAGGGGTCCTTGGGGAATCCCCGCAGCCCCTCACCAGTGGTGGCCTCACTGGAGACGTGGTCGGTACTTTTGCCTCCCCTCAGCCCATAGAGGTGGAAGCGGTACCGGTGGGACGGGGACAGCCCCGGCACTGTCACTGAGCAGGACTTGCCATCGATGGGCAGGGCCTGGAGCTGGCCGTGGACATCCCGGTACTGCAGCGTGAAGGAGTCAAAGGAGCCCTCAGGGACGCTCCACTGAAACCCCAGAGAGTTTGGTGGGACACTGGAGACCTTCAGCTCCTCCAGCATCCCTTCTTCCGGGATTGCCTCCGATACCCGGGATTCAGTTTGAGGCTTCTCCTCTTGGGGCTCCTCTGAGGTTCTTCACTAGCTGCATTGGAGAAGGGATGGTAATAGGCATGGTCATCCATGTGTCCCTCCAAATGGCCATCCCACCACCAGCCAGCTAATCCATCCATCCATCCATCCATCCATCCATTCGTCCCGTCACAAGCTCAACATCCAATGCAACCCCCTAGACAATTCCACATCCATCTGTCTCTTTCTTACCTCACCTCTCCATGCCTTCAACCCTCTCTCCCCTATTTCCCATGGATGATCTCCCATTCATCCAGCATTGCATCCATCCTTGATGGATAGAGGATGAGAGAAGCATGGAAGGATAGATGGATGCATGAGAATTGATGGATGATGGTGATAAATGGTAGATGAAGATGATGGATGACAATGGATAATTAATGGATTGCTGCTTATGATGGATGGTGGATGATGGACAATGGATGATCGATTGTGGAAGGTGCCAGTCAATAGGTTGGTGGAATGGTTGATGGTTGATTAAGGGCTGCTGAATCAATGGCTACTTGCTGGTGGGTATGTGATGGGCATGAGATTCCTTGATGCTTCCATTTCTTGATCCTTCATCCCATATCGACCTTCTGCCTCACCTGTGACAATGTCAGTGCAGAATGGTCAATCCTTTTGCCTCCCCTCAGCCCATAGAGGTGGAAGCGGTACCGGTGGGACGGGGACAGCCCCGGCACTGTCACTGAGCAGGACTTGCCATCGATGGGCAGGGCCTGGAGCTGGCCCTGGGCATCCCAGTACTGCAGCATGAAGGAATCAACGGAGCCCTTGGGGACGCTCCACTGCAGTCCCACAGAGCGTGGAGTGACACTGGATACTCTCAGCTCCCCCAGCACCGGCTGTGCTGGATGTTGGGGCCTCAGGTTGGGGTTTCTCAGGCTGCGGTTCCTCTGTGGGCAGGGGCAGTTCCTCTGGCTGTGCTGCAGCTGTGATGGAGAGGGGATGGTGATGGGGGCCTTTATTGAAGCATCCATCCACCACGTACCAAACAACTCATCCATCTTCACTTTAGCTTTTTCCCTAACCTTCCTGCTCCCTTGTGATAGCCCCAGTGGATATGTGGTCATTCCTTATCCCAGTCTGCAACCCATGGAGGTGGAAGCAGTACCGGTGGGATGGGGATAGCCCTGGCACTGTCACCATTCACGCCCTACCATCGGTGGGTGGCATGGGGCTGGCCCTGGGTATTCTGGTACTGCAGCGTGAAGGAGTCAAAGGAGCCCTGATGGCCACTCCAGTGCAGCTGCAGAGCTGGGTGTGACCCTAGATACTCTCAGCTCCTCCAGCACTGCTCCTGCATCCCTCAAATAGATGGGACTTAGTTTTTTGGCTTCTTCTGTTGGGGTTCTCTGAGGACAGGCTAGCTTCTCTGGCTCTACTGCAGCTGTGTTGGAGAGGGGCTGGTGATGGCTGTGGAAATGCCTGTGTCCTTCCAAACGTCCATCCCACCACTCACCAACCAATTCATCTGTCCAACCAATCCATCCATCCATCCATCCATCCATCCATCCATCCATCCATCCATCACAACCCCTCCCAATTCCCTATCCATCTCTGGTTGTTTCTTCCCACTTCCCTACGGGGTCTCTGTCCCTCCCAACTCCTTTTCACATGGAGAATCTTCCATTCATGCATCCATCATTGATGGATGAAGTATAATGGACAGGTGCATCTCTTGATCCATCCACTTCTTCATCCATCCATCCATCCATCCATCCATCCATCCATCCATCCATCCATCCATCCCTCTGACCTTCCATCTCACCTGTGATAATGTCAGTGGAGACATGGTCAATCTTCTTCCTGCCCCTCAGCCCATAGAGGTGGAAGTGGTACCGATGGGACGGGGACAGCCCCAGCACCGTCACCGAATGGGACTCGCCATCGATGGGCAGGGCCTGGGGCTGGCCGTGGGCATCCTGGTACTGCAGCGTGAAGGAGTCAAAGGAGCCCTTGGGGACCCTCCACTACAGCCCCACAGAGCCTGGGGTGATGCTGGAGACCCTCAGCTCCCCCAGCACTGGCTGCACTGGGGGGTCTCAGATGGGGGGGCCTCAGTGTGAAGTTTCTGATGTTTTTGCTCCTCTGAGGGCAGGGGCAACTCCTCTGGCTCTTCTGTGCCTGCGATGGATGATGGCATGAGAATCCCTGTGTCCATACAATCATCCATCCCACCACCCACCAATCAATGCACACATCCTTCCATTTACACTTTTATCTGCTGGATTATTCATTCTGGTACCCATCATATACCCTTCCACCCAACCACAGGCACATTTTCTTTAACTTCTTTAATCTCATCCTGCATTGGGTTACCCAACTACCCACTCACTGATCTGACATGTCAAACCACTGACAAACTGCCCCAACAGCTCTCATCCATTATCCATCTTCATCCATTCATCGTGTTTGATTCAGCCAGTCCTTGAATACAATCCTATTTTAATCTGATTTGAATACAATCCTACACTTCTATTCCTCTACACTAGCCTCCTTACTCACTCAGAGCAAAAACCAGCCATGGGCTCAGCCACATGTGTGCCTGCCCAGTCATGTGTCCACTCAGCATTCATCCATCCAATCCACCCAGGGGACCCCCCCTCTATCTATACATCATCCATCACCATCCATGCATCCCCCACCATGCCCCTATCCTTCAGTCTACCCAACCAACTCACCCAGAAGCTACCGTTCATTTTCAATCATCCAACCATTCCTCATCTCTTCTTCTGTCCATCCATCAATCCATCCATGTCTCACCTTAGCATGCATCTATCCATATATTCATGCAGCCCTCCAATCACCATCCATCCATCCATCCATCCATCCTTCCATCCATCCATCCATCCATCCATCCATCCATCCATCCATCCATCCATCCATCCATCCATCCATCCTTCCATCCATCCATCCATCCATCCATCCATCCATCCATCCATCCATCCATCCATCCATCCATCCATCCATCCTTCCATCCATCCATCCATCCATCCATCCATCCATCCATCCATCCATCCATCCATCCATCCTTCCATCCATCCATCCATCCATCCATCCATCCATCCATCCATCCATCCATCCATCCATCCATCCATTCATCTGTCTTGGGTGACTGTATGATGCCTATATCCCCAAATCGTCTGTTCTGTTGGTGTTGAATATTAAATTCTGCAACTTTAAGACTGGTTCCAGGAGTAAAGGGGGGGGAAGAAGAAGTGCAGAGTTTGTAATCAAAGACTGCACTGGCTCCCCCACATTCCTGCACACTGACTGTGTTGTCTGTGGTGGACAGGGAGAGAGAGCTCTCCGTTGCTCTTGGTTAGTTTTTCTGGCTAGCTGAGGCAGAGAAATTCCCTGGATTGTTTTTTTTTTTTTTTTTTTTTTTCCTGGAACTGTTTGAACCTGCTCTGGACTGAGAACCCAGAAGAGCACCGGGAGCTCACACCTGTGGCCCACCAGGCCTGGCCTGGGCTGCAGCATTCCCCAGCACAGGAGGGACTGAGAGCAGACTGAGTGAGCTGGGCAGCCCACAGAAAGAACTCTTCTAAATATGCCATCTCCTCAGAACGGTGAGAGGTTTTGCTGTTTGGTATTGTTCATTTTTGTGCTGGGAGGTGTGTTGCCTGTTGAATAAACAGTTTTTCTTTTTTCCACTTCTCTCCAAGGAAATTTTTTTTCCCCGAGCCAACGGCAGGAGGGACTGCTTGGATCTTTTTCCTAGAGGGACCCCATTCAGAGGTTTCCTCCCAAATTTGCCCTAAACCAGGACAATAATTGACCCCAATATGGAGATGAACCAAAACTTGTAAACGTGTAAAAACTCATGACCAGGATCCATCCTGGATTTGATTTGGATGTAGCCTCGGCCAGGCTCTTGCACTGCCCAAGGTGCATCCTTTCAATACATTGGAAATCCCTCAAATCTCCCTCAAAACCCACCTGGGACCCCCAAAATCTCACAAATTCACCCCCAAATTCACCTTGGACACCCAAAATTCACCAAATTCACAGCAAAATTCACGTGGGACCCTCAAAATTCACCTGGGACCCCCAAAATTCATCAAATTCACTCCAAAATTCCACCTAGTCCCCCCCAAATTTATGCCAAACCTCACCTGGGACCCCCCCAAATCCCTCAAATCTCCTCCAAAACCCATCCAGAAACCCCCAAACCCCACCTGGGACCCTTCCCAAATCCCCCAAATTCACCCCAAAATTCACCCCAAAATTCACCCCAAAATTCACCCAGACCTCCCAGATCCCAGCTGGGATCCCCCAAACTCCATATGAGATCCCCAAAATTCCCCCAAATGCTCAACAAAATCCCTCAGGGACCCCCCAAAATCCCCCAAATCTCCCTCAAAACCTACCCAGAACCTCCAAAGCCCACCTGGGATCCCCCAAAATTCACTCCAAAATCCACCCAGGAACCCCCAAAATTCCTGAAATTTCCAATTTAAAATTTCAATTGAAAATTCACATTAAAAATGTATTGAAATATAAATACAATAATAAAATATGTATTTTATTCCTTTTGCTCTGTCTAGTCTCTGTTCCAGGTAACAAGTCCTGATCCCTCATGGGAGCCAGAGTTTTGGGCACCAAGAGCTGCTGCTGGACAGGGTCTGGTAGGAGATGTGGGGTCTGGACATCTGAGCCACCACAATTGTGGGGCTGCCCCCAGGGTCCCAATTCCAACTGCCTGGGGGTCCCAAAATAACCCTGACTCCCCAGGGTGCTGGTGGGGACCCCATCAGATGTGCCAGTGTGTGGTACAGAGTGGAGAGTGCTGGGAGGTGAGAATGGAGGGATTGGGGGTGGGCATGGAGTGGAATTAGTCCTGGGGATGCAGCAGGATTAGAGGTAGGATTGAAGTGGAATTAGGGTAGATTTGGGTGACGTTAGGGTGGGGGTTCAGGTGTCTTTAGGGATGGGATTAGAGCAGGATTGGGATGAGATTAGGGTGGAGGAGAAGTGAAGTGGGTTGGGATTAGGGTGAGATTGGAGTGGAATTAGGGTTGGGGGTGGGATTTGGGGATGGGATTAGAGTGGGGTAGGATTAGGGTGAGATTGTGGTATGGGTGGGTGTGGCTGGGGTGATTTTAGGAGTGGGATTAGAGTGAGAGCAGGACTAGAGTGGGAGCAAGATTAGGGTGAGATTAGGGCAGGATTAGAATGGGTGATGGAGCTGGGATTGCATAGGATGTGATTATAAATGGAGAGGAATGGGATTAGGGCAGGATCAAGGCAGGGTTGGGGTGGGATTAGGATTAAGACCTGTCCCCAGAGAACAGCACCTAGACCCACATAGGAGTGGCTTTGGCTGACCCAAGAAACCATGCTTGACCCATGGAGGCCATCCTGGAGCCAGGATGGCCCCGAGGGCATTGAGCCGTTGCCTATGCACCCCTCTCAGCCCAGTGGTGACCCCCCCAGTAATCCCTCATGAACCCCCAAGGTGCCAGCAGGGCCTGGTGGACCTGGTGTCCCACTGCTCCAGCAGCATGAGCCCGCCCAGGCTGGGGCCATCCAGGACTTCATGGTGGACGTAATGGAGAAGCTGGAGAACACCTCAATCCACCATCCAGGAGGGCTGGGGGGATGCAGGGGATGGGAGTTCTAGGAGGTGTTATGGAGAGGGAAATGGGGGAAGTACAGAGAATATAGCAGCACTAAGGGGGTATGGGGGCCATAGGGAACACTATAGGATGGGGGCTATGGGGGATGAGGGATATAGGGAACACTGGGGGAATGGCGGACATGGGTCCACTATGGGATCTGGGGGCCATGGGGCCACTATGGGGGATGAGGGCCTGTCACAATCTGCCAACACAGGCAGAGATCGTGATTGTTTGATCTCAGGCGTGCAAAAGACACAGCAGGGGACAAATCAGTTTACTCACAGCAATGCACTTTTATTGAACATCAACAACTCAGTTGAGATAGAGGGGAGAGATATAGGAAACAAAGTATAGAGAGAGAAAGAAGGGGATGGGGGAATAGCTACCAACAGATGAGATTAGATGTTTTCATGGTCCTCAGCCAACAGACAGGTCTTCATCTGTGGGGGTGTCTCAAAAAATCTTCTTCGGAGAGTCACTTTTATAGTCCTTTTCCAAAGCAAGTGGCTTCTGGCCAAGAGGTGGGGAGATTTATGGACAATTATGAGGGTTGCTCCAAGAAACAGGTGTACAGAACCTGCTGCTCCAGCTAGTGCCTGCTCGAGAGCAGTGTACCATGGAGCACAGCAAGCACCTGCACACAGTCCCTTGGCAAGCATCCACCTTGGTCAGGCCAGAATTGGGTGGGGGTCCTCGGGGTCTTCTTGCGACAGTCATGAGGCAAATGAGGGAAACTCTGAACCGACTCTTACAACCTCCACACCCCTCAAAGGATCTCAGCGCTGGGAACCAGGAGACAGACAAGACCCCCCAAAATTAAACACTCGTGATGTCCCTGAGCATCCCCTCTGTGTCCAGAACACCCAAGGACCATCCTGCCCCTTGCCCCCTGCACTGAGATGAAAACATGCAGTTTTATCCCCCTGGAAATCCCTGACTTGGACCCAGATTGATGCTGGGGGGACCAGAATACCAAATCAGGGTGGGATGAAGCTCGTGGGGCTTTGTCCCCTCCCTCTCCTGCTCCACACCCCTCCTACATGGTTTCTGTCCTGAGGGCTTGGGACACTTTGGGTTTATTGGGTTTTGGGAAAAATCCTGTTCCAGACTTCTCCATTCTCACTCGTCTCCTGCAGGATCTGACCCGGCAAGAGCAGCTCAGGAATGGAGCTCCAGGCAGGAAGGAGCTCCCAAACTGCTCCTCCTTGAAGCCAGTGGCCATCCAAGTGTGGGGCCCAGCCATGGCCCGGCCCAGGGCACAGGGATGGGCGTTCGCCAGCCCTGCTCTGGCCAGCCCCAGCTGGCAGCCAGGACCTGAGGCTCCCCCTGCCCCCCTTGGCTTTGATTCTCGCAGCTCTCGAGCTGCTACAAAGGTGAGAATTCTGTGGGGGAAAAAGGCGTGGCTGTGCTTTGCTCAGCCCTGCAAGAAGCACAAAACCCGGTGTGAGCCCTAGCAGTGGCTCTGCCAGGGCCTTTGATGGTTTTCCTAGCAGGGCTGGCTGGAAACCCCTCCTGCAGGGGCAGCTGCGAGGGAACCAGTCCGGAAATGCAGCAATTGATCACTTGGTCCCTGTGCCCAAGGCACTGAGAGAGCCCCAAAACTGCTGCAAATCCCACAAGGATCTGCTCAGCCTGACCGGGACCCTCCTCGGTCCGAGCTGAGCAGGCAGAGCTGAACAAACCAAAACCATTTCTCTCGGTTTAATCCCAAAGCTGCGTTTTGTGTCCAGGAAGAGGGACAAGGGTCCTGTGCCCCCTGGCACTGGGGGAGGGAATGGGGAGCTCCTGGGTGTACTGGGAGCACTGGAAGCACTGGAACGGGTAACTCTGGCAGCCCCAGATGGGATCCCCCACTCGTGGCCCCATCCTGGTCAGGGTGGGCACCCATGGGAGCCTGGGGGGGCCAAATTGGGGGTGCCCTCGGGCAGGGATCTCCAGTGCCCCCAGTGTCACAGCACGTTCTCGTAGATGTCACTGGGGTTCTGCTGTCGTCCTTGGGGTCCCAGCAGCTCTGTGTGGGTCACCTGGGGGATGTGCTGGGTGGGGACCTGAGAGAGACTCTGGGTTTGGAGACCTGGCTGGGGGTGACACCCATGGGTGACGTGTCCCCGCCCATACTCTCCCTGTGCCCACTCAGTGCCCACAACATGGGGTTCCATCACCGCCCCCTCCTCCAGGGGGTCCTGTGGGGATAAGTGGGGTTCTGGGTGGTGTCTGGGGCAGGGGGGAAAAGGGGAGGCCCGGCCAGAGCCTCCCACTCACCTGTCCTGGGGCTTCCTGGCAGCTGCAAGGAAAAGGGGAGGGAGTGACCATGAGGACCCCAGGACCCCTGACCCTTCCTGGGACCTTGGCAGCACTAACCACCCATGGGATACAAAAATTCCCACTGGACCCCCGATTCCCACTGCACCTGATTGTCCCCAGACATTCCAAGCACCCCTGAATCCCCCAGAACTTCTGCACCACCACAGTGCCCCCATTGCCCCATTTGCCCCCGACCTACTGAGCAACAAAACTCGAAGCCTGGCAGGTAGGGGCACCCCTCAAACTCCCCCAGGACGCCAAAAAGATCCCCCAACATCCCTTCATGACCCTCCAAGAGTTCCTCAAACCCTCCAGGAGCTCCCAATGCCACACCAATATTCCTGAAAGCCCACCCATGGATGCCCCTGGAGCCCAACCAAGACCCTCCAAATTCTCCCCACAGCTCTCAGTACCCCCAGCCGAGGTCACTGCCGGCTCAGTTTCCCCCAGCCCAGGTGCCCTGGGTGCTGCCCAATCTCTGCCCCCACTATGGGGGTTTCCCATCACTCCAGTGCCTCCCGCTTCCCCGAGTGTCACAACTTTTGTTGTAGATTGTCACAGATGTCACTGGGTTCCCACGGTTGCCCATGTGGCCCCTGCAGCTCCACGTAGGTCGCATGAGGATCCTCCACCATGGGGGCTCCGTGGGAATAAGGGGATGTGTGGAAGAGAATGGGAGGTGCTGGAGGTTTGGGGAAAACACAAATCATGGTCAGAGCCTGCACTCACCTTTCCTAGTGCTTCCTGCCATCTGCAAAGGAAAAATTGAGGGGTGACAGTGATTCCCCATCCACCCTTGGAAATCCTGAACCGCCACCAGACCCTCAATTCCCTCCAGGGCCCCCCAGTATCCCTGATGCCCCCTAGAAACCCTGAACGACCCCAATTCCCCAACACACTGAGTCCCCAGATCGCCAGGCTTGGCAGGGAGGGGCACACTCTGAATTCCCCAAAAAGCCCTGATAGATCCCCAACATCCCTGCACGACCCTTCAGCACCTCCCTGTAGCTGTGGAAAGGGGTTTTAACCCTTTAAGTGCAGCAGAAATAAGATGCACAGCTACATGTTCGTCTTTCATGATAGAAAGAAAGAGACAAGTTTATTCAGAAACACACTTGGTTTTATAGCATGACTCGCAATTCCAAGAGTAGAGAAAAGGTGATTGGTTCAGAGAGAAGGAACTCCATTCCCATGGCCTGGGCACACACCACAACAGGTGTTCTATCTTGTTATTAATTCCTTTTTATTTTGACCAAATTATCACCCTGGGAGAAATTCTCCCTAGCCTTGAGCTGGAATAGCTTATTGGCTGGAAACAGAGCTGAAAAGCTCCATCCTGGAATGTTTTTCAGGCAGTAATTTTCTTGCTTTCTCAATATGTGTCCCACACCACCCCAAGTTCCAAGGTTCAGTCCTTGTTTTTTCTATCACTGCACCCTTGAGCCAGATGTCTTCTTCTTCTTCTCTTCCAATCATCCTTGCTGACAAAGCAGCCTCTGCATGCCTTGTTCCCATGCCAAAAGTTCACAGGCACAGTAAAAATTGAATTAACTCTTTTGGTATGAAGGCCAAGGCTTTGTGTGTCCAGGCAGAGGCAGGCAGGACGCAGAGCTGTCAGCAAAGGAAGGGACCAGCAAGGTGGGGCAGCCGGGGGATGACGACAGCCTGCAGGGACAGAGGCGCAGGGCATGGACACCGTAGGACAGCCAGGGCTGCAGAGGGCACAGGGATGGGCAGCAGCTGAAAGGCCCTGACAGAGCCAACTCCTGCAGCACTTGGGCCATGCAGGCTGGCCCTGGGCCTGAGGCCAGCAGGGGACAAGTGAGCCTTGCTGTGCTGGGGCCTCATTGGCTCCTTGTCCCTGCTCAGCAGCCTGGCAGGGGCCGCCCCATGGTGCTGCCCTTGGCATTGCACATGCCCAGAGCCCAGTGGCCCGGGAAGACCCCTGAGCAATGAGGGAGGGACAGGATCTGCCTTGCCAGGGGCTGGGGCTCAGCTCTTGGCCCTTTGCATTCCTGAAACACATCCAGGTTTGCTCAGCATCACAGACACCTTTCCCTTGTTTGTCCTCACCTGTCATCAGTGCCTCCAGTGTTCTGCTCTAACTGGAACCTGGTGACACTTTCTGAGTCATGTCCCCCAGTGAGAACCATTAAAACTTCGAGAAACTGGAGTTTGAATATGACTTTGAGTTCTTGAGAAGTTTTCCTTCAGCTCCCTCTAAGGGACTGTTGTCCAGGGACTCAGCACTGTTGGAAAATCCCAGCTCTACAGAGAAGGGGCAACTGAGAGGGGATTTAAAGATATTTTATTCCATTATTAGACTCCTTGAAGGGTGAAACATAAGAGATGTAAAACTCAATGCCATTCTATCAGAAGACAACTTATTTCCTGCTTACAATATTTTATAAATGTTTTTCAGCCTATTAGCTTTTCCCACACAATGGTGCTAGTACTTCTAACACAAATCACCTAATATTTTACTCCATGTAGTATTACCACAATGCATTTTTCACAGTTCTAATTCTCCAAAATATTTGATCTTTTTGCAAGGCCATTGTTTGAAACTTGTTTCTAGTTCAATCTCTCTCTCAGCAATGCCTTCTCTATTCCAGGGCCATTCTAAGTCAGCACACCTTATCTCAGAGTTTGCATCCAGATGTACAAGACTGTGAGCTTTCAGTCAGGTTTTGAGAATCCTTTACAAATCCATTTCTCACAAATATCAATCCCAGAATGCTGCAATCACCTCTGCTCTAAAGACAACAGTAATAAAATACACCCTTGAAAATTTTGGAATGGATATTTCTAAGAAGGTCTCTGACATATTTCTCCATAACTGGAGTTGAAAAACGTCCGAATGAACTGGATGAGACCAGAAGGAAATCATTGCAGAACCGTGATTTTCTAGGAAACCTCTGAAGATTTTGGTCAAAATCGAACTCAGAAGTTTCTGATACCATTCATGTGTCCCACTGAGGGACACGACTGAGAAAGTGCCCCCAGGTTCCAGTGTGAGCAGGAAATTGGAGGCAGAGACGACAGGTGGTATTGGAAATGCAGGCACGGAGAGCTCTCAGGGCCTTGTGCATACAGGCTCAGAGATTGAGATGGATCCAAGGTTTGACCTAAGACCTTGGAGAAATCTTGGACAATCAGAGCCTTAGAAGTAAAATAGATCTAAAACAATATAGTTATATATATAATTATATAGTTATAATTATATAGTGTTGGGGGTTGAATGCTTTGCTTTTCTTTCTGTGGAATTTCTCCCATTGTTATGCTAAGTAATTGTGGCTACACCTTAAAACGACAGATAATGTTCTCTCGTAGGGGGGTGGCTGGAGGGAGAGGGTGGGGGGGAACCGGAAAAGGAAAGGTGGGATAGGGGGGTCTGGAGCGGGGGACTGGCTCTCGCTTGGCTCCTGGAGTGGGAAGAGAACCTGGGCTCTGCTCTGGCATCTTCCCCTGTCATCCCAGCGCTGAGATCCACGCTCCCTGCCTTTGGACATCGCTCCGCTGCTCTCCCAGCTCACCCTACTACCTCCGGACACTCTGCTGAGCACCACGACCGACACCGTGAGGGGGGAGTAACTTTCCCCATCCCCTCTCTCCCCTGGGCCGCGGCCGCCATCACCCAGCCCTCTTCAACTGCGCGGGACCTGCCCTGCCCACAGCACCGGTAACAGCACAGGGAGACGGCCTGCGGCCAGAAGGGACTGGAGTGGAGCTAGACTGTTTCTGTTGCCAATTTTTATAGCTGTTGTTGTTTTTTTTCTGCTTTGTTAAATACCAGTAAAGAACTGTTATTCTCATCCCCATATCTCCTGCCTGAAGGTGTCTGAATTGGACCTAAAATAATTAAAAGGGAGGGGGATTGCACTCTGCATCGCAAAAAGGGGCTCCTGCCTTTCCTTAGACCATACCTGTCTTTCAAACCGAGACAGATTTTGGCGCCCGGAACGTGGGGCATTGCCTGAGGGCATTGAGAGAGGGGTAGAAAAGGGGATAACAGTTCTTAAATTACCCAAGCTTGTGGTAGGTGACACCATGCTGTCCAGCTTACCCTGGATTGGCCTCCATGTGGTCACTGCTATATCTCTCCCATTTGCAAGCCCTTTTTTAAACATGAGTTTCATAACCAAGGTTACTGTGGCTATTATCCAGTTTATTATGTGGGTTGATCAGTTGAGGAATTCATGGATTTTTAATTTTCTCTGGAAGATGGCCACATGGATTCAGAGCTATCACACTCTAAGTGTGTGTTTCTGGGGCTACTTCAATAATGGTACTTACTGTGAGGAAGTGGCAGCAGGTGAAATTTTTTCTCAACCCATCACAGGGTTTTTGAAGTTCACCCCACCAGTCTTCAAGGGGTTCCAATCCACTTTAAATGCTAATGACATTATATTGTGGCTAGTGTTGCTTATATCCCTGTTAAACCTGTTCTATCTAACATTCAGAGATAAGGGGAGATTGACTTGGATAACAACCCTGATACCTACCCGAGGAAATAGTGATGTTACCCCAGAGCCTGATCCTGTCCCAGAGACTAGGGAGGTTACCCCAGAGCCTGATCTTGTCCCAGAGACTAGGGAGGTTACCCCAGAGCCTGATCCTATCGCAGAGACTAGGGATATTACCCCAGAGTTTGACCCTGCTCCACAGCCCACCTCGGAAAGGAACCACCCAGAATGGGTGGGGGTGCTAGCAAAGGAGATACGTGAGATGGGCCAGATGCTGAAGGAGTACCTCTCCCCAGCTGGTGAGAAACCCTCCCCCTGCCTTAAAGAGGGAGACTCTGGTGGTGCAGCAGTGGGACCCACAGATGTTACATCTGTCCAGGTTCCAGCTGAACTGCAAGGGCACTCACAGCCAGCAGCAGTTGCCCCTGTGGAAACTAGGAAGTCTAAGATGAAAACAAGGCACCTAGATAATAAGGGTCAGGAAGGGGGCCCCTCACAACCAGCAGGGGAGCCAGAAGTTGAGATCATCACCGAGTCCCTGTCATACGAGAGTCTCCGTAACCTGCGAAAAGACATTGTACGGCGGGGCCGTGAGGCTTTTACAACCTGGTTACTGCGGGTCTGGGACCTTATGGGTACAGGTGTGCAACTGGATGGTACTGAGGCAAGGAATTTGGGAGCCTTGACCCAGGACTCAGGTGTGGACCAGGTATTTGTAAGGGAGACAGGTCTCCTTTCCCTCTGGGAGCGACTTTTAATGAGTGTGAGAGAGAGATTTGTCCACAGGGAAAGAATGCAGGAGTACCACCAGAGAACACGTTGGAATACCCTTGAGGAAGGGATCCAAAAGCTGAGAGAAGTGGCAGTACTGGAGGTGCTCTTTGGGAGGGATGGACAGCATGACAATGACCCTGACAAGGTCAGGTGCACAGGGCAGATGTTGTGGAATCTGGCAAACCTGGGCCCATCTCAATATACCCCCTTTATTGCAATGATTGATGCTGATACCAACCAAGTGACAGTGGGTTCTGTTGCCAACAGGCTCAGGAATTATCAGAGTATGATGGCTGGCCCAGTGCAGGCTCATGTCTCTGCTGTGGCTAAGGACCTCAGAGAGGAGTTTAAGGAGGAGATGAAGGAGATAAGGGAAGAGGTGAGGAAGATCAGTGCAGCACCAGTGAGAGTCATGGACCCCAAAAGTAGAGCCCAAAGCCCCCCAGCTAGGGAGAGAGGGTACACCCCACGTGCTGACCTGTGGTTTTTTCTACATGACCACGGGGAAGACATGAGAAGGTGGGATGGGAAACCCACTTCTGTCCTGGCAGCACGGGTGCGCCAAATCAGGGAGGGGAACACCAACAGAGGGAACTCCACTAAAGTGAGGGTAGCCTCAGCCTCCCATGGAGGTGCAGGGTATTACAGAAGGGAGGATGATCTGTCAGATCCCCTTGAAGGAACCTCCAGTATGTATGCCCAGGAGAGAAATAATAACCAGGGCTAGAGGGGCCCTGCCTCTAGCCAGGGAGAGGCACGGGAAAACCGGATCTTTTGGACGGTGTGGATCCGATGGCCTGGCACATCAGAGCCACAGGAACACAGAGCATTGGTTGACACTGGTTCACAATGTACATTAATACCATCAGGACATGTCGGAAAGGAACCTGTTTCAATTGCTGGGGTTACAGGGGGATCTCAGGAATTGACTCTGCTGGAGGCTGAGGTGAGCCTGACTGGGAAAGAGTGGCAGAAACATCCAATTGTGACTGGCCCAGAAGCACCATGTATCCTAGGCATAGACTTCCTCAGGAATGGCTATTACAAAGACCCAAAGGGACTCAGGTGGGCTTTTGGAATAGCTGCTGTGGCAGCAGAGGGCATTAAGCAGTTGAACACCCTGCCTGGGCTATCAGAAAACCCATCTGCAGTGGGACTCCTCAGGGTGAAAGAGCAACAGGTGCCAATTGCTACCTCAACAGTGCACCGCCGGCAGTACCGGACGAATCGAGATGCCGTGATCCCCATCCACAAGATGATCCGTGAGCTGGAGAGCCAAGGGGTGGTCAGCAAAACCCACTCACCCTTCAACAGCCCCATCTGGCCTGTGCGTAAATCGGAAGGAGAATGGAGATTGACAGTGGACTATCGTGCACTGAATGAGGTGACTCCACCGCTGAGCGCTGCCGTGCCGGACATGCTGGAACTGCAGTACGAGCTGGAGTCCAAGGCAGCAAAGTGGTACGCCACCATTGACATCGCCAATGCATTCTTCTCCATTCCTCTGGCAGCAGAGTGCAGGCCTCAGTTCGCTTTCACCTGGAGGGGTGTGCAATACATGTGGAACCGACTGCCCCAGGGGTGGAAACACAGCCCCACCATCTGTCATGGGCTGATCCAGGCTACACTGGAGAAGGGTGGAGCTCCAGAACATCTGCAGTACATTGATGACATCATTGTGTGGGGGGATACGGCAATGGAAGTATTTCAGAAAGGAGAAAAGATCATTGAGATTCTGCTGGGAGCCGGCTTCGCCATTAAAAAGAGCAAAGTCAAAGGGCCTGCCCAAGAGATCCAGTTCCTGGGAGTAAAGTGGCAAGATGGACGGCGCCAGATCCCCAGTGAGGTCATCAATAAGATCACTGCAATGTCTCCACCAACCAGCAAGAAGGAAACACAAGCCTTCCTAGGTGCCATAGGCTTTTGGAGAATGCACATTCCTGAGTACAGCCAGATTGTGAGCCCTCTTTACCTGGTCACCCGCAAGAAGAACGATTTCCACTGGGGCCCTGAGCAGCAGCAAGCCTTTGCCCAGATCAAGCAGGAGATTGCTCATGCAGTAGCCCTTGGCCCAGTCAGGACGGGACCAGATGTGAAGAACGTGCTCTACTCTGCAGCCGGGAACCATGGTCTGTCCTGGAGCCTGTGGCAGAAGGTGCCTGGTGAGACGCGAGGCCGACCACTGGGGTTCTGGAGCCGAAGCTACAGAGGGTCCGAGGCCAACTACACTCCGACGGAGAGGGAGATCTTGGCCGCCTATGAAGGGGTCCAAGCAGCCTCAGAGGTGGTTGGCACAGAAACACAACTCCTCCTGGCACCCCGACTGCCAGTGCTGGGCTGGATGTTTAAAGGAAAGGTTCCCTCAACCCACCATGCCACTGACGCCACATGGAGTAAATGGATTGCCCTCATCACACAACGTGCCCGTATTGGAAACCCGAATCGCCCTGGGATTTTGGAGATAATTACCAACTGGCCGGAAGGGGAAGACTTTGGCCTTGCCGACGAAGAGGAACAGGAACAGGTGACCCGGGCCGAAGAAGCCCCACCATATAACCAACTGCCAGCAGATGAAACATGCTATGCTCTTTTCACTGATGGTTCCTGCCGCATCGTGGGGATGAACCGGAAGTGGAAAGCAGCCGTATGGAGCCCCACACGACAGGTTGCACAAGCTACCGAAGGAGAAGGTGGATCGAGTCAACTTGCTGAACTCAAAGCTGTTCAGCTGGCCCTGGACATTGCTGAAAGAGAGAAGTGGCCAAAACTCTACCTTTACACTGATTCATGGATGGTAGCCAATGCTCTGTGGGGATGGCTGGAAAGGTGGAAAAAGGCTAACTGGCAATGTAGGGGAAAACCAATCTGGGCTGCCAATGAATGGAAAGACATTGCCACCCGGGTAGAGAAGTTGCCTGTGAAAGTCCGTCACGTAGATGCCCATGTCCCCAAGAGTCGGGCTAATGAGGAACACCGACACAATGAGCAGGTAGATCAGGCTGCACAGATAGAGGTGTCGCAGATAGATTTAGACTGGCAGCACAAGGGAGAGTTGTTCCTGGCTCGATGGGCCCATGATGCCTCAGGTCATCAGGGCAGAGATGCCACATATAAGTGGGCACGAGACCGAGGGGTGGATCTAACCATGGACAGTATTTCTCAAGTTATCCATGACTGTGAGACATGCGCTGCCATCAAGCAGGCCAAGCGGGTGAAGCCCCTCTGGTATGGGGGGCGATGGTCCAAATATAAGTATGGAGAGGCCTGGCAGATTGACTACATCACACTGCCTCAAACCCGCCAGGGCAAGCGCTATGTACTGACCATGGTGGAAGCCACCACTGGATGGTTGGAGACCTACCCTGTGCCTCATGCCACTGCTCGGAATACCATCCTGGGCCTGGAAAAACAAGTTCTTTGGAGGCATGGTACCCCTGAGAGAATTGAGTCAGACAATGGGACTCATTTCAAGAACAGCCTTATAAACACCTGGGCTAGAGAACACGGCATTGAGTGGGTGTACCATATCCCCTACCATGCACCAGCTGCAGGGAAAGTTGAACGGTGCAATGGCCTGCTTAAAACCACCTTGAAGGCACTGGGTGGGGGAACTTTCAAGAACTGGGAGATTAATCTACCAAAGGCCACCTGGTTAGTGAACACCCGAGGTTCCACTAACCGAGCAGGCCCTGCCCAATCTGAGCCCTTGGGAATATCGAATGGAGATAAGGTTCCAGTGGTACACATGAGAGGTATGCTAGGAAAAACTGTTTGGGTGAATCCTGCCTCCAGCAAAGACAATCCCATCCATGGAGTTGTATTCGCTCAAGGACCAGGTTGCACCTGGTGGGTAATGCAAAAGAATGGAGAGACCAGATGCATACCCCAAGGAGACCTTGTTTTAGGGTGAAATACCTATAGTACTGTGCCTATGTCTCTAACTGCATGTATGTATATATAATGTAACAGTTTAATTTGATATAGCATATTAGTATGGGAGAAATTCAGGGGTGGATAATGTTGGGGGTTGAATGCTTTGCTTTTCTTTCTGTGGAATTTCTCCCATTGTTATGCTAAGTAATTGTGGCTACACCTTAAAACGACAGATAATGTTCTCTCGTAGGGGGGTGGCTGGAGGGAGAGGGTGGGGGGGAACCGGAAAAGGAAAGGTGGGATAGGGGGGTCTGGAGCGGGGGACTGGCTCTCGCTTGGCTCCTGGAGTGGGAAGAGAACCTGGGCTCTGCTCTGGCATCTTCCCCTGTCATCCCAGCGCTGAGATCCACGCTCCCTGCCTTTGGACATCGCTCCGCTGCTCTCCCAGCTCACCCTACTACCTCCGGACACTCTGCTGAGCACCACGACCGACACCGTGAGGGGGGAGTAACTTTCCCCATCCCCTCTCTCCCCTGGGCCGCGGCCGCCATCACCCAGCCCTCTTCAACTGCGCGGGACCTGCCCTGCCCACAGCACCGGTAACAGCACAGGGAGACGGCCTGCGGCCAGAAGGGACTGGAGTGGAGCTAGACTGTTTCTGTTGCCAATTTTTATAGCTGTTGTTGTTTTTTTTCTGCTTTGTTAAATACCAGTAAAGAACTGTTATTCTCATCCCCATATCTCCTGCCTGAAGGTGTCTGAATTGGACCTAAAATAATTAAAAGGGAGGGGGATTGCACTCTGCATCGCAAAAAGGGGCTCCTGCCTTTCCTTAGACCATACCTGTCTTTCAAACCGAGACATATAGTTATATAGTATAATATAGCTATATTATATATTATATATAATATTATATTATTATAACTATTATATAACTATATAATATTATATATATTATATAGTTATAATTCGTTTAAGTAGAAATATATTTTAAGCAAACAGAAATATGCATTATGCAAGCAAAGCAGTATGTTAAGTAAGATAGTAAAAGATTGTAAAGCTTAGCAATAGAACCTGTTATGAAGTTAATTAGAAGTTAAAGATATATCAGTGTAGGTTTTTGAAGTATTATAGGATTGGTTGAAAAATGGTGCATTGTGGCAAAGCCATGAGAAGGAAAGCAATTAATAATTAGTGTAAAAGGATGCTAGCAAACTTTGTAGAAGTATTTGATTGGCTAAAAAACTAAGATAAGGCATTGTAACTAAGAATGAGGAGGCTTCTGATATTATGGTGTTGGATGTAACACCTTTAATGTCTCACCCTTGTATGAGACTGACACCATGAGGCCATAAACCATCTTTGACAACGTCTCTCAGTTGCCACATCTCTTGCAATATCAATCTCTCAATGCACATTTTCTTGACATCAGACATGACTAATGAAATCAATAGGGACTTATGGACACCAGGTCTATCCCATTAAAGTCAATATGGATTTAGGGACACCTGGTTTATCCATTAATGTCAGTGGGGTTTTGGTGAAATTTGGTCCTAAAATGGGGAAATTTGGGTAAATTTGGGGAAATCTTCAGCTGAATTCTGGGAATTTCTGCTCCAGGATTGTAGTGCTGATGCTCTGGATGTCCTGGATGAATTCCTGGAGGCCAATCCCGAATCCCTGATTCCTCACCTGCGGTCCATGCTGGAGCTGTGCTTCCAGATAAGCCGAAAAGTTTATATTTTCAGCCAGAAATCTGGGAATTCTAAACCCAAAATTGGTATTTTTTTGCACCAAGAATTTTGGGGCATCAACTCTGCCCACTGAAGTGAAAAGGGATTGAAGGACACCAGGTGTACTCATTGATAGGGCTTGATAGGGAAGAGTTACTGTTTAAACTGAGAGCACTGGGGAGGGCTGAGGGGGACACTGGGATGACTGGGAGCACTGAAGCAACAGTGGGGCCACTGGGAGGGATTTGTAGAGATAAATGGAGATAAACAGGACTCCAGGTGCAACCCATTGAAATCAATAGGAATTTAGGGGCAGCACGTCTACCCAGTCAAAGCAATGAGGATGTTTGGGACACAAGTTTTGAGGGGCCCCAGGGATTTTAGGTGATCCAGGTGTGCAAGGGGTACCCAGGTATATCCAGGTGATTTCTGGGGGTACCCTGGTGATTTTCAGGGATACCCAGCTGTACACAAGTGATTGTTGAGTGGGATCCAGGTGATTTTGGGCAGTATCCAGATGTACCCAGATAATTTTTGGGGATATTCAGGTTATTTTTGGGCACCCAAGTGACCTGACTCACCCTGACAGGCCAGGAGAAGATGATGGCCACTGTCCTCCCAGTCGACATGGACACAGATGACCCTTGGCAGCTGCAGGGCTGTCGGGGGGCACCCCAACATTCAGTGGTACCCCAAAACTCCAGGTGAGGACATCAGGGGTGGCAGGGAGCCCTGAGTTACCTCAGGAGAGGATGCAGTGCAGGTACAGCCAGGTGCTTTGGTGCATGGGGTTGGTGAAGATGGTATTCTGCAGCAGCTCCAGCTCTGGGGTGGGCAAAGGAGGCACCCCAAAATCTCAGGGGGACACCGGGGGAAATCCCAATATCTTGATGGAGGCACCCAGGTATACAGAAGTTTGGGTCTACCCATTAAAGTCAATGGGGATTTAGGGACACCAAGTCTACCCTTTCAACCCAACAGAACCCACCAGCTTCTACTTAGGTGAGGGAGGGGCTAGAAAATTTTGAGGATCCTGCAAAATTGTGGGAGTTTTTTGGGGAATCCCTCACCTTCCTTCAGCCTTCCAGGGGCAGTGCCCTTGCTGTAGTTCCTGGTGGGCATCAGCAGCCCCAGGCAGTGTTGCCAGGCCGAGAAGTTGGAGAAGCTGCAGCTCAGCAAGGCCCTGGTAAAGGCCAGCAGGGCCTTGAGGTCCTGCCCGGCCACAAGTGCCTACCAGTGTTCCCAGGTGTGGACTGGGAAGGCACCAGTATAAACCAGTAAGCACTGTGAGCCACTCCCGAGCTCCTGAGGCCTGTGGCAGCAGCTCCCAGTATAAACCAGTAAGGCCTCATGCACCCCAACCCATTCCTAGTGTAGTCCAGGGGCTCCTAATGTGGTCCTGGGGCTTCCAGGTTTATACTGGGATGGCACCAGTATAAACCAGTAAGCACTGGGAGTCATCCCTGAGCCCCTGAGCCCTTGGTGACAGCTCCCAGTATAAACCAGTAAGCCCAGCACAACCTGAAGTCACTTCCAGTAGATCCCAAGCCCCATCCCAGTATAAACCAGTAAGGCCAGCATCCCCAGAAGTTGCTCCCAGTGAAGTCCCAAGCATCCCCAAGCCCCCTCCCAGTATAACCCAGTACACCTCAGTTTAGCCCAGTAAAATCCAGAATATCCCTGTATAACCCAGTATAAATCAGTACAAGCCAGTCACCCCCAGGACCACATCCCAGTACAAACCAGTATAACCCAGGATAACTTGCAGTCAGCCACCAGGTCCTCCTAGCCAGCAGGGGGCAATCACACACCCCTGCTCCCTTTCCCAGTAGAACCCAGTACAAATCAGTAACACCCCAGCACACCATCCCAGTGCAAACCAGTATAACCCAGTACAACCAGCACACACAGTGTTAGGTCCTCCTGGACACTCACACATTCTCTCTCAGTATAACCCAGTACAGCCCAGTGACCCCAGCCCAATTGCAGCACCCCCTGGACCCCATCCCAGCACAAACCAGTACAAACCAGTACAAGCCACTCACAGTTGCAGGGGTCGGCCACCAGGAGGTGCTCGCACAGTGCCAGGTCCTCCCGGCCAGCAGGGGGCGCTGCAGCGCAGCCCAGCACCCAGCCCTGGTGGTGCCACACCCCGTAGGATTTGGGGTTCAACCCCTGGCACTGCCCCATGAACGACAGCTCCGATGGCACCCTGAAACCTGTATAAACCAGTCCGGACCAGTATAAGTGGTAAAAACCAGTAAAAAACAGTAAACAACACTGTAATGCAAAACGGAAGTAACCAGTACAAACCAGTATGGACCAGAAAAAAACAGTATGGACCACTACAAACCAGGAAAATAGGTAAAAACCAGTACAAACCAGTGAAAACCCTTGTCTGTTTCAGGAGCCAAGCTGGCTGGGCCCGCTAACAAACCTGCTGCCCAAAGTCAGTAGAAATCTTATGACCCATTTCAAACACCTTAACACCCATCCCTTCACCCACCAAATGATTTGTAAAGACATGAGCACACATCTTTCCTCTCACATTGATGGTTCCTGTGCTGGTGACAGTCTTTTAAACCCAGCCTTCAGCCTGAGCTCTCTGCTGCTGTAGTTCCATGCACAGAGGTTGTTGTCTCAGCCCTTCCATGGGCAGGCTGGTGTTCAGCAATCTCCAGGACAGCAGGGCCCCCACCCCACATCACTGTGCCCTAGAAAGAGAAAAACCATCACTCCAAATGTCCCCTTCTCCTTCTTCCCAGGCATTTGGCCCTGCCAGTGGGGTTTGCTGCTGGGTGCCACAGGGAAAAGGAGACCCCTGTGACACTGTGGGGCACATGGAACCAAACATCCACTGTGACACCACAGAGCCTCACAGAACCCTGTGACACTGCGGGGCCCCACGGAACCAAGAGTCCATTGTGAGACACCTTGGCCACGTGGAGCCAAGGAACCATTGTGACACTGGGGAAACTCATGGGACCAAGGGTCCACTGTGACATTGTGGGGCCTCATGGAACCTGTGAGCCGTTGTGACACTGCACAGCCTTGTGGAGCCAAGGAGACCATGGTGACACTCTGGGACCACAGACCGTTGTTGAGAGTATGGAACCTCAAGTAACCAAAAGTCCATGTGACAGTACAGAACCTCACAGAACCAAGACTGCATGGTGGCACAGCAAGGCCTCATAGAACAAAAGAGTCCAAAGGTCTAAAACAGTTCTTGCATGGTTCTGCCTTGGGGAAGGGGAACTTCAATGGTGGAAGCTTGGGCTGGCACACAGTAATCAAAGGTGTCTGTTTTCAATGAGGAAATTCAGGAGTTTTATATTGAAAAAAAAGGAAAACCATCTATTTTCCTGAGTGCAGGCAGTTCTCCAAGCTAAGCAGGTCCCAGGTGAGTGAGGACAGACAGGATGGGTTTGGGCAATGTGCAACAAGGTTGTCCACACTGGGTCAGACCTCAAGGCACAGCTTCTCTGAGCAGGCCAGACCTCCTGAGGAGAGACTCTGGATCAGTATCAATCACAGAATGCAATCACCTCTGCTCTAAACAGAATAGTAATAAAATGCGCACTTCAAAATAGGAATGGATATTTCTAAGAAGCTCTTTGGCATATTTCTCCATAACTGGAGTTGAAAACCTTCCTAATGAACTGCATCGAACTCCAAAGTTTCTGATGCTATTCATGCGTCCCAATGAGGGCCACGACTGAGAAAGTGTCCCCAGGTTCCAGTGTGAGCAGGAAATTGGAGGCAGAGATGACAGGTGGTGTGGGAAATGCAGGCACAGAGAGCTCTCAGGGCCTTGTGCATACAGGCTCAGAGATTGAGATGGATACGAGGTTTTACCTCAGACCTTGGAGATGGCTTGGAGAATTAGAGCAGTAAAATTTTAGCAATAGAACCTTTTGTAACATTAGTTAGAATCTTAAGATATATCAATGTAGGTTTGTGAAGTGTTATATAATTGGTTGAAAAATGACACATTGCAGCAAAGCCATGGGAAGCAAAGCAATTAATGATTGGTGTAAAAGGACATTAGCAAAGTTCATAGAAGTATTTAATTGGCTAAAAATCCAACATAAGTCATTGTAACTAAGAATGAGGTGGGTTCTGATATTATGGTGTTGGATGTAACAACTTTAATGTCTCACCTTTGTATGAGACTGATGCAATAAAGCAATAAGCCATCTTTTTTATTGTCTCTTGGTTGCCTCATCTTTTGTAACATTAATCTCCCAAGGAGGATTTTTTGGATATCAGGTCTACATTTCGAAATCAAAGGGGATTTAGGAAAACCAGGTATATTCTATTAAAAAGTAATAGAGATTTAGGGACATCAAGTCTACCACATTGAAGTCAATAAGGATTTAGGGAAACCAGGTCTACCCATTATAGTCAGTGGAGATTTTGCAGAAATTTGGGGTTAAAATGGGGAAAATTTGGGTACGTTTGGGGGAAATCTTGGGCTGAATTCTGGGAATTTCCGTTCCAGGATTGCAGTGCTGATGCTCTGGAAGTCCTGGATGAATTAATGGAAGCCAATCCCAAATCCCTGATCCCACATCTGAGGCTTGTGCTGGACCTGTGCCCCCAGGTAAGCCCAAAAATTTCAATTTTCAGCCCAAAATCTGGGAATTCCGAGCCCGAAATTGGGATTTTTAGCACCAAAGATTTTGGGACATCAGGTCTGCACTTTGAAGTCAAAGGGGATTGAGGGATACCAGGTCTAGCCATTAACAGGGCTTGATTGGCAGGGGTTGCTGGTTAAACTGGGACACTGAGAGTGGCTAAGGGGGAGGCAATGGAGTTACTGGGAACACTGAGGCGTAACTGGGACCACGAGGAGTGATTAGTAAAGATGAATATGGAAAAACAGGATACCAGGTCTACCCTATTGAAGTCAATGGGAATATAGGGACAAAATCTACCCTGTAGAGTCAATGTGGATTTAAGGGCACCAGGTCTACCTTGTCAGGGCAATGATGACTTAGGGACACCAGTTTGGGGGGGGGGGCAGGGGTTTTGGGTGATCAAGGTGTCCAAGAGGTACCCAGGTGTATCCAAGTGATTTTTGGGGTGATCCAGGTGTGTTCAGATCATTTTTTGTTGGTACCCAGGTGATTTTGGGAGTACCCAGATGTATCCAGGTGATTCTGAAGGGTAACCAGGTGATTTTCAGGGATACCCAGGTGTACCCAGCTGATTTTTGGGAGTATCCATATGTATCCAGGTGATATGTGGGGGTAGTCAGGTGATTTTTGGGAGGATCCAGGTGCATCCAGGTGATTTTTGGCTGTAACCAGGTGATTTCCAGGTGTACCCAGGTGTACCCAGCTGATTTTTGGGAATATCCGGGTTATGTTTGGGGCACGCAAGTGTCCCAACTCACCCTGACAGGCCGGGAGAAAATGATGGCCACCCTTGATCCTCCTGGTCAACATGGACACAGATGACCCTCTGTGGGGCAGGGGTGTTGAGGGGCACCCCAACATTCAGGGCGTGCCCCAAAACTCCAGGTGAGGGCCCCAGGGATGGGAGGGAGCCCCGAGTTACCTTGGGAGAGGATGCAGTGCAGGTACACCCAGGCACCTTGGTCTGTGGGGTCAGTGAAGACGGCGTTCTGCACAAGCTCCAGCTCTGGGGAGAGCAAAGGAGGCACCCCAAAATCTCAGGGGGGCAGCGGGGTCACCCAAATTGACAGGCAGAAAATATTTATAACCCACAAAGTTATAGGTATGTATTTTACTCAGCAGTGAGGTACATGGGGGATAGCTCCTCCAAAAACATGCACACCTTCAGCAACCTGAGCCTCTCTTTTTATTCTCTACAAACTAGGAATATACAATACACCTAATACGTATTCATTTCCTAACCCCATCTGTCCCTGCTTCATATTAAAATTAACTCCACTCCTCTTTGTGACTGCACACTGCTCTTTGTTTGTTGTTCTGGTGGTCACCTGGGGGTCCTTGGGATGAAGTAAACAGTCTTCCTCTCAGTTGAACTTTTCACCTCACCTTCTCTATGCATGCATCTTTGGTCACTTTCTACATCTTGATACCAGATTTTGCTGGCTCAGGGGTCTAAACAATCCCCCTTATCCGGAAGGGGCCTTGCTCTTCTATCCTGTTTGTGAATTCTTACCCCTCTATCTTTTTGCACCCTTGCTCTGTCCTCCTATTCTTGCAAAGACAGAGAATTTTAAGTACTCATAGAATCTTGTCAGCCCTCTTCTAGTTAATGCATCCTCCTGTATTAATACCCTTAACTCTTTAATTTTAATTTGAATTCCTCGTTTCAGTGTCACAATGGCTCCTTGGTTCTACAGGCCCCACAGCTTCATCCTTGACCCTTGGTTCCATAGGGGTCCTGAGTTTCACAACGGTCCCCCTGATTCCATGAGGCACCAGAGTGTCACAATGGTCTCTTTGGTTCCATGAGGTTCCAGAGTGTCTCCATTACATCCTTGGATCTGCTGCATTCCTTGTCACAACTGACCCATGGTTCCATGGTCACCATGGTCGCTGTCAGAGGCTGGATGAGATCAATGTCCCGGACACCTGGGGATGAGCTGTCAATCAGTCACACAGTGGGGTGGTGCTGACCCAGGCTCTGATTGCCCCAGCAATCACAAGTCCCACCTGGGGGAGGCCCACAAAGGCCCAGGGGCTTAAAACACGGAGCAGGTGCTCGGCCCATGGTCCATACCCTGCCTTCTCCTGGGGTCTGTGTCTCACCCACACTGGAACCCTAGGAGCTGGGAGCCGTGTGTGTGTCTATCTTCAGAGTTTCTGTCTTTCTGCCTCTCTCTCTTTCCTCTCCTTCTAATACTCTTTATATGGAACAGTTTTGGGTACTTTAACAATGTAAGTGTTTAAAGATTTCTAGGTTAAATGGGCTACAATAATTAAATTCCTGCTATGGTATGTGTTTTATGTTAAATTGGATGCTATATTAAATCCTTTTCTAAAGTTCTTTGATTTTTCTATACCTTACCAATAAAATTTACTGTCACTTTGACCTCTTGAGAATATAAGGTTGCTGTTTCTCCTGTGCCCCAAACTCAAGTAAAGGAACCTTTGGTTACCCCCAGCATTTCAGTGTTTTGGGGTGTTACAGCCCTGCAGCCTCACCATGGTCTCTTGTTTCCATCAGGCCCTGCTGTGTCACACTGGCCGTTGCTTCCATGAGCACCTGGAGTATCACACAGGTTGATGACATTTGTCCTTGCTGCCCCTCCCATCCCACTGCCACAGCAACAGCCCCGAGCCACCCGTGAGGGACAGGCCCTGCTGGCCCAGGCCTGGGCTCAGGCCTTGGCCTTTCTGCTTCCTCCAACCAGCCCAGGCCTTGCTCAGCATTGCAGTTCCCTGCTCACAGCCTTGGGCTCCTGCAATCCTGCCCTCAAGGATCTGCTCTCACCAGTCCCTGGGGAGCCTTTGGCAGTCCCTGCCCTCAGTGAGGCCACTGATGCTCCAAGGGACTTGGGAGTTTTGCTTCTGACTCCTTGAGCAGCTTCTTCAACCTTCTCTCAGTCCCTCAGGGTCCTGGATGCAGCCCCAAATCCACCATGGGGCTGATTAAAATACAGAAAGTTTTCAGGAGCACCTTGTCTTCTTCCAGTTGTCTTCACGTTATCAGGGGTTGTGCAGGTGCTTGGAGTCAATTTGGAGTTTTGTTAATGAGGAAGGATTTGATGTGCATCTCATGACTTTTGTGGTTTTTAATCACAGGAGTAGTTTTTCATTTTCCATTTTAGAGAAGAGCTGATTGAAGCATTCCCCAAGTGATCTTGATGCTGAATATTTCCTCAGGAGGTTTGGGCATGCAGAAGAATGAGCCCCTTGCAGGCTGACCCTGTTTGGACAACCTGCTCCTCACCATGTCTGACATTGCCCACCTGGGACTGACATCCCTGTGCCCTGCAGCAGAACCTTGTCCCCTGAGCTCTGCAGCTGGCTGTCCCTGCCCATTGCACCATGTCCCACCTGCTCTCCTCAGGGCTCTGCCTGCACACAGGCCCAGGAGAAGTTTTTCTCTTTGTGAGGAGACAATGGAAAAGCCTGAGCAGGTTTTCTGAACAAAAAAACCCTCTGAGGAACCACATGCTCAGTACAGGCTGCCTGGAATGATGTCACCTTTCTACAAGGGCCAGTGTGAGCAGAAATGATGTCTGTAAGCAGAATTCTCTGAGTCTTTCACCTGAATTCTCTGTCTCTGTCTTTTCCCCAGGTTTCTGTTGCAGATGGAAGCTGTTGGTGCCATTCTCACCTTTAACCCCTCTTTTGAATGCAGAGAGATGTTCCCAGGTTTGTGAGGGAGGTATTGCTCAGTGTTTATTCAAAGCTTTTGTATCCTCATGGAACTAAGGAGACCCTTGTGACACAGTGGGCTTCATGGAACCAAGGAGACAATTGTGACAGTTCAGAGCCTCACAGAAACAAGGCTCCATTGTGACACTGAAGGGAATTATGGAATCAAGGAGACCATTATGACACAGCGAGGCCACATGGAACCAATGGTCCATTGTGATAATGCAGATCCCAGGAGACCCTGGTGACACTGTGGGACCGCATGGATCCAAGGGGCCACTGTGACACTGAAGAACTTCATGGAAGCCAGGGTCCAGTGTGACACAGTGGTGCCTGATTGGAACAAAGGAACCACTGTTGACAGCCCAGAAAATCATGGAACCAAGGGGCCGTGGTGACACAGCAGGGCCACATGGAACCAAGGACACCAGTGACATTTAGGAACCTTATGGAACTGAGGATCCACTATGACACTGCAGAAACAAGGAGACCATTGTGACACTATGGAAACTCATGGAACCAAGACAGTCATTGTGACACTCCAGGGCCTTGTTGAGCCAGGGAGACCATTGTGCCAGTCGAGAACCTCATGGCACTGAGGATTTACTGTGACAGAGCAGGGTCCCATGGAACCAATTGTCCATTGTGACAATGTGGGCCCAAGGAGACCATGGTTACATTATGGAACCTCATGGAACCAAGGGTCCAGTGTGACACAGCGGAACTTCTTGGAATCAAGGCAACCATATTACACTATGGAACCTCATGGAACCAAGGAGACCACTGTGACACTGAGGAACCTTATGGAACCAAGCAGCCATTTTCACACTGTGGAACCAAGGAGAGCATTGACAGTACAAAACCTCCTGGAACTGAGGGGCCATTGTTATACAGTGAGGCCTCGTGGAACCAAGGGGTGATTGTGACACTCTGGGGCCCCGTAGAACCAAATATTGATTGTGACACTGTCGTGGTGCTTGCAACCAATTGTCCATTGTGATACTGCAGATCCAAGAGACTGTGGTGACACTCTGGCAGTTCATGGAACCAAGGGGCTGTGGTGACACACCAAGGCCTCATGGAACCAAGAAGAACATTGTGGCAGTGCAGAACCAAGGAGGCCATTTTGACAGTATGGACCCTAATGGAACCAAGGGTCCATTGTTACCCAGCAGGGCCTCATGGAACCAAGGGGCCATTGGGAAACTGTGCAAGGGCCATAATGGAGTCAAGGACAGCACTGATAATGAATCCACGGGATAGAAACTTTCAAACACAGTTTTGAGTATTTGAAAACAGGTATTATTTATTACAGCTTGGTGGTCACTCAGGGGACCCTTCATCCATTCAAGTGCACTGAGCATCGAATGAACTGAGTTTTTATCACACACACTGATTATCTATTCATGAGTTATCCCCATTTCCTTTTACTTTATTTGACATAATTGCACTCCTTATCAAAAATCCTTATGTGGTTCCTTGGAGTCTGTCTTTGACATCCAATGTTTTAGGTGGCTGTTCCTCGATCCCTGCTTTTGAATGATGGCAGTTTCCTTGTTTTGCATAATTTCTGCTTTGTCAGCCTTGCAGAGCTGAGCTGGCATCCTGCTTGCATTTTGTGTGACTTCTGTATGCTGGACTTACATGCTTTATCTGTATTTCCAAGGCTGTACTGTTCTGTTCTATTGTCCTTGATAAGAGTAAATGTTGGTCAGTTCTCCTGTCCTTGTCACAGCGCTCGCCCTGCATGAGGCATATCCGCAACCCCCTCCAACCCATGGGCTTGAGGTGGGCAAGTGTTCCTGAGGGAACAGGGATGGGACAGCTGGGCTGGACTGACTCAAGGGATGTTCCATTCCATGTCACACCATCATCAGCAATAAACGGAGAAAAGAGAGGGGCAACGGGCATAGAGGATTAGTTTCTTTTTTAAGATATTTTTTATTAAAACAGCACCTACACATACAGAATCCTCTCCTGCCACAAGGTGGTTAAAGATTTTCTGCTGCTAAGACATTTCCTGTGGATTCACTTTTCTTGTGTGTATGGCCTTTGCTTTTTGTGGTTGATTTGTTTGTAGGGTTTTGTGTTGTTGTGGGTGGGTCTTGCTTTGTTGTTTTTTTTTTGGTTGGGTTTGATTTTTTCGTATTGAACTGCCTTTTTTCTGATACATAAGTTCTACTTTTTTTTGTGGCAAGAGAAATTTACCCAACTCAGCCATGTTTGCCAAATTACATTTTGCAGTCAACATTAACCAGATGAGTTCAGTCACAAACTCCCTCCAACTTGGCAGCATCCACAAAGGAATTGAAAGCGCATTTCATGCCATTGTAGAGATAATAGAAATGTTCCACACTGGTGGTCAAGGGCTGGTCACTGAGGAATGTCACCAGGGAGTGGCTGCCAAGAGGACTCTGTGCCATAGATGACATTTGACCCTGATTGTTCAGCCAAATTCCCACCCACCCCATGTTCCCCTCCTGCAGCCCAGCTCTTTCCAATCTGGCTCTGAGGAGAGCACAGCAGACCATGTCCCAGGCCTGGCTAAAGTCTGGGCACACAACATCCCCTTCTTTTCCCTCCCACAGGGGTTCTGCAATCCCTGCCATGTGCTGCCAGTGCCTGCAATGGCTGCAGGAGGATTTGCCACCTGCCTTTCCCTGCTGAGCCTGGCCAGTCTGTGACTCTGCCAGTGCCCCTCCCTGCCCTGTTTGCAGACTGGTTCCATGTCTGCCCTTCCCAAGTGCCCAGGACCCTCTGGGATGGCTATGGCTTTTCCAAGGGGTTTGAGAGAGGTCTCACAATAACACTGCCCAGCCTTCTCAACATCTCTGACACCAAAGGCATTTTCCACATCCCTCAATTCCAGGTCAGTGCCCAGAACTCAGCACAGCCCTGTCCAAGTCCTTGGAGTGGTTCAGAAGGGAGGCAGCTCTGATTTCTCCCCACAGACCAGAGTACTTAATTTAAAAAATGTACAGAGAATAAGCTTTTAAAAAGTCATTGTGCTATAAAGGAAAGGTAAATTTTGATGTAGAAGTATTATGAGTAGTGAAATTAATTTCTGAAATACATTATAGCAGTAGAAAAACAGTATAACAGTAGCAAAAAATTATGAAGAGGAGTAAAACAGATTATAGTTACTTCCATTCTGAGTACTCTGCAGAAGAAAGGCACAGTTTATTGCTTCAGAAAAAATCCAGTCAACCCTTTACTCAGGGCATCCTTGAGCTCCTGGTTCCTCAGGCAGTAGATGAGGGGGTTCAGGGCTGGAGGTACCAACGTGTACACAGCTGAAAAGGAGAGATCCAATGCTGTGGAGGAGATGGAGGGGGGCTTCAGGTTACCAAATATGCCAGTGCTGATAAACAGAGACCACAGCCAGGTGAGGGAGGCAGGTGGAAAAGGCTTTGTGCTGTCCCTGCTCAGAGGGGATCCTCAGCACAGCCCTGAAGATCTGCACATAGGAGAAAACCATGAACACAAAACAACCAAAAGCTAAAAAAACACTGATCATGATAAGCCAAACTTCCCTGAGGTAGGAGAGTGAACAGGAGAGTTTGAGGATGTGTGGGATTTCACAGAAGAACTGGCCCCGAGCATTGCCCTGGCACAGGGGCAGGGAAAATGTATTGGCTGTGTGCAGCAGAGCATTGAGAAAGCCACTGGCCCAGGCAGCTGCTGTCATGTGGGCACAAGCTCTGCTGCCCAGGAGGGTCCCGTAGTGCAGGGGTTTGCAGATGGACACGTAGTGGTCATAGCACATGATGGTCAGGAGGAAATACTCTGCTGAGATGAAGAACACAAAGAAAAACACCTGAGCAGCACATCCTTCATAGGAGATGTTGCTGGTGTCCCAGAGGGAATTGTGCATGGCTTTGGGGACAGTGGTGCAGATGCAGCCCAGGTTGCTGAGGGCCAGGTTGAGCAGGAAGAAGAACATGGGGGTGTGCAGGTGGTGGCCGCAGGCTACGGCACTGATGATGAGGTTGTTGGCCAGGAGGGCAGCCAGGGAGATGGCCAGGAAGAGGCAGAAGTGCAGGAGCTGCAGCTGCCGCGTGTCTGCCAATGGCAGCAGGAGGAAGTGGCTGATGGAGCTGCTGTTGGACATTTGCTGTCTGTGGACATCAAGGACTGCTGAAAGACATTAACAAGTTGGGAGAGATTCCCTTGAGTCAATTCTTTGCAATTAAATTATGAATCCTCTCAAAACTACTTCTCTTCCTGTGGGAGAAGTTTTGTTAGCATTTTTATTTTTGAGCTTCGTTTGGTGCTTCTGAGTTACTGCCTCATATTCAGCATTGCTCTTAGCCTGAACAATGGGGAGGCCACTGGGAAGACAGGGCACCCTGTGCCCCAGTGCAGTCAGACCTTGTGGTCCAACACCGGTGTCCTTTGCTCATTACACTGCTCTTGATTTCATGGTAATCACACTTCAAATGTGCTGGAAAAATAAAGTGGATTTCTGAAAGCTCCAGTTTAACAGTCAATCTCTTTAAACCCTTTTCTCTTTCTCTAGGCACATGAAGAGGGAGGGAAACTAAGGGTTGGTCTGGTTCTGCTGCCTGGAGTTGTTCCTTCTGGAAGCTGTTTATCTCTATCCAAGCCTTGTCCCTGCCAGTGCTGCCAGAGCCCAGCCCAGCCCTGGGGGCTCAGCTCTACCCTGCACACCCCTCCCAGCACAGGGCACTGCCCAGGGCCATCTCCCTGCCAGCCGGGCCTTAAGGGCAGCTCACACAAACTGAGATGCTGCAAGCCAAGGTGCTGCTGCTGCTGTCTGTAGGCAGAGGAGGGTGAGGAGGTACTCTGTGAGGGAGATGTGAGGCACATCTGCTGATGCCCAGTGGGACAGTGCAGGAGTCTCAGTGACACAGACACACCTGAGAGCCCCTTTGCCTTCCCTTGAGGAGAAAGCTGAGAGCAGCCCTGGCCATGCAGCACCATCTCCACAGCAGGAGGAATCTGCCCTGATGGGGGTGGCTCCTTCCACCTCCAACTTGTCCCCACAGTCCATGGGGAGCTTCCAGGCAGGCTGAGAGCTGTCCCTGGCAGGTGGCACATGGCCTGGGCTGGCCGAGAGCCCTGAGGGCTGCAGGAGCTGCTCTGCAGGACAGCCCTGGCCAGCCCTGGCTGCAGCCCCAGCTTCAGTCCCTGCAGCCATCCCTGGCAGCAGGAGCCGTCCTGCCCTGTCCCTCTGACGTGCCCAGGGCAGCCCCGCTCTGTGCCACATCCTCCTCCTCCTCCTGTGCCTCAGAGAAACTGTGAGAGTCCTCCTGACACATCCCCCAGGCTGTGGGCTGTGCTGGCTCCAAGAGGTCCCTCCAGGAGCACAGGGACATTGCCCTGCACCCACACACTCACCCATGTCCAGGGCTGTCAAGATGTTTCCCCAAGTGCAGTCTCAGCTCAATGTCTTCCCAGTCCTGATTGCCTTGAGCCTGTCTGTGCCTGGCTCCTGTCCCCTCAGTGCCTGCAGGCAGTGCCCTCAGCCCTGCTGAGCTGGGAGAGGAGATGCTCCTCAGCAGAAATGTCTTTTTGAAGCTTTTCTTGGTTTACCTTGGGAGCTGCCTCTGTGCCAGGAGCCTGGCCCAGCTCAGCAGCACAGATACAGCACAAGGACTTTAATGATCCTCTTGGTTCATTTAAATATTTACATCATAATCATTCCCCGAGAGAGTGTTCCAAAACCTTCTCAAGAACTCAAATTAAAATGCTGAAGTTTCTTGAAGTATTAATGGGTTCCACTGAGGCACACAACTGAGAAAATGTCCCCAGGTTCCAGTTGGAGCAGGAAATTCGAGGCAGAGATGACAGGTGGGGACAAAGAGAAGTCAAGTCTTTCCCTTTTGACACCAACTCTTTTAGTAGTTTATAGAATCATGCCCCCAGTTATCTACTTTAATTAGTCCCTTGAGAGCTTTGTATTGACATTCAGTGGGGCTCATTAATACTTTGAGATACTCAAGGTTTGGGTTTTGCTTTTGCCTTGGAGTCTCTGAGAGCTTTGTGCAATCATGGCCTCCAATTATCTGCTTTAATTAGTCCCTTGAGAGGCTTTGTCAGTAATGATATTTAGTGGGGTTCATTAATGCTTCAAGGTACTCAGTTTTTCTAAGGTACTTGGAGTTTCCCTTTTGACATCAACTCTTTTAGTAGTTTATGCAATCATGGCTCCAATTATCTGCTTTAATGAATCCCTTGAGGGCTTTGCATGACACTCACTGGGGCTCATTAATGCTTCAAGTTACTTCAGTTTTTTAAAGTACTTTCCTTTTTCCTTTCCTCCCTTACTCTATGAGTGGTTTTTGGGCAATTCTGGCCTCCAGTTCTCTCCTCCAAGGAGTCCATGTGGAGCCTGTGTTTGGGATGGACCTCAGTGGGACCTATTAATCCTTTGAGACACTTTGGGTTTTTCTTCTGACTTGGACTCCTTGAAAGATTTGTGCAATCTCCTCTCCAGCCCTGAGGTTCAAGGGCTCAGCTCCAAATGCACCACGGGGCTGACTGGGATCAAGCAAGTCCTGACAAACCATGGCTCTGCTTTGATTTCCCTCTGGTCAAGAACATATCCAGCAATTAGTTACACTGAGTATTTCAGCTACTTTGATCTTTCCATTTTCATCACAATTTTCATGACTAATCCTTGGTAAAAGTAGAGGTGTTTCTGGCAAACAAAGATTCTGGCTGCCTATCAAGGTACAATTTACAGACTTCAGTAGTACTTTAGTGACATGGCTCTTCATTCTTTTTCCTCAACCTCATTTGGGTTAGGAACAATAATTCTGTTGTCCATGGAGCTGATGCCTTTTTAATTCCAGAATAATGTCCCCAAGGTCCTTTGCTGTTCAGCTCTACTGTGCTGTCTGTGGGTGACAAGGCTTGGTGGGGTCCTTTCCCCTCTGGCTGGAGAGGTGCCAGGTCCCAGTCCCTGAGGGCACCCAGGCTCCCGGCTGGAATTCGTGTGGAATTCCACATCCTCAGTGTCACATCAGCCTTCACATGGAACCCCGTGGATCAGAGCATTTTCCAAGAGTTGTTGGGGCGAACAGGGAGATTTGGTCTGGCAGGATCTGTAAAACAATATCCCATAACATCCACTTGTTCTGGCACAGAACACTTGGCTGCAGGGAAATTTTCCCATTGTTCTCAGCCAGGTTTCAGGATTCAAACAGTGTTGTCTTTCCCCAGAGCTGTTCCTTCAGCTGGCCTGGGAGGGCCATTTGGCCTCTGGACCCACACTCTGGCTCCATTATTAGGACTGGTGCATCCAAAGCCTTTATCTCCATGAACAGCAGTGATTTGAAGTGGATGTCCTTTTTTCACAGTTGTTTTAAAAACTGCAATATCAATAATTGTGCTACCCTTCCACAACTGAATATGGGGTTGAATAATCCAATTGTTCACTACTGTTTAACAGAATTACTTTAATTTCTCCTTGATAATCTGCACCAATTCCTCCTCCCATGACATGAACACTTTTCAAGGCCAAGCTCCAGTGAGCAGTCATCAAACCAAAGTGTCCTGGAGGAATCTGAAAACCTATTCCAGTATTGATAACTCTCATTTGCTTCTGATTTATCCTAATTAATTCCAGTGCATGAAGGCCCAGCCCTGCAGCCTCTGGCATGGCCCTGTCAGGGGCGATCTCATCCATAACCATTTCCCAGGCAGTCACAGTGTCACTGTCCTTGGCTGTATTTGCAAACTGGGTGCAGCCATGCACATCCAGGGGGTTCCCATTTCCCAGTGGGGCCACTGTTAAGGGTATGGAGCACATCTGTGAGATGGTTTCTCCATCGGGACAGGTTCCCATCTCCTCGTTTTTTCAACTGCTCTTTTAACAACCCCTTCATCTGTTCAATCAATGCTGCAGCTTGTGGGTAGTCTGGTATATGAAAAACCCAGCAGTCTTACTCACTGTATTTTTTACAGAAATAAAGCATTCCACATCCTAGTGTCAGCAAATCCTGTAAAAACTGCCAATTTCATCCTTTCCTCTTTCATTCATTGTATCCAATCTCACAGTTTACCAGTGATATTTGGATCCTGGCCAATCATTTCTTTAGAGTATTCAGTGTTAAATCCCTGAGTAGCCAAAGCTAAAAAAATCAGTATTTGGAACATTATTTTACAATGTCATTATATACATATAAATATATACATTAAAAATAATTATTTTGTACATATGTATGTAATTATTTATTATATTATTATTATTTCTCTTGCACAAACAAATCCAAGCTCAAGATTGAGAACCTTTTCAGTTCCTCCATGTGGGAGAGTGCCAACAACAATTGATCCTTCTGTTGGTGCTGTTTCTGGGATTTTGTTTACAAAATTCACCCTCATCTTCCTACACCCATAAGTTCTTTTCCTTTTTCCAAGTGCAACTTTTGGATGCATTTTAATACATCCAGTGGTTCAGCTTCTTTCAGCTGCCTTCCCCATTGCTCACACAGTGCTCCAACCTCAGCCCACTCCAGAGCCAGCAAACTCTAGGGAAGGTTTTCCCTACACCTGGGAATTCCAGACAATACTAATTCCTTACATTTACATTTAAAAAGCAACATTTTGTGGTGATCTAGCCAGACTACACCAACTTTGTTTTACCAGTGGGCAGGGGCAGCAGCAGAGACACAGACACCAAGTTCAGCAATCAGTGTCATTTACTGTAGTTCAAAGTAGCAAAGAATCACAAAAGGAGAAGCTCAGCAATGCATCCAACCATCACCACCAAAGATTGCCTGCAGGGATTAAGAGACAGCACCAGTCACCCTCAGACTTTGCCATCACCCAGGTGCACACATCAGCTGGGGAAGCTGTCACAGCCAAGGACTGCAGAGCCACTCCTGGACACTGGGAATTCCTGCAGGTGCCTCCAGCCACAGGTGAGGCTTTCAACCTCGCTGTGAGAGGGCCCAGCTCTGATAGTGCTGAATAAACAAACTGACAGCACTTCTAGTGCAGGAACAGCTGCTTTCATTCTCCTCTTGGGCTCCTCCCAAAGCCTGGCCAGGGCTCAAGGAGGAACCAAGGGAGCTGACTTTGACCATACAGCCCCAAACAAGGCCAGATGTCAGATTTCATGGCCTCGTCTGGTTTCTAAATGCAGAAAGGTCAATCCATGTTTCACTAATGAGTGAATACATCTATCACAGCACTAATGACCACGTATATTTTGCTAATACAAAGATAACCTTTGATTGGAAGGTTCATCCAGAGGTCACCTTTGGCTCAGGGCCTGTTGTCCAGGCCTTGGCACTTCAGGGACTGGGTTTAGTGCTGTGCTTGACAGTGCTGGGTGAACAGCTGAACTTGATGTGCTTAGAGGTCTTTTCAACACAAAGGATTCTATAATTCCAGGATTCCATCTGCTGCATTCAGGTAGGTCCATGTTAGCAGCATTACTTTGGTCAAAAGTCCCCTCTTGGTCAGCTCTTGTGGCCTAAGGCTTCAGCTCCTTTAGCTCCTGGTGCTGAGCTGCTCATGCTGAACAAGGTGGCTCAGAGAGAACACAGTTAATCCAATTCCTTCTGGGACACTGAGAGGGGAGGCTGTGAGAACAGGAGCATTGTTTGGTGTGCTCTCCTCTCTGCCCTTCACACCTTTCAGCACTTTGAACCAGCCAAGAGCTTTCTCCAAGGGTGCAGTGAAGCAGCTGTTCCTGCTCCCAGCTCTGGCTCTTCCCAGTCTCTGACCTTGACTGGTTTTGTCCCTCTTGCTGTGCCCTCTGTTCCCCCTGTGCTCAGTGGCTGCTGCCCAGGACTATGGGACTGGCAGATCAGGGGCTCCAGCCCCTCCTTTCCCTGCCCTTGGAGCTGCCTGCTCACAGCAGCCTTTTCCATCTGGAAGCTCCACATAGACAGGGAGTCCTCACCTCTGTTCCCTGCACAACCTCCAGGAGCCCAGGGCTGCCATCTCCAGTCCCTGCTGGCACTGGGGGTTCCCAGGTGCCCCGGGCTGCTGTGACACCACTGCACACGGGAGGGAAGAGTGGCAGGGGCTGTGTTGAAAGTCAGGTCCATGTGCTGCTGCTGCTGCTGCTGCTGCTGCTGCTGCAGTGGTCATTTGTCCAGCCCTGCCCCAGAGTCAGGGATCAGATCCAGGCCCTGCTGCTGCTCCCTCGGGATCAGCCACAATTTGGGTGCTGCTGTCAGTGCCAGCAGAGGCGGTGGCTGCAGCAGTGGGTGCTGACAGTGCCCCAAGCCCCGGGGCCAGAGGGATCCCTGGGCTGGGGGCTGGGAGGGAGCTGCCCCTTGTTCTCCCTCTGCCCCACACAGAGCTGGGCCGGGCACAAGTGGGGCAGCACAGCAAACAGGAGACTGTGAGTCTGCCAGCTATGTCTGCTCAGAGTTTGGGCCTTGGAGCTCCAGGTGGACAAAGGCAGCTGCTCCTGGTGTGAGGTTTAGTTAAACTTTTGGGTGCCTTTTGGGCACCCATACTGTTGGGCTTATTTTTCACTTGGTTATTAAAGCAAAACTTTATTTATTTAGTAGCAAGTGGCTATCACGGCAAAGTACACACAAATTTGCATTATCAATATAACTAGCAATACAAATACAGACAATACAAATAACAATATAAATTATAAATAACACTAACAATATAACTACAGGGATAGCTACACAAATGAAAAACAGTTTTTTTGGGGTTGTGTTGGACAGACATATAATATTTAAACTTAATATATTAATTAAAGTTAATTAAGTATTTTTGGGTTGGCTAATTGGCAAATCTGCACTAGTAATAGTGAAGAAAGCAAAGCAGCAAAAGCATAGCATAAGATCAAAACCTATATTTCCTTTAAACTATTACAAAACAAAATTCTACAATGCTACTGATTCCCCCTCTTTAAAAAAATAAACAAAAAAACAAAACACGGGGCAACAAATGTGAGATTTAGGCAAACTTTTGTGTGCCTCTTGGGCACCCACACTGTTGGGTTTATTTTTTTTTGTGTGTGTAAAAAGTGAAGCAGCTAATAGTTGCTATAAAGTTATTTATTGCAGAAACACATCAGTCTTAAAAGCAAAAACAAAGCAAAGCAATGGCATAAAAGCAATGGCTAAAGCAATGGCATAAAGCAATGGCAAAACTTCCATGGCAAAATGCAATGGCAAAATGCACATGGCATAAAGCCATGGCATAGAGCACCAGCTCTCCCTGATGTATGGTTTTTTATAGAAACTTTCTAACTAGTTAAGACACAAACTCAGACCACTACTTCTTAACCTCTTAGAATTCTAGTTTTTTAGCACGCCAGGCTACGTATAGACTACGTTCATGGCCTATCTTGTTCTAACTGAAAAATGTAAGCAATATTCTTAACTCTAACTCTATTATGTCTGAAGCTAGGTTCTTAAAGCCTCTAATAAACACTAATATGTTTTTCAACCTTCACTGTGACATATACTACTTCTCAAGCATCTAAAACCTTTTGCTTACTAAAAACACTTAAAACTTATTCCATTTACTTACTTACATATTCACTCCATCTATTTACTTACTTAGTCCATTCAAAAACTTTAATTCTTACACTCTGATTTCTCTCTAAAGAAATCAGAAAGACTCCTAACTTACTAACTCCAACACCTGGTCCCTCTGTGTGTCCCCGTGCTCAGCAGTGCTGCTCCATCAGTTTGTGCCCAGCAATGGGGAAAAGCCTCAGCCCTGCAGGGCCAGGAGCTGCCGGGCTCTGCCTGAGCAGCTCAGCCAGCGGGAAGGAGCTGCTCCACATGGGAACCAGGAGCAAAGGACACCCCTTTTTATGGCATGCTTTCTGTTTTAAGGAAAAGAAAAAGGAAAAAGAAAAGGAAAAATACTCTATGAAATGTGAAAGATAAAAACACCCAAGTGTGCAGTGAAAAATCTTCTGTTTTAACTTTGAATTAAGAGGTAACTGATCTTTTGAAACACAAAACTCAGTTATTTACTTTGTAATGAGCTGATGGCATTGATGCATCTTACTGGCCTCAGTAACCTTTTTTAAAAAGATTTTGGGGTTTGTTTCCAATATTATTATTTTAAATTGTGGTGAAACTGGTGGGAAGCAAGAAGAAATTCCTTTGTGCCCTGCCAGCTCCAAGCAGGACTGGGAATCTAAATTCTGTCGCAGTCCAAATCCTTTAGAAGATGCCCTTCCTTCTCACTGTAAATGAGCTGCACATTCCCTTTGAAATTATCAGGGGTTTTTTAAAGAAAGTCTCACTTATGACTTTTTGCTTGGTTTGGAAGTGCAGAAGGGAAATTCTCCATCCCTCAGGTCCAGACTGCATTGCCTTAGGAGACTGCACAGCCCACTCGCCATGTTTTGTCCACTCGGGGCACTTCTGGAGGAAAAAGAAAGTGCAATTGCACAATTCCAGACAAGAAGGAATGAAGAGTGGAACCAACAAAACATCCTGTGGAGATCCAGGTGTTCAGCTGGGACTGTGGAGAGTTTGGGTTCTTGCCAACTGGATGCGTGTCCCTAACTGCAATGTCTTGGCCTGCAGGAGAGTCTCACCTGCAGAAGCAAAAGCTCAGGTGGTGAGCTCGGAATGGGTTTGTCTGATGCAAAGCTGTCAGAGCCATGTGAGGGCAGAGCGGGCCCAGCCATGCCCAGGGCTGAGCCCAGCAGAGCCCTGGCAGAGCCCAGAGCAGCCTCAGCATCTGCAGAGCCCGGCTGCAAGGAGAGAAACCAGAAACCGCCCGTCAGCTGACGGCTCCTGTCCCCCTTGTCCCAACAGCCCACAGTGCCCAGGCCATGCTGGCCATGCCCAGAGCGGTGCCCAAAGCTGCCCATCATTGCTGCCTTGGGCAAAGAGCAAGAGGGCAGGACTGTGCCCAGCCTGCAGCCAGCCATGGCACATCCAGCCCCTCAGCAGCTGCCCAGAGCCAAAAAGCAGCTTGGCAGCCACTGAAGAATTCATTGCATCTGCCCCAGCAACTGGGGAAACCTTTGGTGCCCGGCCAGGCTGTGCCACGCCCAGATCTGGCAGCATCCCCCTGGATGTGGGCTCACCCGCAAATTGGGTGTGGATCTGTGCAGAAGGTGCCAGAATCCAAGTCCATCACCTTCAGCTGGCCAGGTCGATGAAGAGATTCTTGTCATTGTGGGTGTCCTTGGTGTCTCTGGCAGCAGCCCCACCTGGAACAGCTTCTCCAGGGGCTCCTTCTCCTTACCTGGGGGCCAGACCAGGCTGTCAGTGTTCTTCCCAGGGCTCCAGCATCAATGAACCAGACAAGCAAACCCAGGGTTGATGGTGGCCACCAGTGCTTGCCACACCAGGTCTCCAGCTCAGCTCCAGCCCAAGAGTTGTGTTTTCCCTTCTGATGATCCCTGCTCAGAGCTACAGTAGCATGACAAAACCAGACTGGTTTGCTTTGCCACTGATTGCCAAGAGATGTGTGCAGCTGTTATATGCCGGGCCCCTGGATCCAACTGTGCCCATGGATATCTCCCATCTTCTAAGGCAGATGAACACTCTGCAGCCAAGGATCACAGAAAAGGTCTTCTAAGGACATCCTGTCCAAGGGTCCAAGGGTTGTATGGACAAACCTCTTAATAACATCTTGGCACTCTGAAGAGAGAAAACAGAAATCACCAGTCAGCTGGAGAAGTTGCTCTCCATTCCTGTGCCCAGGCTATGCTGAGTGTGCCCAGGGTTGTGCCTAAAATTCCCCATGGATTCTCTGTTTGGAGGAGAGCGGGAGAGCAGGACATGTGCCACCCCCTCAGCAGCTGCCAGAGCAAGATGCTCACAATCCCGCTGCTGTCTCCCAGCACTGGTATTCCTCCCTGCCCAGAGATGAGGATCCACCTTGAGAGAGCCGTCGTGGGAACAAGATCCGTCCCCAGATGATCTCCTGACCCCTCCTGAACGGGTGCTTCCCCATGACCAGGTGGTACAGCAGGAGACCCAGGGACCAGATCGTTGCTGCCTCGCCATGGTAGCATTGGTGGTGGATCCATTCTGGTGGGCTGTAGGACAGGGTTCCTACGGAATACAGATGAAATTTGTTATAAATGAGAGACAAAAGTCTTGATATTCAGCAAAACTGAGATTGCTTTATTTGATATAGAAAGAGCAAGCTACGCTGGGGAACGTGAGAGGTCACCGCCTACTCTACACTCCAGTGAACCCCGGCCTGCAGCCTCTTCTTATACTATGATTTCCCACTATAATCAATAATTTTTGGTTTTTTAGCTGTCACAATTTTGACAGGTAAGCAGTGGTGGTGGAATAAACATCCTTATCCCAATTCACAGTCTTTAGCGATAGTTTCACAGATAACGGCCTGTCTTTGTAGATAACCATCAGTGAAATTCTGGAAGTCTGGTCCTTGAGATAGGCAGCATTGATCAGACAAAGGCTGGAAGGGCTATCGGGAAGTCTGATTTTGGGCTATTGGGAAGTTTGATTTTGCAAGCTGGTAGTAGATGCAACTTATTAGGAAAACATAACCTAACCTAAGATAATATAACATAATATAACATAAGAAGGTGATTTTAAACAGAATGATTTTATCATATAATTTCCTTTATCTAGTGTCCATGCTTCACTTCAGAGCTTAGTATTCTGGTTTATACAAACCCCAATGCTTTTGTGATTAGCATGAATCTTTTATCAATTATCACAAGTTCATCAGGGGGATGCTGCTGCTCCCAGAGCCTGGCCCCAGCATCCCTGGGCATGCACGGGTTGCCCCAGTGGCACAGGGTGTGACCCACTGCCCTCTGAACAGCACCTGGGACTTGTGTACAAACTCGGGGTTGGAAAAGAATCCACTGGTGCTGGAAGAGGGCAGCAGAAGCCCCAGGGACGCCCAAGCATGACATGCAAAAGAAAACCCCACCCAGAGGTGGAGAAAACCCACTCTTCTCCCCACCTGCATGGCCCCAAAAATAAGCCAAGGCAAACAAGGGGAGCAGAGCAGTTCAAGCCCTTCCTTGCCTGCACACCAAACTGAGCAGTGCACGGGTCTGACCTCCCTCTCTGCTACCCCCATGGGGTTTTTATCAGCCTGGCTGTCCCAGCTCCATCCCCAGCTCAAGGCAGCGTGGATGATGAAGGCTGTCAGCAGGGCTGGGAGCAGGCACCCCTCACACCCCCAGCCAAATCAATTTGGTTCAAGCATTGATCCCATCCCGGCTGCAATAGGGGGAAGCCCCGGTGCTACACACAGGCTGGGCCATGAGATGCCCAGGAGCATCCCCTGGGAGGACTCATCTGCAAACTGGGTGTAGGCTGTCTTGGAGGAAGGTGCCACAGCCAAAGTCGATCAGTTTCAGCTCCCAAATGGCCAGGTCCAGCAGGATGTTCTCTGCTTTGATATCCCTGAGCAGGACCCCGCAGCTGGTGCAGTGCACAGCCTCCAGCACCTGGCGGAACAGCTCCTGCACCTCCTGCTCCAGCAGGAATCTCTGTTCTGCCTGCAAATGCGAGAGGTCCTGGCACTGCTCCGGACGCTCCAGCACCAACAAGAAGCTGTTGGGCAGCTCAACCCAACCCACTCCAGGAGCTGAATGACCCCAGCACACCCACAGGATATCTTGGCCAGCAGCACGATCTCCAGGGGAACGATCTCAGTGAGACTGAGGCCGTGCCAGGGCTCTGGGACCCCTCAGCCAGCCCGGGATGCTCTGCATCAGGGATGCAGCACTTACCCCACGCCTGCTCTCCCAGCAGCGAACCTACCCGGTATCGCTCATTCAGGCCCTGCTGCGCCTTCCCTGCCGGTGAGACGCGGCTGTCAGCGCTCGGCCCGGGGCCAGGAACGGCCCCCGAGCGCCCCTCAGCCGCCCCGGGCCGGGCAGCCCCAGGCGTTCGCTCCGTGGAACTGGACAGCGGCGGCTCGGGGCCGGCGGCCGCGCTGCCGAGCAGCGGAACTCTGGCCGGGGGAGCCGCAGCGCAGGCGGCGGGAGCGGCCGCGCCGCCTGTGTCCTCTGCCGGCCCCGGGAGCAGCCGGGGCCGGAGCCGGGGCCGGGCTCGGGACAGGCGGACCCAAAGGGAGGCGATGCCGCCGCAGCCCCAGGCACTCATGCCCGCCAGCCGGAGCGGAGGCGAGACCGCGGCGGGACGGCCTGGGACGGGGACGGGGTCGGGGTCGGGGAGGGGGCGGGGTCGGGGGAGGGAAAGGGGAAAGGGGGGACGGGACGGGGCAGCCCCTCCCAAGGCCAGGGGCATGGTCCGGTCCGGAATAGAGAGAGGGACGCCGGGGAGGTGGGAGGTGGCAGGGGTAGAGCACCAAGCGAAGAGCGAGAGAGGGTGTGGGACAGCGGGAGAGGCAGATGAGGACCGAGAGAAGGGATACAGCGGGTCTGTGGAATCGCTGCTCTTCTGCCGCTGCCGAAGTACCAGGAGCGTCTGTCCACATGTCTGTGTGTCCATTCCCCGTGTGTCCGTTCCCCGTGTGTCCATTCCCCGTGTTCCATTCCCCGTGTGTCCGTTCCCTGTGTGTCCATCCCCCGTGTGTCCATTCCCCGTGTTTCCGTTCCCAGTCTATCCCTTGCTCCCCTGGAGCAGAGGAAAGTGCTGAATGAGGAGTCTGCCAGCGCCAGGCAGAGCCAGCCGCGTGGGAGGGCAGAGCAGCACATGAAGAGCGAGACATGCAGCCCTTGCGGGGAAGCGCTGCTCCCCGGCCGCTCCGGGTGGGCAGCGACAGCGGAGGGGCCACGCCCGGCGCGGTGCCCTCATGCCCAGAGCTGTTCCTGTTTTCTTGTCCAGTTCCAGGAGAAAATCGGAGAGTTCCGAAAGGAGGATTAAAATAAAAGGATGTAACTGCTATTTTTGCCCAGTTAGGATGCCAGTCCGATATAGCAGCTCAGCTTTCAGCTGCCTGCCTCCTCCATGCCAATCCAGCACTTTCAACCTGGAGCAAAGGCCCTCTCTGCAAAGGAACTGCTGGCTGCTTTGTTCCTCCTCATCGACCCAGCTAGAAAAGCAAACGAGTTTGGATCCTGAATCTGTCAAAACAGGTGAACTTTGCCATGTTAAGTCAAGACACAGAGCCTTGACCCCTGCATAATGTCCTAGGAATCACCTTTGTTGCTGCTGTGTATTGTCACTGCTGAGGGTGAAAATACTGTAGGAGCACATGCCCTGTCTCTAGATCCCATAGCCGACCAAAGCACTGTGCTCTAAAATCTTGCATTTGCAGGTTTTTGGTGTCTGCAGCATTGCTTTCAAAGCCAAACAGGGAAGAGGCAAACTGTGTGTAGCTAATGATACTGTAGAGTGCATAAAACTTGCTAAGTCCTAGGTGTTCAAGATAAGATCAGTTTGGAATGACTGTGATGTAGAACCAGTGCAACACAGAAAAAGGGAGCATATAAGGAAAGGAATTAATAGTATATGTGAACATCTTGGGTTGTTTCTTTCCATTTTCATTTCACTTCTGGGAAGCTCTTCTTCTCGAGAATCTTCTCCACAGAGATGTTTGCTCTTTCCAAGAACCTTTCCTGGAGAACGAGGTGCAGCTTCTGTCACAAGATGTGCCACCAACTGCAGCTTCTCTTGGCTTTCCACACTGTGAGTGCAGCACGACTCTTGCAGCAAAGCAGGATAAATGTTTTGAGAACTTGGTCCTTTCTTTTCCTTGTGGGCTGGGGAGTTGTGCCATGGGTAAGGTTTTCATTGTTACTCTTCTAACCTAAGAAAACAAGGAGGTGGTACCAGGAATTATTAGGGAATGCAACCCTGATTGAATCCAGAGAAAGAATCTCCAGAGCCTGCAGCCAGAAGTGGACATCTTGTGTGATAATCATTCCAACACCCCCGTGGACATCTTGACAGTGATCAAGAACATGAAAATGGGCTGACAGAGGGAGTTGGTTTCTGTGTTCAGTTTAGCTGATTCTACATCTCTTGCACTGGTGTAAATCAAGAGTACCATCAGTTCATGAGAAGCACCAGAACATCTCTCTGAGGAGATGACTGAAAGAACCTGAAAAGGAGAAATGCAGGGAATGAGCTTCGTCTGTAAGAACGGTAATTTTTTTTTTCCTAAAAATTTTCAATTCGTTCCCTCTGCTTTTGTCCTTTATAGCAAGGCTATTTGCATCCCAGATTCCCTATGAAATGAGAACGCTGAGCTTGTGGAAGTGCCTGAAGGATGCCCTGTTCCTCTGCAGGGACACTCAGGCTGAAACAGGAGCCTGAGGCCTGTCTGGGGAAGCGTCCTCGGAGCTGGAATTTGTGCCGTGCTGGGAGAGGAGGAGCAGGGGGAGAAGGCTGGGCGCTGTGTGGCAGGAGCAGGAGGTTTGGGCTCAGGACATTCTGCCTGCGCTGCTGCCCCGCAATGGGCGGCCGTGCCTGGGGCTCTGGGCCTGGCCCCGCGTGCGCTGAGCTCCCGACACTGCGGGAGCTCCCCGGGCTGGGCTCAGGATCCCGCTGGGGCTGGGCAGCAGGCTGGGCTCCCACTGGGATCAGCAGCAGCTGGAAATACCTCTGGGCATCTCCATTTCCTGCTGCTGGGAAGAAGCAATGAAGCTAGTCGAGAAGTTCTGGTTTCTGTTTCCCTGGTCGATTTTTAAATTTAATTCCACACCACAGAGGCAATTTCTATGATGGCCTCTGTCAGTTCAACAGTGCCAGCAACAGGGCTGTGTTTGGGCACTGCAAACGTGGCCTGTGTGGCTTTAATTCCCCTTGACTGAGTGCTTAGGGGCTGGTAGGCATTCCAGTATCTGCTGATCTTTATGCTTGGAACAAAAATACCGACTTCACTGTCATGAAAGCACTGTGGATAGCATGAATTAAAAGAGGCACTTTCAGTTTTATGGATTAAATTCAAGTGGCAAGCAGAAGAGGGGCAAGAGAAGCCACGATCTACAATTCTCAAGGCAAAGGCAACAACAGCCTTCTGCTGTCACCTCGGGGTGAGTAAAACAGGGCTGAAAGCAGCGCTGGAACCCGATCCTTTCTGTCTCTGCAGGCTGGGTCAGGGCAGCACAGGCGGGCCCTGAGGAATCAGGGCTGTGTGTGGGTGATTGTTGCTGTACTCCAGAATTGCCCTGGACAAAGGCCTTGGAAGCCGAGGCAGGAGCAGGTGGGAAGGGGCCGGCGCTGCTGCTGCTCCTGCCCGGGAGCCCCGGCTGGGCCGGGCTGGCTCCCACTGCGCTGTGGCTGCTGCTGCTGCCAGAGCCGGGCGGGACTCGGGGACAGCAAAGGCCTTGGGGCTGCAGGGATGTTGGTGCTGGGGCAGCACCAGCACAGAGCTTCAGCCCGCAATTAACCCTCAGTGAAATGCTGGGGAAAGGCTCCATTACAGCCTTTCTTGACTCATTGCTGTGAAGGGACTGAAATAAAAGGAGAAAAAGCAGGGCCAGACCCCTTCTCCTTTGGGAGGGGCCCCATGCCTGGGGCTGTGAGGGCCCACAGGGGACCATGGGGAACTGTGAGGAGCAATGAGGGCCCATAAGTGTCTGTGAGGGCCTGTGTATTGCATTCCTCGGGGATTCTCCCTTTTGAGACAACATTACCAGCTTAGATAAATGATAGCATGGCTGTAAAATAATAAAGAGAAGGATGCAGTGGTCTGCCAGGATATCCTTTAATCCATGTGGTCCATGAAGCAGTTTCCAAAAGTGATGTTATCTAAGGATAGGCAGGAACCAAAGACAAGGGTCAGGGGATCGGGTTCACAAAACACAGGGAATACCTGAGGGCAGAGGTCCAATCCCGAAGGACTTGGCCTTTTATGGCAAAGGTCTCAGACCAACCAAGAATCAGGGCTACAAATTAAATTTACTTTGGAATGTGCTAATTAACATCTCACAGTGCCTGGTTTGCCAGGGTCTCAGGTTTATGTCTCTTATTTCAATTGATTAAATTATTACAGCTATGAGAGGCCAGGCACCTTATGGAACCAAGGGGCCATTGTGGCACAGCAAGGCCTTGTGGAACCAAAGAGACCATGGTGACACTGTGGAACCTCATGGTACCACAGATCCATTGTTACACAGCCGCCACAGCAGGGTTGCAGAACCAAGGAGATCATTGTGATGCTACACAACCTCATGGAATCAAGGCATCCATGCTACGCTATTGAACCTCATGGAACCAAAAGTCCATTGTGACATTGTGGGGCCTCATGGAACCATGGAGACCGTAAAGATGCTTCAGGATCCACTGGAACCAAGGGGCTGTTGGGCAATGGAGGGCCTTGTATAACTGAGGGGTATAACCATTGTTGCACGGTAGGGCCTCATGGAATCAAGGGGATCATAGCGACACTGTGAGGCTCCATAAGGGGCCGTGAGGTTCTATAAGGGGACTGTGGGGCTCCATGAGACCACAGGACCATTCTGACTCTGTGGAACCAAGGATACCATTGTTACACTATGAGGCATCATGGAACAAAGGAGGCCATTGTGAATCAGCAGGGGAACCCGCTGAGACTATTATTATACTTTAAGGGCCATTGTGGAATTGCTGAGCCTCGTGCAACCAATGAGATCATTGTGACATCACAGAGCCTCATGGAAGCAAGGGGCCATTGTGACACTGTGTGGCACCATGGAACCAAGGAGACCATTGTGAAACTACAAGGCTCCGTAGAACTAAGAACTCATGTAACAGAGGGGCCCAATGGAATCAAGGGGCCATTCTGTACTTCAGGGCCTCTCCACCCTGTGGGGCGTGCTCCCGCAAGCCCAGGAAAAGATACTTCACTCATTTTGTCAGATAAGGAATGGCCCCAGAATGATCTTCTTTTCCTGTACCCTCATTGGTTTAAATTTGACTGTAGTGTTCCCGCCTTAGTTCTTCCCATTGATTGTCCTCCTTGACCCACCCCTTTCCGGCCCCTTGCTTCTCTCGTAATTGAACCTGTGCCCTGGCATATAAAACCCATGACTACCCTCATTCTTGTCTTGGTCCCTTGTTCAATAAAGGATCCCGGGTTTTGGTAAACCAAGACCCATCCTGTTTACGTCTTTTCCTGTTGTTCATTAATGGCTGCCTGAGGTCCAAGACTCCAGGGCCCGGGGGAGTTGTTGCGCCCCTCACTGCAACGGAACACAACACCAAGGGGCAGTTGTGATGTCAGGGCCCCAAGGGTACAAGAACATGGAACAGGTCTGGTTGGTTGGGCCTCCTGAGGGCTGCCTGATTGGTCCAGCTGACTTGCCATGTTGGGGGCTATTTCTCATCAGTCCCTGAAACACTAGAGTTCAGTGCTTTCCTTCCTGCGGGAAAGAGCTGTCCTTCTCCTCCAGGGGTTCATGGCCAAAATTGGGATACCTCCTCCAAATTTGATTTTATCCAGGGATTATTCCCATATGAAACCTGCCAGGACAAACAGCTCTGGCTGGCCTTGGCCTCTTGGGGGCCACCTCTTATCTGCCTTCAAAACACTGGGGACCTGTGCTTTTCTTCCCATGGAAAAAACATCTTTCAAGTCCAGGCATCCATGGCCAAAATTGGGAATCCACCTCCAAAATTTCAAGGATAGGTCCCAGACAAAAGCTGCCAGGACTGTCTAGGTTCCCTTGGCTTCCTGTGGGCCAGCTCTTGTCTGCCTTTGAAACACCAGGGCTCCCTACATTCCTTCCTAGGGAAAAGAATTGTCCTTCTCATCCAGATGTCCATAGACAAAAGTGGGATTTGGCCTCCCAAATTCTGTCTGTTCAAGGATTCCTCCCTGATAACAGGTCTTGGCCTCCTTGGGGCTGCGTCTAATCAGCCTTTGAAACACTGGGACTCTACCCTTTCCTTCCTATGGAGAACTGTCTTTCTAGTCCAGGAACCCATGGCTGAAATAGAATTCCACCTCCAAAACTCCCCATATATCCAATGGTTGCTTTCAGACAGAAGCTGTAAGGACAGACAGGTCTGGCTTGCCTTGGCCTCTGGTGAGTGCTTCTCATCTGCCTTCAAAACCCTGGGGTTCTGTGGTTTCCTTCCTATGGAAAAGAGCTATCCCTCTTGTCCAAGGGCTCTTGGGCTCAAGCATTTGACCACTATCTAGGGACAAAGAAGCTCTGTGCTCAGTGGAGTGGAAACTGAGGACAGCAGAGGAGAGCCCTGGGAGGGATTGAACAGTGGTTTCAGAGATGGTGGATCCTTTTGATATAGTGGAAAACAGCCTGAGAAATAAAGAATTAATGCCAAGGGCAGCTGGGGAGGCCCAGACTGGAGAGCAGGAGAAATTTCCCTCCTATGTAAGGGCTGTGGTGCAACATGTCCCCCAGAAGGAATCTGGAGCAGCCCAAGGCTTTGTGTGGCCAGACAGAGGCAGGCAGGAATCAGAGCTGTCAGCAAAGGAAGGGACCAGCAAGGTGGGGCAGCCGGGGGATGACGACAGCCTGCAGGGACAGAGGCACAGGGCATGGACACCGTAGGACAGCCAGGGCTGCAGAGGGCACAGGGATGGGCAGCAGCTGAAAGGCCCTGACAGAGCCAACTCCTGCAGCACTTGGGCCATGCAGGCTGGCCCTGGGCCTGAGGCCAGCAGGGGACAAGTGAGCCTTGCTGTGCTGGGGCCTCATTGGCTCCTTGTCCCTGCTCAGCAGCCTGGCAGGGGCCGCCCCATGGTGCTGCCCTTGGCATTGCACATGCCCAGAGCCCAGTGGCCCTGGAAGACCCCTGAGCAATGAGGAATAGACGGGATCTGTCTTACCAGGGGCTGTGGCTCGGTCCTTGGCCCTTTGCATTCCTGAAATACATTCAAATTTGCTCAGCACCAGAGACACATTTCTGTTGCTTGTCCCCAGGTGTCATCAGTGCCTCCAGTGTTCTGCTCTAACTGGAACCTGGGGACACTTTCACATGAGTTATGTCCCTCAGTGGGACCCATTAAAAGTTAAAGAAACTTTAAAAGTTAAAGAAACTTTGGGCTTTGAATCTGACTTTGAGTTCTTGAGAAGTTTTTTGAGCGTGGTCTGAGTGATTGAGTCTGATGCAAACAGCACCAAAGCTCCGAGAGGGTCATTAAAGTCCTTGTGGCTGTGGCTGTGCTGCTGAGCTAGGCAGGGTTCCTGGCACAGAGGGAACTCTCAAGTTCTTGGCAACTAACAAGAGCTTCAAAGAGGCAACTCTGCCCAGGAGCAGCTCCTCTGCGCAGCCCAGCAGAGCTGAGGGCACTGCCTGCAGGTACCTGGGAGGAGTGAAGCAGAGAGGTGGTTAAAGCAGCTGGAAAGACAACTCTGAGCTCATTCCTGGAGAAATCTTCACAGCTTTTGACACAGTAAAACTCTGGTTGCAGAGATCTTCTAAAGCCAACCCATGACACGACTGATATGAGTGTAAGGATGGCTCTGCTGCCGTTTCTGGTTTGGGGCAGGATTTGCTGCAGAGCGGGGCTGCCCTGGACACCATCAGAAAGACAGGGCAGGACTGCTCCTGCTGCCAGGGATGGCTGCAGGGACTGAAGCTGGGGCTGCAGCCAGTGCTGCCCAGGGCTGTCTTGCAGAGCAGCTCCTGCAGCCCTCAGGGCTCTTGGCCAGTCCAGGGGATGTGCCACCTGCCAGGGGCAGCTCTCAGCCTCCCTGGGGGCTCCCCATGGACGGTGGAGTGGAGCTATGGGTGCAAGGAGTGAATCCTGTTAGGACAGGTCTTGCTGCTGTGCAGAGGGTGCTGTGTGGGCCAAGACTGCTCAGTGCTTCAGCTCATGCCCAGATCATTTCCAAGGGAACTTTTTGTGAGCTCATTCAGGGCAGTGGTTTCCTGCTTGAGTCTCTGCTTTCCTTGTTCCCCCAAGGCCTTGCAGCTGTAGACAGGGCACTATTTGTTGGGTTGTTGTTGTTTTCTTTAGAAGAGCCAAGCAGCTATTAGTTGCTATAAAGTTGTTGATTGTAAAGGCAAGTCAGTTCCGAAAGGCAAAGAGTCAAAAGCATTAAAGTCTATGCTAAAAGTGTTAGTATAGAGTCTTAAATAGAAATAAAGTTTCAGTTAGAAGTAGAAGCTGCTTTTGTTGAGATCCTGGGAGGGCCGATGATGCAGCTGCAGCTCTTATTTTTCTCTTGGGATGATGATAGCAGTGCAGGGAGAGAAGGAAGAGAGAGAGAAAAAAAGTGTGTTTCTCCCTAATGCATGTATTCTTATACACAAATTACCCAATAAGCTAAAAACATGAATCCGAACCATTTCTTCTTAATCTATTAGAATTCTAGCTTCTTAGCACACCAGTTTACATATAAATTATGCACATAATCTATTTGTTCTACCTAAAAAATGTAATCAATATTCTTACCATATTTTTACTATGTCTAAAATTATGTTATTGGAGCCTTCACTGAAACTTGTTTTCAAGACTTGTTTTCTACACTGATATTTAGGACTATGTTTTTGAACTCTCACTGGAACTTGTTGATGCCTCTCTGAGGAACTCAGAGGCGCCTCTTTTTCAGACTCCAACATGCAGTGTCACAATGGATCCTTGGTTCCATGAGGTCTCGCAGTGCAGCAGTGCTCTCCTTGGTTCCAGAGTGTCTCTTGGTCCCAAGGGGCACCACGGTGTCAAACATGTTTCCTTCATTCCATGACTCCCTGAGGAACAACACTGGTCCCTTGGTTCCATTGGGCTCTGCAGTGTCACAATGGCCTCATCATTATATGAGGTCCTGCTCTGTCACAATGCTCTGCATGGTTCCACAAGGCCCTGCAGTGTCACAATGGCCTCTTGGTTCCATGAGGCTTCCAAGTCCACAATGAATTCCTTGGTGCTGGAGTGTCACAATGGAGCCCTAGTTTCACAAGATCCTGCAGTGTCATGAGGGACCCTTGGTTCCAAGGGGCACCACAGTATTACAATTGTTCCCTTAGTTCCAAGAGTCCTTGCAATGGAACAATGACCCCTTGATTCCATTGGGCCCCAGGCTCTCACAAGGCTCTCCTTGGTTCCACAGTGGCACAATGGCCCCTTGGTTCCACAAGGCCCTGCAGTGTCACAGTGGCCTCTGTGGTTCCACCAGGACCCAGAGTGTCAGAATGGTCTCCAGGATTCCATGAAGCCCCACAGTGTCACAGTGGCCCCTTGGCTCTGTGGTGCCATGTCGTACACAGTGTCACTGTGGTCCTCTCAGTTCCACGAGGCCCTGCAGTGTCACAATGGCCCCTTGCTTCCCCAGGGCCCTGCAGTGTCACAATCATCACAGAATCACCAAGGCTGGAAAAGACCTTTGGGAGCATCAAGTCCAACCTGATATGTAATATCACCTTGTCACCCAGACCATGGCACTCAGTGCCACATCCAGTCTTTCCTTAAAAACTTCCATGCACCCTGGGTAGCCCATTCCAATGGCCAATCACCCTTTTTTTGAAGAGTATTTCCTAATGTCCAGCCTAAACATTTCATAGTACAGCTGAAGGCTGTATCCTCTTGTCCTGACATTGTTCCCTGGGAAAAGAGCCCGACTCTCACCTGGCTGCACACTCCTGTCAGGGAGTTGTAGAGAGTGATGAGGTCTCCCCTGAGCCTCCTCTTCTCCAGCATAAGCAACCCCAGCTCCCCTCAGCTGTCTTTCCTAAATTGTGGATCCAGAACTGGATACAGCACTTGAAGGGCTGCCCAACCAGTGCTGAGCACAGGGGAAGAATCACAGCCCTGGTCTTGCTGGCCACATTGCTCCTGATCCATAGCAGTCCTGGGTGTTGGATGAGGGGTATGGTGGGGAGGAGATGTGGACAAAGTGTTACTGATTGTCAGCCATGAAGGGTCTTGATTTTCGTATCTATTCAGACTGCATTAGAAACTGCTGGGGGTCAATATCAATTGGACATTGCTGATATCAATCTATAAACAGGAAAACTTAACAGGATAAAACAGTTCTCTCTGCTTTGTTTTCAATAAAATATTTTCACTTTGAAGACACTCCTGAAATCTGTCTAAATAACCACAGAAGAATTGAAAACTGAAATTATTCCCAGGGGCTTTTCTTGTTTGGGTGTTTAGAGCAAATGTTAATGAGCTTTTCTCACTGAATTTTTCAATTGAAGAGCTCAAGAAAGAAGAGGCCTCTGAAGTAGTAAAATTCATCAGCAATCTCAAAGTGACTGAGGATCCTCAGATGCTCATCAGGGCAGGAATGAACAGAAATGGGCACAGCTTTCTGGCTGCCCCAGCTTTGGGCCTGGAGCAGGAGCAGCCCTGGAGGGCCCCAGGCTGGGGCTGTTGTGCTGGCCTGGGCAGATGGGTTGGCAGGAGAGGCTGCAGAGCTCTCAGGAGCTCAGGGAGAGGGGAGCAGGGTACACAGGGAGCCTCCTTTTGCCTTTGCTAAGCACCTTCCCCATCCATGACTAGGGCTGAGTCCTCTCTGAGCTGCAGCTGCTGCTCTGCCCTTGCCAGTGCTACAAACAAGCTCCTGTTTGTTCTGTTAATGTTCTGTTACCTGTGGAAAACACCCTGTTTTTATGTTAATTGTTGCTGTTGTTCTGTTCTGATCCCCACTCCCTGGAATTGTCTTGCCATTGTGCCCTTTCCCTCCCTGTTGGTAATGCCTTTGCTGCTCCCAAAAATTATGCCTAGCAAATGAGAAGACCACAAGTACTTATGGGACACAACTCAGTAATAAAAAACCCCTAAACACAATGAGCCAATATAACATTGAAAACCAAAAATGGTACTCCCAAGTAAGAAAAATAGTGAAGAATATGATATCACCAACTAGGACCCTCCTGCCTTGTCACCATGACTTGAACAGCACCTGATCGACATGACAGCCCTGGACTATGAGCCAACCAGGGTCTTCTGCGGGACTCCTGTGAGGACAGAAGGCCCAGCTCTGCTGCACAGCAAAGCTGAATTCCTCCTCCTCTAGATCGTCCATTGGGAGCAGCAGTGGTGCATGTGACCCTTCGGGCTCCCACCCAGAGATGATTTCTCAATAAAGGCATTAAAATGGGAGCTGGTCTCCTTACCATTATTCATTTCAATTTTGGGGGCTTGTCCGGGATCGCCTCACCTGAAGAGGACCAGAGACGGGCCAGCTACCCATCTTTGGACCTCCAGGATAGCCGACGACTTGGACCAGAGGATCAGCCTGGGACAGACGAACCAGAGGAGTGTCGGTGAGTATAGCTGGTGGCGGGAGTAGGAGGCGAGCAAGTGATGTGTGAATGTGACGGGAGCTGGTAGCCTGGACCCCTGAAGTGAGTGGGACCCCTCATACCACGGTTCCGGACTCTCGCGAGAGGGTCAGCTGGAAACAGGGGGAAGTGAGAGAGGTCTATCAAGGCCTAGTGAATGCTTGAGGCGTCTCCTAGGGGATAAAGATTCCCCCCTCAGGGCATGCGGAAGAAAACCCATAGTGTGAGTCACACGCATTTAGGGTGGGCCTTCCCCTTAAGGAGGGCGACCTAGGTGACTCCAGGCGCGCAGAAGCCTAGGTGTTCAGTGAGTGGTGCGCATTCTTACAGGGTACCCCCAGGTACTGCCAGCCCCGAGTGTCCAGAAAGGCCTCGGTCCCCAGGGTCGGACCAGATGCCCTGTAGGTGGTGTGCTGTCGCAGCTCCAGGGAAGGGAGGCTGTAAACCCACTGCCCAGAGTACAGGGGTGGGGAGTCTGGGAATTGCGTGAGGGCAGGCGAGGCAGGCATCACACACACACACACTCATCACTCTAGCTGAGGTCATTCTTCTGGGGAAGGGTGGCCAAGCCAGGCCAGTGGAAGGCAAAGGGGTTGGGCCCTGCTTGGGTGGCTTCCTGGTAACAGAGAGGTTACCCCCAGGTAACCCCTGAGACGGCACTAGACGTAGGACTGCTTTTAGTCTAGGGTGTGGGCATATCCAGCCTGGTGGGAGGCTAGGCAGGGTAGGTCCTCAGGTAGATCTAGTGCTAGGGACCCCGGCAGCATCGAAAAGGAGTGCTCAGAGTCCTGCTGGGGTGAGGCGCGGGGTTACATAGGGGGTTTGGTCACTAGGACAAGCCCCAAGGGCCCAACAGGAAGGTTTGGACCTTAAGCCTAGAAAGGCTAGTGAAAGTTTGGGTTTAAAGAGATGGGAGAGTGCTGTAGTAAAAGAACAAGCTCCTCCAAGGAAAAGATAAAGTACATTCCACCTAATAGCCCTCTTGCACAACTGCTTGATAAATGGGATACTCTGGAAGTCACAAAAGGCCTAGATAGAATTAAACTAGTTCATTATTTTACAGAGATTTGGCCTAAACTACAACTACAAGGGGATTGGCCTTGGTACGGGACCCAAGACCAATGGATATGCTCACAACTAAGCCAATATCCAAGATTTCAAAGTTGTCCCGACCTTGAACAGCTAGCTTATGCCGCCTGTTGGCAAGAAGTTGCCACAGGCTGTGATAGTGCAAAGATACATAAATTACAAATAAACGAAAAAGATAAGGGGAATGAGGGAGGAAAAGAAACAAGCAAGGTATGGGACCCCCTCGAATATCTACCATCTCTCCCTCCTATCTATCCAGTGGTACCTGAAGCCCCTCTTCTAGCTCCCCCAGTTATGCCCCAAGTTCCTCCCCCAACTTACTCTGCAAAAACTTCAGTTGCCCCTTTGACCTCTATTGCAAAACCTTTGATTCCCTTCCCCTCAGAACCCATAATCTCCATTCCTCAGCCACCAGTGATTCAGTCATCACCTGCTCTTAGTGTTCCTACCCAAAACCTGAGTCCTTTACCTATCCAGTCCTCTGCCCTAACACCTTCCTGTAATCTGCCCGTGCCTCCAGCCTCCTCTGTCCCTTCACCTATTTCCTTAACCCCATCCCCAGTGTCCCCCGTAGTAGATTAAATCTCCTCTCTGTTGCCCAATACCCTTCCTACTCCTCTAGATTGGGAATTAAACTTGTTATCTTCAAATACCACTACAACATCCAATATATCCACTTCCCGAGGTGATGACCTGGCAGAAGGACCTTATTGCCACACCAGTTCTAAAACATCAAGGGCAGAAAGACTCTTTCCCCTCAGAGAGGTCCCTATGGGTGGTATGGCTGGAGGAGTTGGATTTGTGAATACTCCTTTGACAGCCTCTGAGGTTCAGGGATTTAAAAAAGATCTGGGGAATTTAGTAGAAGATCCAGTAGGAATATCAAATCAAGTAGATCAGTTTTTAGGGCCTAATATCTATACTTGGGGAGAGTTAAATTCTATTCTTAATATACTATTCTGCCCAGAAGAGGTCAGGATGATTCAGGCAGCCGGTATGAGAATTTGGGAGAGGGAAAATCGATTAGGGCCCCCAGGAGACAACAAAATTACCCCAGTAGATCCTGGGTGGGACCCAAACCATGAGGAAGGGAGGAGAAACATGAAAGACTATTGATCCCTCGTAGTCAGACGAATAAAGGAGTCTGTTCCCCGAGGTAGTAATACGAAACTAGCTTTTGACAGTACCCAAGAAAAAGATGAAATTCCATCCACTTGGCTTAACCGGCTGAGAAGAAACTTCCAATTATATTCAAACATCGATCCTGATAGTCCAGAGGGCCAGGTACTACTGAAGGTACAATTTGTCACTAAGGCTTGGCCCGATATCAGGAGAAAATTAGAAAAGATGGAGTACTGGCAAGAAAAGAGTGTAAATGAGTTATTAAAAGAGGCCCTTAGGATACATCTGAGGACGGAAGAAGAGAAAACTAAGGCAAAAGCACAGGTTATGGTAGCAGTAGCTAGGGAAAGTTTAGGAGTGAACAAAGACCAATCAAAATCCTCCAGTAAAATAAATAGAGAATAGACCAAGGCCCCCGTTCGAGAAACCTAAAGGTGGAGCAGTGCTACCTCCAGGGGTCAATAAAGAGAGTAATGATTTTGAGAAGCCCAAGGCACCACCTATAAATAATCGAAGGTGCTATTACTGTGGTGAAACAGGACACTTGAAAAGAAACTGTGAGAAGCTCTCATTAGATGAGGCTATTGCCAGGGAGCAAGAAGCCCTAGAGAAGGTTTTGAGGGGAGATGACTAGGGGTGTCAGGGACTCTACAAATTAGAGGATCTTATGAGCCACCAAAAAGAGCCCTTGGTAAACTTTGAAGTAGGTCCCCAAAATGAAGAACTTGAATTTTTAGTAGATACAGGAGCTGATCAATCTAGTATTAATGAGCTCCCAGTGGGAGTAACCATTGGAACAAAAGTCTGTGAAGTATTAGGGGCAGAAGGGAGACCATTTAAAGCATCTGTCATTGAGAAAGTAGAAATAAGAGGCAATTTCAGACAGTGTGTAGTTGATTTCATTTATTTTCCAAATATAGAGAGATGTTTATTAGGGAGGGATCTTCAAGTTCAACTAGGGGTAGGAATTATTCCCAAAGACAGGAGTATGGTAGTTCAGATCATGAAGTTAACTCATAGAGACATTGGAGAGATCAATCCAAAGGTATGGGCAGAAGAAGGAAAGTATGGATTTCTTGACATTCCGCCAATCCAGATAGAAATGCAAAAATATACCTTCCACATCCGAGTCAGACAATACCCAATATCCCCAGAAGGTAGAGAAGGGCTAGTGCCTGTGATTGACCATTTACTAAAAGCAGGAATTTTAGAACCATGTATGTCTCCCCATAACACTCCTATACTGGCAGTAAAGAAAGCAGAAGGTAAATATAGATTAGTCCAAGACCTAAGAGAAGTTAATAAAAGATCTATCACCAGGCACCCAGTAGTGTCCAATCCATATACCCTTTTAAGCCAAATCCCACAAGAGCATGCTTGGTTTACAGTCATAGATCTAAAAGATGCCTTTTGGGCGTGTCCTCTGGCAGAGGAATGCCATAACTGGTTTGTATTTGAATGGGAAGACCTTAATAGGAAAAGAAAACAACAACTACAATGGACTCGTTTACCCCAGGGGTTTACGTAGTCTCCAAACCTTTTTGGACAAGCTTTAGAAGGCCTACTCGAACAATTTGCCCCTGGAGAAAATGTACAGGTTTTACAGTACGTAGATGATCTGTTAATATCTGGAGAAGAACAGAGCAAAGTTGAAGTGGCCAGTACCGGCTTTTAAATTTCTTAGGGGAGAAGGGCTTAAAGATGTCCCAGGATAAATTACAGTTTGTAGAAACTGAAGTTAAATATCTTAGCCAAATTATCGGGAAAGGATATAAGAAATTAAGTCCTGAGAGAATTGCAGGCCTTTTATCCATCCTTTCCCCTAAAACTAAAATGGACACATTTCATCACCCAAGCTTTACATGAAGTAATTAAGGCTCTGGGAATGAAATGGAGGTTACATATCCCATGGCATCCCCAGAGTTCAGGGAGAGTAGAGAGAATGAATAAAACTCTCAAAACCGTGTTAACAAAATTAATTTCTGAAACACAAATGAATTGGCTTAAGTGCCTACCTCTTGCCCTTTTGCAGATAAGAACCAGACCCCGGTCAGACATAGGGGGTTCCCCCTATGAAATTATGTTCGGGCTTCCTTTCCTTATCACTCCTTTCAGTACAGGGAACTACTTGGAAAGGGAAACAGCAACCCAAAAATACCTAGAGGCAATTGGGAGGACACTGGGAAATCTTAGAAAAAAGGGGTACCTCCCCCAGACTTCTCCCCTTGATGCGGATGTACACCAGATCCATCCTGGATATTGGGTGCTAATAAAATCCTGGAATAACATACCATTAATCCCTAGGTTTGAAGGCCCATTCCAAGTGTTACTCACTACACACACTGCAGTGTGGACCCAGGAACGTGGCTGGACACACATCTCTCGAGTTAAAGGACCAGTATCACCCCCTGGTAGTGAACCAGATCCAGTCACACTATCGACAAATGCCCCTGAGTGGACTGCTATCCGAGACCCAAAAACCCTCAAATTGACATTAAAAAGAAAGCCAAAAAACAGTTGAAGAACGCCTGCAAAAAAAATTAACTTTTTTTTTTTTTTTTACAAGTTAGTATTATGTCCTAATAAGGGTTCTGTAACAGTTTTCAGAAGTTACCTGAAGTCATGTTTGTACTCATGTTCTACCTGTTCTGATACTGTTGCTGTTGCTTGGATAGTTGGAAAGTCAAAGTAGTAAAAGTTGGCAAAGTTAAGAGTTACTGTTTGTATGCTTCCCCTGACAATTGACTTGAATGTTGGAGGGTTGATATACTCTTCTGAGATTTTAAGGTATAGCTTACATACTACACATGGTTCTTCATTAACTTCAGCTTTTAAACAAGTACTTCCTGCAAACCGCAATTCCACCCCCAGGAAGGTTTCAACACTTAGCACAATAAATCTCCTACAGAGCACTCTCCAAGGGTGACTAAATTAGTAGGGAAGTGGGAGTAGAAGGAGTCAGCTGCTAAAAAAGACTCTAATACACATCCAGGAAGTCTCCTTGTTCCCCAAGAGGCAAGACCAGGTGAGGTCAAGAGAGAAATCGCTCATACTGGACTCTTGGGAAGAATAGTGTTAATCCTATTCATAGGTAACACCCGAGAGAGTGAAGAGGATGCTTGTACCAAATGCTACCACCCTCTCTATGATGGAGAAAATCTGAAGTCTCTCTTGAGGGTTCATGCCAACCTAAATCGCAAATGCTTCAATAACTCCCAATTAAACACCTGTCAAGAAGACGGGAAAGTCTATTGGCTTGTAAAAAATACGGCTTCTTATAAGCAACGCCTACTTGGAGAATGCCCTGTAGGAGATACCTGGCTTTGCTTCGAGTATGAAACAAACCGAGATGGATTGGTAGACCTGGTAAAGGAAAACAAGTAACAACGCAAGAAAAAGATGATTTAGATATTCCTGTGGGGAAAAATTTATTTATAGATCTAGTTGAAAGAATCAGTAAAGAATTAAACTTGACAGACTGCTGGATTTGTGGAAGTACCCAAATGACTGAAATCTGGCCATGGGAAGGAATAAGTGTAAGCCCATTAGAAATACTGAGATGGACCCAAATTACACAAGAACCACAAATTGTAGGAGCAAGGGGACGAGAACAATGGGATTTAAAGTCCAGGGTAATTGGGGAAGAATGCATCATGAGAATAGGGAAGAGATATAATACTCCCATAGGGAAAATGGCATGTAAAAGATACCTAATAATAAAAGATCTAGGCACAAAGTGGATCCCCAGAGAGCCAAATAGATACTGGTCTGTTGAAAGAAAGGAAAGAGGGTGTATTTACCATGAGAAATATGAGTTACATAAATGTATAGAGAAAGGAGTTAACCCATTTTGGGGCATAAGGGAATTGTCAAAGTTTTGGGAATCCCCAGCCAAAATAGGGGATGCATTTTGGGAAACTCCACACCCTTTATTTTGGATCTGTGGAAATACAGCATACACCAAACTTCCCGGAGATTGGGCAGGGAGTTGCACTATAGGGATTATTAAACCAGCCTTCTTCCTATTGCCAAAAGAGTCAGGAGCACACTTAGGAGTCCCAGTGTATGACAATTTAAAGAAAGCAAGCAGATAAAAAAGGAGTATAATCGAGATAGGGGGTAACCAAAAGTGGAACGGAAAAGTATGGACCCCAGAAGAAATTATTAAAACTTACGGGCCAGCTACTTGGGCCCAATATGGATCATGGGGACACCGTACCCCAGTTTATGTGCTGAACCGAATTATCAGGCTCCAAGCAGTACTCGAGGTAATCTCCAACCGGACAGCCCTTGCACTTGGCCATATCAGTGACCAATTAACTCAAACAAGAGCAGTGATATACCAAATTAGATTAGCTGTAGACTACCTATTATCAGATGAAGGAGGGATATGTGGGAAATTTAATTCCTCTGAGTACTGCCTGGAAATTGATGATAAAAGTTCAGTAATTTAAAACATCTCCAAAGAAATTCGAAAATTAGCATATGTGGGTGCCCAAGAGTGGACTCCTCTAATGGATACTAGCTAGTGGGACAACTTTTGGTCCTTCAAAGGAACATGGTGGAAGAAGGCTGTGTTTATAATAATATGCACAATCACTGGACTATTATTTTTGCCATGCCTACTTCCCTGCCTAATCCAGGTAGTAACCTCCACTATCCAAGCCAGTATACAACTCCCAGAACTGGCTAACCAAAACCAAACCAAAATTATGTTAATAAAGAGCCAAGAACAAGGAAGTCAAAACCAAAAACAAAAACGTGCCAAAGAAATATATGAGCAATATCAAAAACTTAAGAAATTTTCTGTCCAAGAAACTAAAATCATAGGTTGATGCAGGCTAAGTCCTGATCAAAGAAATAGAGGGGGGAATTGTTATGAACAAGCTCCTGTTTGTTCTGTTAATGTTCTGTTACCTGTGGAAAACACCCTGTTTTTATGTTAATTGTTGCTGTTGTTCTGTTCTGATCCCCACTCCCTGGAATTGTCTCGCCATTGTGCCTTTCCCTCCCTGTTGGTAATGCCTTTGCTGCTCCCAAAAATTATGCCTAGCAAATGAGAAGACCACAAGTACTTATGGGACACAACTCAGTAATAAAAAACCCCTAAACACAATGAGCCAATATAACATTGAAAACCAAAAATGGTACTCCCAAGTAAGAAAAACAGTGAAGAAGATGAAATCACCAACCAGGACCCTCCTGCCTTGTCACCATGACTTGAACAGCACCTGATCGACATGACAGCCCTGGACTATGAGCCAACCAGGGTCTTCTGCGGGACTCCTGTGAGGACAGAAGGCCCAGCTCTGCTGCACAGCAAAGCTGAATTCCTCCTCCTCTGGATCGTCCATTGGGAGCAGCGGTGGTTCACGTGACCTGTTGGGCTCCTACCCAGAGATGATTTCTCAATAAAGGCATTAAAATGGGAGCTGGTCTCCTTGCCATTATTCATTTCACCAGGGGCTGAGGCCGTGGGGCCACTGCCCCCTGGCTGGAGCAGAGCTGTGGGGCCAGAGCCGGCTCGGCTGTGTTGGGGAGTGGCCCTTGGTGCAGCACAGAGCTCAGGGCAGCTGGCACAGCTTGCAGGGAGCTGGGCTGGCCTGAGAGGGCCTGCCAGAGAAACAGCAGTGTCCATGTCAGCCTGGCTGAGCGGGCAGGGGCAGGACTCAGCCCAGGGCTTGTGCTTGGGCTAGTGCCAGGGACAGGGCCAGCGCCTGTGGAAGGCATTGGAAACAGGCAAGTGGCCGAGAGAGGAGGCTGCTCTGTGCCCTTGGTGGCATACACAGAGCAGGGAGCGGGCTCAGTACATTTGTAACCTCCAGCTTCTCTCCCCAGCCATTGTCAGCCCTGGCTGCTGAGCCCAGGTTTGCCCTGGGCTGAGTTTGGCTGTGGCCCAGCCCCATCCTCCTGCGGGGCTCAGGGCCTGTTCCCGGCCATGGCCAGCCCTGCCCGGCCTCTGTGGTGGCCCAGAGCCCGGGGCAGGGCTGTCAGTGCAGGCCCACAGGTGCCACGGGCTGTGCAGGAGTTGACAGAGGCTGCCCAGCAGGGAGGCCATGGGGCACAGAGCCCCAGGGCTGCTGTGGACACCACGGCAGAGGGGCTGTTCCCACCCACAATGCTCCTGTCCTAGGCTGGGCCTGCACAGGGGCTGGGCCACCATGGCTGGGCCAGCGCAGCACAAAGGGGCCACGGAGCCACTTCTGGGGCTGACAGCAAGGCTGGGCACACACAAGGAATTGCTGAGCATGGCCTGTGCTGGGCAGGGCTGGCTGTGGCAAGGGCAGAGCTCAGCTGGCCTTGGTGGGTGCAGGAAAATCCAGAGCCCAAAGAGCCTCCATGGCTGTGCTGGAGACCAAGGCTGGAGGAGGGAAATGCAGTGCTGCTGTGGGATCGGGAGGGGATTGAATTCCAGCAGACACATCAGTGTTCAAGGTGCTCTGCTCTCCCTCAGCTACTCTCTGAGTGATCCAATCCCAGCTCAGCACCATAGGGTACTGGGCCCCTACACATGGCTCTGCCTGTTCCTAGGCACACAACTGATGTCTGCCTGGAAAGGGGCACAGGTTTTAACGTCTGTACATTTCATAATATACAAGCAAATCTTTATCATGTGGGTCACTTGAGTACTTTTAAGAAATGACAAGGTTTTCCCACCAGGAACAGGAATTTCCTGGATCTACTTGTTTCTTCTACTGATGGCAAAAGAAGAAATATTGATCTTCCCCTCTGCTTGTGTCACCAGTATTCAGTTTATTATTTCCTCCTCCTCTTCCTCCAGGTGTTTTCAGCTCTGCTGTTTAAATAGCCATTTCTAAGGATATCTCTTCACTAGACCAGCTGGATCCACGTACTTCCCCTTGCTACCAGATTTCCTCCTGCAGCTGTTTTCTGGTCATTCAAGTGCCTCTCAACTGACTGGTTTCATGCTTTGAGATTCAGGAAGATGCCCAATCATTCAGAAGTTTTAAAAAAATCGTATTTGTAGATATCTTAATTGTGTTTATATCTATCACAGATTTTCCTTTTCTTATGCCTTTGTCTAAGGCTGTTCCTACACGGAAATCCCCTGGGGAAGGTGAACACGTCAGATGCTGCTGGGACATCACAGAGATCTGAGGGAGGAGCTATGATGGTTGTTAAATTTTATCATGTTCAACTTCTGTTTGTTGGCAAGAAACCTTTTTTGCCTCTGAGTCTCACCAGTCCTTGGGCCCCAAAGGACACAAACCTGATGAGTTGTGGTTCCCACTCCAGTGGCACTTGGACCTTGGCTCTGTGCAGGAGAGCTCTTTAGCCACTTTCTCTCTTTTCCTCCCTCTGGGTATGGTGGGAGCTCGCGACTTCAGTGTGTGACTCGTGTGTGCAAAGAGCAAATCTGGGCAGCATTGGGGCAGGGAGCGTTTGGGGCATCTTGGGATCTGTGCTGGGCGCAGAAGGAGTTTTCCATTGGTCTGAGAGTGTCTGCTGTGGAAAGTGGATTTAATATTCAGCAGAGGAATGATTTTTGCATTTTATGGAGCTGTGCCTTCCCTTGGTTTTGTTGGCTAACAATAAATGAACATCCCTCTGTATCTCGGGTAGCTCCTTCTCCAAGGAAAGCAGGATGGAGTTGGAGCCAAGGAGCTGAAAGCTGCAGGTCCAGCCTGGGGTGGAGTGAGCTCAGATTTGCACAAGGCTGCTCTGAGTGCCAGGGGTTGGATGGGGGAAATGGTGGGGTAGGGGTAGGGACAAAATGTGATTGACTGTCAACCATAAAGGGTCTTGATTTTCGTATCTATCAAACTGCATGAGGAGGTACTTGGATTCAGTGTCAATTGGAGATTACACATATCAATGAATTAACAGGAAAAAAAGAATAAGCAGGACTTAAAAAATCTTTTCTCCTGTAGATATAATACATTCAGTTTGAATACCCTTCTTAAATCTGCCTAAATAACCACAAAAGATTTGAAAGCTTAAATCAAATTCTTCTCAGAGCCTTGGCTTGTTAAGGTGTTCTGAATGTTAATGAGCTGTGGGGCACTGAATTCCTGAACTGAAGAGCTGAAGACTGAATAAGCCTCTGGAGCAGTAAAATTCAGCAGCAGCCTCCAAATTACTGAGGATGTCAGCAGCCCCCACTGAGGCCATCCCTGACCTTGGGGGAATGGGCAGACAAGTATAGTGTCCCTGGGAGTGGGGAAGCAGAACTCAGAGGCACCAGTATGTCCAGAAGGGAAATGGAGTGTGGAATGTGGCTTTGAAAACCCCGCCTGGGCTGCGTCAAGCAGGACAGACAAGCCCTGACTCCCATCCCCCAAGCAACTCTTTCAAGGAGACATTTAAAAGGAATTAGAATTGTTTGTGTCCTCTGAGTTGGGTGTACTGGAGAAACACCAACAAGAGATTCTCAGGAGCTCAAAACAACAAAACAGACTTTACTGGCAACTTTAGAAAATAGAGAAACTTTGGCAAAAGGTTTAAGATGACATTCAATAAAAAAAAAAAAAACAACAAACAAAAACCCCACACCTCTCAAAGCATTAATTTGGCCCATTCTACTTCAGAAACTCTAAGCCGGTTCAATTCTAAGTTACTCAAAATTTGCAAGAGGAGAGAAATAGAAGAAGAAGACACAGAAAGAGAGAAAAACAAAAAAGATACGGAGAAACACACATACAGCTACGAACTCCTGGATCCCAGCAGTGTTGTCTTCGTTTTGATTTGGCAATTTAAATAAACTCATTTTTCTGTTGTGAGACGGAACCAGGAGCAAAAGAGAAAGGCAGGCTTAAAACTTGAGAGTATGAAAAAAAAATTTATTAACTACACAAACAAAGAGGGGGGAAAAAAAACAAATTCAGAATAAGATTTTTTTCAGACTACTCCTTCCTTCCCTCTCCCAACCTTCATAACAAAACAAACATATAACAAATACTTCTGTCAGTCCCCAATTTAGTCTTTTTCAGTTCACCTTCGGAGAGAGAAGCCTCCTTTTGTTGAAAGCTGTAGGGATTTTTTCCACAAGAAGGAAGAAAACAGTGCTCTCGTGGTTTCATTTTTCACGATTTGCATCCGCCCGGGAACCTGCAATTGTGACGCTCCTCCCAACTCCACAGCCATCCCAAAGCTGTAGATGTGGGCCATGTCTGTCTCATGGGGTATTACTTTTAAGAATGAAATGTTCAACAGCAAAGGTTCTCTTCATCTCCTTTTTCTTTGTTCACGCTTCATCCTCAGAAAACCGAAATTCCCTTCTTTCCTCAGGGCAAAGATTCTCAACACAGGTGCTCTTTGGTCAAATCATCTATTAAGTGGAACATTTCCATCTTCCCATGTCTTTTTCCATGGTTCGTAGGAATATTCAGTACATCAGTTCATCCCTACAATTTTACAAAATGATTTTCAGCCATTTCAGCATCTTCTCATTCTCCTTCCATCTAAAAAATTTAGCTCTTACATCATTGACTTCAGAAATCTTCTTATTCCCTTTCATATTCAAAGGAAAGGCTGGAGGCTTTGCAAATCTTATCTGAGCACTAAAGAGTTAAAGTTTAACACAACTACAAAAGTTGGCCCAGGCTCAGGCCACGTTGGGGGGGCAGCTGAGGTGTCAATCAGCCTTTCTGGGGCTGGGCTGCAGCCCCTGACTGCTCATGGCCACACGGGCAGGCCTGGCCTGTCTGACACTGCTCTGAGCCAGCAGCAGGAGCCGGGCCCCCCGACCCCCCCCACTCCCCCCCCCCCCCCCCACCCTAGAGCCGCAGGCCTGTGTAGGAGGAAGCTATGAAGGTCTTATCAAAGAACCCTTTTTCCCCAGGCCATTGGGTCCCCTCATTTGCAAATGGGGTCCAAGCGTCCTCCTGAGCCTCCCCCCTGCATGGGGGGGAGAAACTCGGGTTGATGTTACCTGCTCAGCCACTGGAAAGACCAGGAGGCTCAGTTTCAGATTACCTCCTTCAAAATGTGTGTTCACAGAGTGAACTAACTTTCTCCAGTTGGCTGTTGAAGGTGTCCCAACGCCCACAGAGGAAGTTCCCTTAGAGAGAACTTCTCTCTGAGTTTTTCTTCCTAAGTCAACCCATCACAGGTGTTCAGATAGAAATTCCAACAGGAGGCAGGGTCAAGATGTGTCCTTGCCTCGTGTTCAGCCTTAAATACCCCTTGGCCTTTCTGAGCCCTTCCCTCAGGTGGGACTTCTGCTCATTTGGTCAGTCAGGAGCTGGGTTGGGGCTCCAGAGGTGGCTGTGAAGCATTGCCTTTGGTGTGCCAGGGACTGGCAGACACTGCTGGGCTGGGATAGAGGCTCTGGGGGGATTGCGGTTACCGGGCAGTGCAGTGCTGGGGTTACAGGGCAGGGCAAGGCTGGACCTGCCCCTTCCTTCCCCACACACAAAATATTCCAAGTCTCTCACAATAGGCAATGTTGGAGGTGGAATCTAAGCTGAGAAGGGCAGTTCTTTTCTGTAGGAAGGAAAGTAGAGAGGGGCAGTGTTTGGAAAGCAGGTGAGAGCCTCCCTAGGCCAAGGCCAGCCAGATTTGTAAGTAATGGCAGATTTTGTCTGGGAGCAGTCTTTGGATATAGGGAACCATGACACCCTGAAATGTCACAATGGACCTTTGGTTCCCTGCAGCCCTGCAGTGTCACAAAGGCCTCTTGGCTTCACAAGGCCTCACAGCATCACAATGGTTCTCTTGGTTCTATGGGGACCTCCAGGGTCACAATAGTCTCACTGGTTGCATGAGACCTCACAGTGTCACAGTGCTTTGCTTATTCCACAAGTCCCCACAGTGTCACAATAGCCTCCTTCATTCCATGAGGCCAGCAATGTCACAATGGACCTTTGGCTCTATGGTGTCTCGCAGTGTCACAATGGCCCCTTGGTTTCATGACACACTGTCTTGGTTTAATTTGAATTTCCTGGCCAATGCACCAAATAATGTTATAGTTTTGATTTGCTAGTTTAAATATACTCATTTTCTGTTGTGAGACAGAACCAGGAGCAAAAGAGCAAGGCAGGCCTAAAACTTAAAAGGGTATAAAAATAAGTTTAGAAACACAAAGAAAGAGAAAGAAAAGCAAATTCAGAATAAGATCTTCAGACCACTCCTTCCTTCCCTCTCCCAACCTTCATAACAAAACAAACATACAAAAAATTACTTCAGTCAGTTCCCAACTTAAATAGTCCATTTCAGTTCACTTCAGAGAGAGAAGTTTCCTCTTGTCAGGCCATAGGGACTTCTCCACAAGGAGGGAAAAAACCAGTTCTCTTGTGGCTTCACTTCTCACGATTTGCATCCATCCAGGAAAAGAACTTACAAATCATGAGGCTCCTCCCATTTTCACAGCTTTCCCAAAGCTGTTCTTATGGGCCATGTTGAACTCATGGGGTATTTACTTTTAAGAATGAACTGTTCCAAACCAAAAATTCTCTTAATCTCTCTTTCTCTCTGTTCATGCTTCATCTCCAGAAAAAGAGATCCCCTTTTGTCACAGTAGAAGCTGGCTTGTATTGGGCAGTTAAGCTGATCACTGATTGGGTAAGCAGCCTGGCTTAAAAGGCAAGCCCCCAAAGAACAGAGATAGGACAGAATTGGAGACAGACAAGGATTTAATCCAATGAATTCCAGCCCTGGCTGCAGACAGCTATTTGTCAGAAGGCTGGGCAGCCTGATCTGTGAACCAATCACAGACGCTTACCTGGGAACATTGAAAGGGGTATATAAAGCGAGTTCAGAACTGAATAAAGGCTTTTTGTCACATGGATTACAGAGCGTAGCATCTTCTGTCTCAGACACTGCACCATCACACTCAACAAGTGTCATTACAGGGGCAGATGAAAGGTGTCTCTCAGAAGCCAAGGCCAGGCAGACCTCTCTCATCTGGTAGCTTTTGTCTGAAAGCAACCCTTGGATATAGGCAGTTTCAGAGCTAGAATCCTAATTTGGCCATTTCTGCCTTGATAAGAGGGACTTTTTTCCATAGGAAGGAAAGCACAGAGCCTGAGTGTTTGAAAGGCAGAACAGTAGACAGGGGGCTCCCAGGAGGCCAAGCCAGCCAGACGTGTTTGTCCTGGCAGCTTTTGTCACAGAGAAGTTCTTGGATATACAGAATTTTGGTGGCTGCATCTCGATTTTGACCACGGACACCTTGAGAATAAGGAGGGTTCTTTTCCATTGGAAGGAAAGCACTGAGGCCCAGTGTTCCAAAAGCAGGGGAGAGGCAGCCCCCAAGTTGCCATGGGCAGCCAGACCCGTCTGTCCTGGCAGCTTTCATCTGGGGAAAACACTTGCACATAGGGATTTTTGGAGAAGGAATCCCAGTTTTGGCCATGGACACCTGGAGAACAAGGGCAATTCTTTCCAACAGGAAGGAAAGCCCAGAGCCCCAGTGCTTTAGGGGCTGATGAGCACCAGCCCTCGACATGCCAAGGTCATCCAGACATGCCTGCTGGCCCCCAGGAGGCCCGGCCAGCCAGACCTGTTCCATGTTCCCTTGGTTCCATGGGGCCTCACAGGGTCACAATGTTCTTCTTGATTCCGTGAGTCCCTGTAGTGTCTCGATATTCTTCTTCTCACAATATTCTCCTTGTCACACTATTCTACTTGCTTCTGTAGTGTCACCATGGCCCCTGGGCTCCATGTGTCCCTGCTGTGTCACAATGGCTCCTTGGTTCTCTGGGCCCCCCAGCTTCATCAGTTCATCCAGGAAATTGCTGCATTTTGGCTTTCAGTGCATGCAAACTGCTAGACTTGGGATGTGCTGGCACTGGGAAATTTCAGGATCTGGGCAGTGGCGCAGCCAGAAAACACCAGATTTCAGGCTCCAGGTGCTGCTAAGGACCAGATCTAGGATTCAGGCATCTGGACCCTTCCTTCCTTCCTTCCTTCCTTCCTTCCTTCCTTCCTTCCTTCCTTCCTTCCTTCCTTCCTTCCTTCCTTCCTTCCTTCCTTCCTTCCTTCCTTCCTTCCTTCCTTCCTTCCTTCCTTCCTTCCTTCCTTCCTTCCTTCCTTCCTTCCTTCCTTCCTTCCTTCCTTCCTTCCTTCCTTCCTTCCTTCCTTCCTTCCTTCCTTCCTTCCTTCCTTCCTTCCTTCCTTCCTTCCTTCCTTCCTTCCTTCCTTCCTTCCTTCCTTCCTTCCTTCCTTCCTTCCTTCCTTCCTGGAATCCTTCCTGGAATCCTTCCTGGAATCCTTCCTGGAATCCTTCCTGGAATCCTTCCTGGAATCCTTCCTGGAATCCTTCCTTCCTTCCTTCCTTCCTTCCTTCCTTCCTTCCTTCCTTCCTTCCTTCCTTCCTGGAATCCTTCCTTCCTGGAATCCTTCCTTCCTGGAATCCTTCCTTCCTGGAATCCTTCCTTCCTGGAATCCTTCCTTCCTGGAATCCTTCCTTCCTTCCTTCCTGGAATCCTTCCTGGAATCCTTCCTGGAATCCTTCCTGGAATCCTTCCTGGAATCCTTCCTGGAATCCTTCCTGGAATCCTTCCTTCCTTCCTTCATTCCTTCCTTCCTGGAATCCTTCCTTCCATCCTGGAATCCTTCCTTCCTTCCTGGAATCCTTCCTTCCTTCCTGGAATCCTTCCTTCCTGGAATCCTTCCTTCCTTCCTGGAATCCTTCCTTCCTTCCTGGAATCCTTCCTTCCTTCCTGGAATCCTTCCTGGAATCCTTCTTTCCTGGAATCCTTCCTTCCTGGAATCCTTCCTTCCTTCCTTCCTTCCTTCCTTCCTTCCTTCCTTCCTTCCTTCCTTCCTTCCTTCCTTCCTTCCTTCCTTCCTTCCTTCCTTCCTTCCTTCCTTCCTTCCTTCCTTCCTTCCTTCCTTCCTTCCTTCCTTCCTTCCTGGAATCCTTCCTTCCTGCAATCCTTCCTTCCTGGAATCCTTCCTTCCTGGAATCCTTCCTTCCTTCCTGGAATCCTTCCTTCCTGGAATCCTTCCTTCCTTCCTTCCTTCCTTCCTTCCTTCCTGGAATCCTTCCTTCCTTCCTGGAATCCTTCCTGGAATCCTTCCTTACTGGAATCCTTCCTTCCTTCCTGGAATCCTTCCTTCCTGGAATCCTTCCTTCCTGGAATCCTTCCTTCCTTCCTGGAATCCATCCTTCCTTCCTGGAATCCTTCCTTCCTTCCTGGAATCCTTCCTTCCTGGAATCCTTCCTTCCTTCCTTCCTTCCTTCCTTCCTTCCTTCCTTCCTTCCTTCCTTCCTTCCTTCCTTCCTTCCTTCCTTCCTTCCTTCCTTCCTTCCTTCCTTCGTTCCTGGAATCCTTCGTTCCTGGAATCCTTCCTTCCTGGAATCCTTCCTTCCTGGAATCCTTCCTTCCTGGAATCCTTCCTTCCTTCCTTCCTTCCTGGAATCCTTCCTTCATTCCTTCCTGGAATCCTTCCTTCCTGGAATCCTTCCTTCCTGGAATCCTTCCTTCCTTCCTGGAATCCTTCCTTCCTTCCCGGAATCCTTCCTGGAATACTTCCTGGAATCCTTCCTTCCTTCCTGGAACCCTTGCTTCCTTCCTTGAATCCTTCCTGGAATCATTCCATCCTTCCTTCCTTCCTTCCTGGAATCCTTCCTTCCTTCCTGGAATCCTTCCTGGAATCCTTCCTTCCTTCCTTCATTCCTTCCTTCCTGGAATCCTTCCTTCCATCCTGGAATCCTTCCTTCCTTCCTGGAATCCTTCCTTCCTTCCTGGAATCCTTCCTTCCTGGAATCCTTCCTTCCTTCCTGGAATCCTTCCTTCCTTCCTGGAATCCTTCCTTCCTTCCTGGAATCCTTCCTGGAATCCTTCTTTCCTGGAATCCTTCCTTCCTGGAATCCTTCCTTCCTTCCTTCCTTCCTTCCTTCCTTCCTTCCTTCCTTCCTTCCTTCCTTCCTTCCTTCCTTCCTTCCTTCCTTCCTTCCTTCCTTCCTTCCTTCCTTCCTTCCTTCCTTCCTTCCTTCCTTCCTTCCTGGAATCCTTCCTTCCTGCAATCCTTCCTTCCTGGAATCCTTCCTTCCTGGAATCCTTCCTTCCTTCCTGGAATCCTTCCTTCCTGGAATCCTTCCTTCCTTCCTTCCTGGAATCCTTCCTTCCTGGAATCCTTCCTTCCTTCCTGGAATCCTTCCTGGAATCCTTCCTTACTGGAATCCTTCCTTCCTTCCTGGAATCCTTCCTTCCTGGAATCCTTCCTTCCTGGAATCCTTCCTTCCTTCCTGGAATCCATCCTTCCTTCCTGGAATCCTTCCTTCCTTCCTGGAATCCTTCCTTCCTGGAATCCTTCCTTCCTGGAATCCTTCCTTCCTTCCTTCCTTCCTTCCTTCCTTCCTTCCTTCCTTCCTTCCTTCCTTCCTTCCTTCGTTCCTGGAATCCTTCGTTCCTGGAATCCTTCCTTCCTGGAATCCTTCCTTCCTGGAATCCTTCCTTCCTGGAATCCTTCCTTCCTTCCTTCCTTCCTGGAATCCTTCCTTCATTCCTTCCTGGAATCCTTCCTTCCTGGAATCCTTCCTTCCTGGAATCCT